>NW_004955502.1:3336762-3593724 GCF_000276665.1 Chinchilla lanigera
TAGGAGATGCAGTTCTAACTTAGTTGTATTTAAAAAATGGACTGGCTTGTAGATTTTTTTAGTGATTTGCTTTGAGAGTTTTAGTCACTAGATATAATATTTTCCTTGGTTAATAAAAGGAGAATGCACTGAAAATATGTCCTTTTTTTTTTTTTTTTTTTTTTCTTTTCTTGTAGAATAGGTTTGGGCAGGAGCAGATCCCTGAGTCATGCCTCTGGCCTTAAGGGCCTTGTGAACACTCGTTATTGAAGTAAATTTTATTTTATAAACCTTATTTCAGCAGTGGGTATCCTGTCCTGGGGGAACCTAGTAGCCTGGCTCTGGGGAAAGATTACTCAGCATTTTAGTGGTTGCCTGAAACTGGAATTTCAGCTTAACCCTGTATATTCAAAGTGCCACTGACAGTAGCCAGGAAGGTATAAGATACTTTTTAAGAAATACTTCACAAATTGAGAGGTTCTCAAAACAAAAATATCACAATATCTGTGGCATATCCTTGACCCCTATTGTAAAAATTATATAGTCCTTGAGGAAAAATTACAAGAAAAAAGGTGAAAATAAAATGATGTGTAATCTCACTACCTAGATTTAATCACTGATATTATACTTTCTTTCTTACTCACATTTTCTCTACTGATACTACAGTGTAAGCATTCACACGTTACCAGACTTCATCAAATGTAATTAATGGATGTATAGTTGTTTCACAGAAGGAACTCCCAACCTGCTAGATGTGCCAAGTAGTGGGGGTCGGAGGAGGGGAGGAGTAGAGCGAAAGCTCCTGAGGGGAAGGAGGGGGTCCTAGAAAGGGGTTGCCCCGAGGCACGATGTCCAGGGTTTTGAGCACTAAATCACATCACAGGTTGCTATGCATCAAACTACAGTCAACCTGTAGGGTTAAAGTATAGTCAGTTAGCTAATATTGACCTAAAGAAAAGCAAGGGGTACAGTGGGGAGAAGGACAAAGGCATTTCCGGATGGGGCAGAGTGAGGGTCAGCATGTTCTGGTCATCTCCCTGTGTGTCCATGCATTGTCTCTGTGTTTGTTCATTGTTCAGGCTCCCTGAGCCAGATGGTGCTGGTTGTAGCGCAGCGCTGAGCTGCTGTTCTCTCAGGGGAGGTGGCAGGCCTGCCATGGTGGCTTCATCTTGGGGCCTGTGTTTCTGTCAGTTCGGCCCTCGACCATTGGCCTGGTTGCCACATCTCTGTTCTGGTTCCATATTGGGCCAATCTCTACCTGACTTGGCTATCTGTGATATAATCTTTTTGTGGCCATAATACAGCTGACTTATTTTTCTATTTTTGTATACTTATTTCACATTTTTCTATGAGTAACTAACATTATAGCTAATAAACATTGACGATTACCAGTCAAGAATTGTGTTATATTGAAATAAGTGTTGTTATATAAACCTTGGTCTGAATTTTGGATGTTCTTTAGATCTACTCTAGAGCTTGTAGAATCAGTTTCAGAGCAAGGTTTCTGGGGCCAGCTGCCTGGTTTTGAATGCCAGGTTCTCGTTTTCAGTTTTCTTTATTCTTAAGAAAAGGATGAACTCCTTAAGCCTTCAATTTTGTTATCATTTTCCATGGGGGAGATGTAAAATCTTAGGACAGGGCCTGGCGTTAAAGCGCCATACAAATGTCCAGCCTGTGTGTGAGAGCACATGAAAATACGAACATTTAAACCCTTCTGGTTATTCCTGAAGGTTGTACCCATGGAGCCCCCATCAGTGCTAACTCAGGGTACCTAATTCTGCCTCCTAAGTGTAGCTAGTGGAAAAAGTTCCTTATGTGCATCTTTTGTTGTTCACGTATCAGCGTTCATTCCTTGCCCTCCTAGCCCTGAGTTTCATTAAATAATTTATCTGTTCATTAATGAATATGTTGGAATGAAGAAAATACATTGGAACAACCGCCCTCCCCCATCCAGTAGGTACTTTACTTCCTCATGGAGACAGGTAGGAGTGGCTGTGGAATTTGAAAGCTTGACACCACTATTTTAATGGTAGACAGTAAAGGTAACTAGAGTTGTTTGAAAATGTCTGGAAAGATATGTGAGAAGAATATTCATTTGCAAACTGGCCTCTGGTTTTTAGGGAGTGTTTGTGGACGATAAGGATCAGTTTCTCTAGAGTGCTGAGGTGTGGTGATGAGCCAACCGAGGCGGTACTGTCTAGTGGGTGAACTGGAGGGGCGTGCTCTCCTCCTGTGACTGTATCGCCTCTGTTCTGTGTCGTGTCTCCCTGGCTGGACAGGTGAGAGGATCTCTCCCCAGGAGGAAGTAAGCCTTGAGAGAAGGCTTCTGGCACCCCAGGCCCTTAATTGGTACCTGCAGCTTTCCTTCTGCCTGTCGTTGCCCATGGGTGAGGCACAGAGGGAGTGGGGTGGGCGGGAGGTGGCAGAGCCTTTCTGGGGTAGGTGGGGTCGCCGGAGTGAGGCTTCGGAAGCCCACACAGCAAACAGGTCCTGTGATCAAAGCAGGTGTGTCCCCTAGCTGTAAAGCTCCTTCACATGGCAGGCCACCTCCTTGCGAAGCGAGCGCCGTGGTGAGGGCAGTTGTCTTCCGTGTTCTCCCTTTCTCCCCCGCTGTGACTCACTTGTGACTGGCTTTGTTGTGTTACTGGAGCGAGAAGTGTTGTGCACGTGTGAAACAGGCCTGAGCTTTCCACTGCCTTGAGTAAGTGTGGCCCAACAAGCCACGAAGAGAATCTCAAACCCTTGGTGCAAATAAGAGACCACAGCTGCCTGAAAAGATGTACCGCACATTCTCTGTCAGTCTGTGTCATGAAAAACGAAGTTAGATGAATGTTAGACCTTGCAGTAAAGTATGTTTGGTTTTATTCCATAGGCCCTTGTGACAAAGTCATGGTAGCAGTTAGTACTTAACCAAGAGACTCTGATTATACCCAAGGTGAACAGTGCATTTCGTTATACAGCAACCTGCAGTCTGTACCAGAGAGAGATAAGAGCTCCAAGGTTTTATTTTTTTGTCCTTGTGTTACTTACACTTTCCCCTTGAGCACAGTAAAAAATTTCTCTGCGCCTTTCCCCAGGTTCTTTCATAAATAGAGGCATGTAGGCAGATTAGCACGGGAATTGATCCCATAGCAGCCTCGGGATACTTTCTTTTTTCTGGATTTGGTAGAGAAAGAGCTGAGAGTATCTTACCTATCTTATGTCCTTTCCTAGTTCCTTGATGTTGGAGATGATGTGAATCTGAGTCACCTCTACTTCTTGTTCCTGTGTAGTGAGAAAGGTAGCACAGAATCTGGGTCAAACCTTAGCATCGATGCCTCCTTGCTTACAGAAACTTTGGGCTAGATTAACTTGTTTGAAATTTAGAGGTTTTTTTTTTTTTAAATTAGTAAAATAGAGACAGTAATAAACACAGTGGTAGCAATTGCTGGGCAATGATGTGAAGTTCCATAGTGTATAACCGTAGTAACTTGGTGCAGGTATTTGATTCATATTTGTTACTGATTAAAGTGACTAGAAAACCAGTAGTGTTTGCTGAGGCCCTGCTATGCCATCTTACTTACACTGTATCATTGTATTTCATGCTTATAATAATACTGTGTGATAGGGTATCTGAAGAAGGTGGCTCTGCTGATTGATGAGAAAATTTGTGTTTGACAGAGGTTAAATTACTTCCTCTGAACTTGCTAGTCATGGCTGATGCCATGATTCAGACCCACATTTGTGTAGATGTTTGTCCTCCTCCCAACTCCCGAGTCTTGTTTGTCTCTATCATAGCTGCCTCCCTTAGCCCAGATTGTCTGCGTAGGGTATTCTTTGGGACAAGACACAGTGTAAGAGGAGATAGGGTTCTTTCAGAAACCAACAAGTCATACAGTTTTAAAGAGACTTGAGGTACCATGTCTGTTTACTGTATTTTGTTGTTTGTTTTAATCTGAGCTACTGCATGTCCTGCTTTTGCAGGTATCTTATATTAATTTGTATTTTAAGTGAACTGATTTCCTTTTATGTAGTAGTTATACTTGTAAAAGTTCTCAAAACTAAAGACTTTAAACCAAGATTTTCTAAGGTATTCATAAATATAATAGACTCATCTTACATCTAAATAATATGGAAATGATGTTTATTTAATTTGCTTTTATCATTTTATATAATTCTTTGTGTTTTGGGGTTATATTTTTAACCGGACTTCTGAATCTGGAAAGACTGGCAATCTGAACTTCACACCAAGTTTAATTTCTTAAAGTTAGTATCATACAGATACACATCACAGAAACTTTCCATCCCTTACATGTCTTGGATCTAAAGAAGTTAGATCATAGACAGCCCTTAGTGTAGCAGTGAAAAGTCTCTGTGTTCGTAGGTTTTTAGGGTGTTCATGCAGGAGAAAGCGGATTCACAGCAGGTTCTGGGAGTTGTATCATCAGCTCTTGGCCCATCTTCAGCATGGACACCAGTAAGTTCCTTTGTGGAACAGAGCCCCAGTACCTCTGTTCCCAGCTACCAGTGCTTTTGGTCTCTGTGGTCAGAAGTGCGGATTCCCTGATTGGGGTTTGTGTAGCAGAGGACTTGATACACAAAAGGGCGTTCGCAGACAGATGGGTGGCATCTATTGTCCTACATCACCAGCTTGCCCAGCACATTCCACCCCCTCTTTCTGGATCTGTGACAGATGCCTCTGAAAGCGTACCACATCTTGTTTCCTGACTGTTACATTTTGAGCAAGGAAACCTTCTGAGCAGGGCAGTTTATTTCTGAATGGATTCTCAGGGAGTGGCTCTCCCTCCTCGCGAGGCTGTCTGCAGCCCCATCATTCTGTACCCAGCCGTAGGGCAGCTGTGCTCTCACCCAGTCTCCTCCTTACCCCGTTCCGGCCTGCAGCATCTGCACAGAGGAGGCCGAGGAGGCTGCCTCACCCAAGGGCAGGCAGGGCAGCATCTTTCACCAAGCCGGGCTTTTGGGCCCGGGTCTTGCACCTTTTGCTGTATCTTACATGGAGTCTACCAGGGTATTCAGTATGTCAATGCAAAAATGAACTCAAAACCTTTCAAAATTGCAGTCATGAATAGTCACATAGACATGCAGTGAACTAGGACGGATCCATACCAGCCCTGTCCTCTGGCTCCCACTCTCACAGTGGAACTTAGCTTTCTCATGATACGCATGCTCTGCACATATTTATTACTTTGCATTTTGTCACTTTCCTCTGTGTCTTGGAGATCCTTTTCATGTCACTATAGTATGTGTAGATTTCACTTCATTAAAATTTTACAGGATTAAGCCAGGTGCGGTGGCACATGCCTGTAATCCCAGCACTGGGAATGTGGAAACAGGGGGATTGCCCCAAGTTGAAGGCCACCCCAAACTACATTGAGAACCTGTCTCAAAAAAAAATTCTATAGCTTAAGAGAACTGTAACTCCATCTAGCCTCCTATTGATGGACATTTAATAGTTTAAACAGTTTTTCTACAGTAGACATCCTTTTATGTTAATCGTATATCCACACGTATTTCTTTAATATCCTACAAGTAGAATTATTGTTCAGAAAGTATAAGTGTTTTAATTTATAATGGACACAGGCAAGTTACCCTATAAAAAACCTTTGCCATTTTACAGATCCACATTACAGTGGTTTAGGACTCCTCATTTCTCTGCATTAGGTATTGTTGTTGTTAATTTATGCCAATATGGCATAAATAGGAAATTGTTTTATCTGCACCTTCTGGTTAGAAGGTAGGTTGAATATTTCCTTGTACCTTCAATGGTTATTTATATTCCTCCTATGAATTCTAATAGGAGTTGTTAATCTTTTCTTGGTATTTGCATATGTAGCAGATATTTCCTTTCTGCTGTGCAAAATTTTGTTTACTGTGTCTTTTTTGTATCAGTAGTTTGTGAAGTTTGCTACCCTTTATATGTTCATTTTCTTTTGAGTTTTAATTTGTTTTGAAAGTCTTCCCATCAACCATTTTAAAACAATACTCTTTTGGTGTTTTTCTAATAATTTCATTTTTAAAAACTTCTTTCTGATATTGTATAATTTTTTAGGGTATTTCCAGGTAGTGTAAATCTAGAGATTTTATTGAAAGCTGTATATTTGAGATTGTTAGTTCTGTTCTTATCCTGAAATACTCCTGCACCTTCTGTTTCTTTTTGGCAGAGTGATGAATGTTTTGAAAATGTAAAGCGATTCTTAATGAAGACTGGAATTTCCATATGCTAAAAGCTCCCTTTTAAGTGTGGTTTTAACCATACTTAGTTTCTAGCACAGAGGCTGTACATTGATTACACTTTGGTCAACAGCAATTGCTTTAGAAATCATTATCATTTTATTTAGATTCATATCCTAACAAATAATGGTTATAAAAAATTAAAAATCAGCATTGGGAATTGTCTCGGTTACTTTTCTCTCATTGCTGAGACAAAATACCTGATCCCCAAAATTAAGGAAGGAAAGGTTTATTTAGCTCACAGTTTGTGGAGGTTTTAGTCCATACCCAACTGGCTCGAAGGCAGAATGGCATATGGCAAAGGGCAACAGTTCCTGGCTGCTGAAGACAGCAAAAGCAATAAGAACAAAAGGGAGGAGCAGCTGCAAGCAACCTCTTCCCCTCCCTTACATTGTATGCAAACTACCCTCACAGGGCGGGTGTAGCACTCACACCCTTAATCCCAACATTGGGCTATGGATCAATCAAAAATCTAGAAGCCCACCCCATGACTGCATGAGGATTTAGGGGGACATGCAGACAAAAACCATAATAGGAATTTAAATTGATAAAACCAGTAATAAGAAAGGGACAGCCCTGGAACCTTTCCATCCTCTTCATTTCTACAAAGGAGGAAGAATTCTGTTTAAGCCATGAACAATAAAATCTTTTTTTAAAAAATTTATTTAAAAGAGTAAAAGAAGGATAATATAGTAATAGGGGGATTTACCGAATTACAGACAAAGTGGTAGGACATTATCAATGGTTGTTATTTTACCTATTGGTATCTTCAGGATAGTTTCTCAGGAAAACAAATAGATACATAATAGTGAATTACAGACAAAAATGGTAGGAAATTATCAATGGTTGTTGTACTATACTTTGGTTTCTTCAGAGTAGTTTCTAGAGAAAACAAATAGAGCTATACAGGAGTGATCAATCAAATAATCATTGACTATTCTGAATGGTTGTTGAAAACACATAGTAATAAACATGCATCCATTTACAAAATAGCATAGGAACAATAGAAACATTACAGAATTATGGACAGATTGGTAGGAAGTTATCAATGGCTGCTGTAATACATGTTGGTATCTCCAAAGTGGTTTCTCAGGAAAACAAAAATATGTAAGAAAGATCTAACAAGTAGTTACAGCCTAAGGGTCATGAAAAATAGCAGATGACCTCCTCACCAGTGACTCCTTTCATTGAGGTGTGACGGCTGGAAGGAAGGCCAGGATTGAGAAGAAGGACCAAGAGACTAGCACCAGTGTCCAGCAATAGGCTGTTTACTTTTTCTTCTATAGTCATGATTACACGGGGCTCCTCCTTGAAGATAACGGTCTGGCCAGAGGGAGAAGGCAGAGTATGCCCTTGGCCCCTTCATTCCTGTTGGACCAGCTGGTAGGAGAGGTCTGAGCTCTGGGGCCTTTGCTTCAGAGGGCAGTCCGACCTCTAGTGGTCACCTTTACAGTCAGGGCATGGCCCCAGGGGCTTCTTAGCGCAGTCCCTCTTGAGGTGACCTGGCTTTTGACAGCAGTAGCAGATGAATGTAGTTGACGAATTCTTCTTGGGGCCCTGAGAATCAGACTTAGGTCTGTTTCTCTTAGTGCTACAACAAAGGCAGCTGTTTTTTCTCAGTCTCTTTGTTTTCTCTACCTTGCCTCCTCCTCTTCATGGCTATAAAATACTGAGATCTCAAGTGAGCTATCTGGGGCAAAAGCCATTTTTTGTAGCTTATTTCTACTATTTGGTGCTGACTGAGTAATAAACTTATCTGTAAGAATAGTTTATCCCTCTACTGAACTGGAATCCAGGGAAGTATGCTTTATCAGTGCCTATTATCTAAGAAAGCAGAGGGGTGTTCTCTCCAGCCTCCCAGCACACTGGGATCCCACAACCACTTAGTGTCCTCTCCCCAACCGTCAACACAGGCAGCAGGAACATGTAGATGAAGTCCTCAGCCCGCTAGTCAGTCTCAGCACCATCAGGTGCAAAGTGTCCCAGGCAGGTAACCTAGACGTGTACCTTCTCCATGAAGGCGGTTCTTCAAAATCTGAATATTGGGCACCCATGTAATCCATGAAGTCTTGGTGCAGACCTCTCCGGAGCTCCACTTGCTCCTCCACCGCAGCCTGTACAGTTAAGGGAAGAATGGCCTCCAGGGGGTCCCCCCAGGTATTCCATAAGGTCCTCCTGGTTTCCAGCTCCCAAATGGTTCCCACATCCCCAAGTCAGCTCGACTGACCTGTCAGTTGTTAGGCGTTGGTACTCTCGTGTTCTCCAAGTCCTTGTTCATCAGCTGCTCCTCCGCTGACCCCGGACCTTTCTGGCTCTCAAGGGCAGGGCCAAGAGTGACCCGCCATGTGCTATGTGTTCCCAGAGATTTCTGCATGTCGGGATGGTTCACCACGTCTCTGGGCGGGCCTGTTGTGTCGGTGCTTCTCTGTGGCGTGGCCCTTCTTGACTGCATGGCTATGGCTGGCCCAAGGGCCGGCGCACATCTCCACACCACTTCCTGGGTGCCTGCTGCCTGCCTTTTGGGGCATCCAAGCGGCCAGGTATGCCAAGCCCCGAGGGGCCGGTGCTCCCCAGCCGCACGGCCTCCCAAAGCTGGCGCCTGGATCCTACCTGCCTGCCTTCCCGGGTACCTGCACGGCCAGGTACACCTGGCCCCAAGAGATCCGTGCTCCCTAGCCTCGTGGCCTCCTGGACTGGGCACCTGCAGTCTGCCTGCCTCCCTGGGCACAGCCTCCTGGAGCAGGTGCCTGCAGCCTGCCTGCCTCCCCAGGTGCCTGCGCAGCAGGGTGTGCTGGGCCCTGAGGGACCAGCGCTCCCCAGCTGCACGGCCGGGTGAATAAAATCTTGAAATGTATAAGAAGGAAGCCTCTCTCAAAGTCTGAAAGTATTTCTCTGAATCATGCAAGAAGGAGAATCTGCTGTTGTCAAGAAGAATGACCATGGCAGCAGATAAAGTTATTGTGAGGGTTGAGGGTTGAGGGTTATGGGACGTTGCACTAGTGACCAAGCTAAGAAACCACTAGTAAGTACCAATATTGGCATAGTGTTCCCACTGTAGCCGTGTGTTCTGCAAGCTTTCTTTAGGTTGGATAACTCTGTAGTGTAACTTGGGTTGTTCTAGTGAGAAC
The DNA here is from genome assembly GCF_000276665.1 of Chinchilla lanigera. NCBI lineage: Eukaryota > Metazoa > Chordata > Mammalia > Rodentia > Chinchillidae > Chinchilla > Chinchilla lanigera. The sequence continues at coordinate 3,346,101 of NW_004955502.1, forward strand.
AGCCCTTTTCACAGTGAGGCGGCAGGCTGGAGTGGGAGTGCATGCCTAGCAGGACCTAGGCCCTGGGCTTGTGCCTGGCACCCAAAAACAAAAGCTCACAAATGCAAGTGGGGGTGGAGGGTGCGTGGGTGGCAGGCAGGTTATGACTGGGGCTCAGAGGTCTTAAGTCACTTCTCTGTCTGCAGTTCCACACAGTGAGTCACGAGGCCGGTGGAGAGGAGTTGGGTCAACTGGAGAAAGAAGGCAGTTGTCGCTCTGTGCTAGTGGAAGTGCACCTTAACAAGGCTTCTATGGGAATATTTTCTAACATTTTTCCATTAAAATGGAAGTGGCCCCCCATCCCCTTACCCTGCCTACCTGGTGGCTACAATTTTCAGGCACAGGCTGTGTTGGCTTCAGCTCTGGTTGAGGGCTGAGTCAGCTGGGCTGGGAGGTGTCACTTGGATGAGGTAGGGCTGTGGGCTGCAGGCCTGTAGGTGGCTTCAGCTGGACTGTGAGGGGCTGACCACCCCACCCCGCAGCTGGCCCCCAGTGCACTTGCTCTGCAGTGTGTGTTGCTTTCAAGATCTGGCCTTTATGCCAATCCTCGCTACCTTCCCTGTCACTTTATCTTCCTTCTGTAATGCTAACAACCTGACAGCAATTCACTGGTGATACTGTCACGGTGTTGTCCTGTGAGCTAGTTCTGGGCAGTGGTGCAGAGGATGACTATTTTCCCTTCTCCCTCCCCCACGTTTTTCTGCACTCCCTCCACCACCTGGTACTTCCTTCTCCTCTTCCTCTCCTCCTCATCTTCCACCCTTTTCTAAAATGTTTCTTCGGGCTGGGGATTTAGCTCAGCGGCAAAGCGCCTGCCTGGCAAGTGCAAGGTCGTGAGTTTGGTTCCCGGTACCAGAGAAAAACCAAAAAAAAAAAAAAAAAAAAAACTGTTGATAAAATGTTTCTTCATCTTTCAAAATTCATAGCTGTCAAAATTCACACCCCCAGTAGCCAAGAAATGGAATTAATCTAATTGTCCACCAAAATGTGTTAACTGTACACAACAGAATACTGTTCAGCTTTAAAAAAGCATGAAATCTTGTGACAGTGTGGGTAAAACTGGGAGTCATTATGTTAAGTGACATGTCTCACTTAAATGTGGAATCTGAAAAGGTTGGTGGCACATGCCTGCAATTCCACCTATTCAGAAGGCTGAGGCAGGAGGATTGCAAGCTAAAGTCCTACTTGAGCAAATTAGTGAGGTCCTATCTCTAAGTACAATTTTTTAAAATCTCCAGGGATGTAGCTCAGAGATGTAGTACTTCCCTAGCATGCATTTGGCCTCCCCGCTATCTGCCAGCCCCCCAACTGACCGCCACAGTTGAGAGGAGAGAGGAGATCCCCAGAGGCTGCAAGAGCAGGAGCCTGAGCGGGTATCAGATGCCAACAAGACGTCCTATGCACTGTTGCACAAGAGAACGGCTGTAGACACTTCCAAAAGCCCAGAAAGAAAGGATTTGACTGTTTCCACCCCAAGGAAATGATAAATATTTGAGAGGAAAGATTTCTTATTGTGTTTTAAACATTCTACAGTGTGTGCATATATTGAAACACCACATGGTACCCCATAAATAAGTATAATTTTTACATAGCACTTAAAGTATTGTAATATGGAAAATATATTTTAGACTGGGTGTGTCAGAGTGGTAGACCAAGCTTAGGATGTACAAGACTCTGAGTTCCGTTACCAACACACATGCAAATCAATAAATGAAGTTCACACTTGATCCTTTTTTATTCACACAGAGGTCTCCTACCTGTCCCAAATTCTGGTGCAGCCTCTGAGGAAAGCATGTGGTTTTCCTCCCTTACTCCTTACAGTCCTTAATCTGCACAAGGTAAATTCCATCTTTTTTGTGTGCTCACCACGGATGGTTTGGCTAACTTCACTTTCTACTTTCTGTTGTTTAACTCATTGTTTAAGAGTTAGAGTTTTGTTTTCTAGGCGTGAAATTATATTGAATGTGCTTTGGTAAACTGTGTCCCCCACTCTTAGTAGCTTCGTGATCCTCCCCTTCTTCAAGTGTGAACAGTCTCACGGGGCAGCCCCGAGTGGACAGGCAGTGTGTGTAAGTTATGTGGGTGTGTACCGGGATGGCTGCTCACACCAAATGCTCCCCAAGGGCTTGCTCTTACTATTATTACGGTCCGGTCTCGGAGCAGTAGGCAGGCAGAGGCTTCTCTGTACAGGATATTTGAAAGATACATAAATGATACTGTTCAGTGTGTCTGGATTTCCTTGCCAGATTTTGGCAACTTTAGGCCATCTGTGAAGTGTTCAAGGGCTGTTAGTCAGACTTAGAGGAACTCAGCAGTGGCTGATGAAGTTTATTCATCTATAGTATATTTAGAGGAGAGTTAGATTCATACAAGGATGTTTCACAGTATCCCAGCAACTACTAGTCTAGCACTGTTGTGGTATTTTTCCCCGAGACACGTCAGCTTTGCTGGTCCCATATTGCTGAAAATAGTGGTAAGTTTTACTTGCTTGGAAGTCACTGTTTGCAGTTTCTATTCAGAGAGGCCTTTTTGTCTGCTATTTGAAATAAACAGGACTGCTGAAGATGCTTGATCTGTTGCTTGTTCTCATTTTTTAACCTCATTTGTTTGTTCCTGTTCAAAAGTGAAGGCCTCATAAATTGCAGATTCCTTTTTATTTTCCTGCATTATTAGATCAGGGGCTCTGCCATCTGAAATAAAAAAGTGGATTTTAGAATCAGACCATGAGATCTCACTTATGCTGTGGGATTTTAGTGTAACTTTTTCTTTTTTTAAATTAAAACATTTTATGAATACATACTTGCCATACATAATGGTAACATTCATCATTGGGAATTTGTGCCTGTGCGTAACACATCTTAATTCTTCTTTTCTTTTCATTCCCCTCCCCTCCCTTCAGTTCCCCTTCCGCTTCTCATTTACAGAAAGTTTGTTTCCATTTTTTCCCTTTCATTCTGTTTTTTCCTTTTCCCTTCCTTCCTTTCCCCTCCCCTCCCTCGTTCCCCCTCCCATTTGAACATTTCCTTCTGACTTCCCAGTGTCTATACTTACCACCTTTTGGTCCAATTTATTTTTTTTCTGTTTTTCTTTTTGAGACTGGGTCTCACTGGCGTTGAACTCCTAGGCTCCAGTGTTTCTGCTGCCTCAGCCTGCCGGTGTTTGGAATCTCAGGTGCAGTACATACTGCTGTGTCTGGCTCTTGACCTTGTTTCTTAATGTTCCCAAACTCTGGTTTTCACAGTTCTAAATTTACATTGTTGTAGACCCAAATGAAAGTTTATCTGTTAAGTTTGCATAAGGAAATATTTGATAATAGTATTCTCCCAAAGGATATGTCTAGCCTATGAAAATGAGCTTTGCTTTCTGAGTCACTGTTGTGGTACATGTACTTAGAAAAGCAGTTTGGGCTGAGTGGTTTTTATTGCAGGGGAATTCTGCCTGAGGTGTTAGAAGAGAGACTGTAAAGGGTTAGTTCAGCTGTGAAATCTAACGTCCTGTTGGTTTGTCTCGTGCCAAAAAAGGAATTAAAACTCTGTTTTTAAGTGACTTATTATAAAGAGCTATCAGTAGAAGGAGAAATGGACAGTTTAGTTTCTTTTTAATCATAGCTGTGTGTGTCCCATATGAAGCAGTAAAGGAGTCTGGCTTTGCTAATGTTTGCTTAAAAGTGGGCGTTGACTAGCTTTCAGCTTGCACGTAGGAGTGTCTCGTCAGTGTTTTCCTCTGTACACAGAAAGTTTGCAGGACTCTGACACAGTGTGTACAGAGAGAGTTTGGGGAGCCATTGCACAGATTTCCTGCAGGTCATGAAAAATGATCAAGACTGGAACGCGAGGCTGGTGGGACGGATGTGCTGCATGGGTCAGTAGTGTGCTGTCCGTCAGGCCCCACACATGTTTTCGGAGCTGGGAGAGGACCCTTGTGCTACCTGCTTCGGCTTGTCTGCCGGGAGTGGCGAGGACACGCGGCACCACTCAGAAATCCAGACGGGATTCTGGGGACTCCGGAAGCTCGGGGAAGGACTTTGCTGGCTGTCGTGTGTGGGGTGCTCTCTATAATTTCATTATTTGCTGTGTGTGTGACACTGAGGGCCTTGAATCTTGACTGGACTTTCCTGAGAACCAGTCTGTGTAGGTTTAATATCCGTGCTCTTTATGCGCTTTTAAATTTCTTCCCTTACATTCTGTTATTATGTGCATTCAGAGTTACATATCTTCAGCTGTGTTGTATTTTCTAAGGTAAATATAAATGTGTGTTTTCATTTGAAACTACAAATGAAGTAATATTCAGATAGACAAAGGTTATAAAAAACTCAGAACGGTAAGTAAAGTCTGTAAAACAAACAGAATTGGTTAATATCACAGGGATAACTGTCGCCTTTTTTGTTGTCATAGCAGTATTGCCCTAAATATAAATCTCAGTGTTAGACATCCCTGACTGGAATGAAATAATCGCTGTGGGACTTGTAATTGGAAAATTAATGATGTAATCTGGAGTAGTCTCTTTTGAAATGATGTGTATGGAAAGTGGTAAAACAACAGTCTTTCCAGACTTAAAGTCTTCTAACTGTATGGCAGTTCCCATTAATTTTTGCACATTGTTGTGCTGCTGCGGGAACATTCTAGTGTTACAGAGCTTCCCGGACTCTTCAAGTTTTTTTCTTGCTTTAAAAGAGAAGGTAAACCAGTGTCAGAATTTACTGATGCTGAGTAATACTTTACTGATGCTGAGTGATTACATTGTTACAAGGTAGCCTTGTCACAACTTGTATCTGAACAAACCATTTTGTGCTTTCTTCATATGCTTGAGTTACACATCATAATTCCCAGACACTACCTCGGTAATCGCTACCAGATACTCAGCACCATCCCAGTTTCAGCAGTGCCTTTGAGCTGTAGCAGCAACCATAGCACAAACACAGGGAGCAAAGAACCTTGTAGTAGTTACTTGATCTAAGTGAGTCCTCTGTGCTGAGAGGGAAATTCTTCACATCAGCTTTTTTGATACACTTCCTGAGTGAGAAACTAGGCAGCTCGTCTTTAGAACCTAAGTTCCGCCTCTTCATTTTCTTAAAATTTATGCCTGGCTTTTATTAATTGAGAAAATAAGCAATTATTTTGTTAATCTTTAAACCTAAGCAGACAGTTATACAATACATACACTATTAAGTTTGATGAGATGGAGTAGTTTTGTAAGAGCTCATATTGTGACATGATGGTTAAGTGCATTAAAACCTTGGAGGATAGTAGGGGAGTTCCTTATCCTGTATTTTGTCACTTCATGTGGAGGTTGTCTGTCCTCCCATCCAAGTACTAATCAGGCCTGACCCTGCTTAGCTTCTGAGATCAGACGAGATTGGGCGCATTCAGGGTGCTATGGCCACAGACAAGTTGTCTATTCTAGAATTATAAAGATTCCTAATATTTTAATGTTTTTCTTTCTATTGAGGATTTAATGTTAGGGCCCTAGGTTGTTAATTGGATGGGAATAATATTAATATTACCAATAAGTACGTTTTTTTTTCTGTTGTCTCTTTTGCTGGGGACTTAGACAAGCACTGCCGAGATGGGAAATGAGTGCTAGGCCCCAGTGCACGAGCTCTCCTTGTGCAAGTGCACTTTGCACCACAGGGCGATTCCCGGGCTCCTCACCTGTGATTGGAGTGTGCTCAGCACCGCTGTTCAAAGGATGCCAGCATCTTGGGGTACAAGCGAGCCGGCTGGGAAGGGAGTCACAGTGCTTGGGTCCTTGCCATGGCTCCACTGTAATAAGTCAAGAGCAGACTAGAATTCTGGGCAATTTTGAAATGTGTTTGTTATAGGCAGAACCAAGTGGTAGGTTATATTTAGGTATCTTTTTGTTTCTCCCTGGCAGTGATAGGACATGGAAGGGGGCTTAGGTTGGTACTTTGGAGAAGTAATACCCGTGAAATTGCAATCTTCATATTGACATTTAAGTGTAGGAGAGTAGTGAATAGTATACCATCAGTGGGTAGCCTTGTAACAACTTGTGTCTGAACAAACCATTGGATGGCTTTGCTAGAACATCTCTAACCAGGTCCTTATTTTTTTTTCAAAAATTTTATTTTGTTACTGTGAATTCTTTGATTTGTATTCTTTGTAGGTACATTTTGGACAGCCCACGGTTATAATCTGAGAATCCATTTTAGAAATAGGCTTGCTGAGGGAAGGGCGCACGTATTTTTAGTGTTTGCTATGTACGTTGATTGCTGAGTTGCAGGGAAGTGCTGTCCAAGAGAGTTCTGCTCCCGTGCAGCACTGCCTGCTAAGGATTCAGGCGATGGTGGGAATATTCTGTAGCCGTGTTTTCCTGTGTTAGCAGTGCTGCATGTAACTCTTTCAAGGTTTTGAATTGTGACTAATGCAACCAAGAAATTGAGTTGTTAATTTTTTTTATTGAACTAATATAGGTTTAAACTTAATCATACGTGACTAGTGGCTATGTACGAAAAGGTGCAGGTATAGATTTAAATCAGATTATATTTCTACCAGCAATGTATGACTGCCTGTTCCCTGTGTCCTTTTAACATGAATATCCTTTTTTTCCCATAAAATCTTGGCACTTTTATAGATTAAAGAGTTTTTCTGTGTTATATTATTGTTTGTTAAGTGAAGTTGAGAACCTGTGGGCATTAGTTGTTTTTTAATGGGTTACCTGTCTGCTTTTGCCAACTTACACAATAAGGCATTCATTTTTTTCTTATTTCTGATTTTTAAATACTAGCATTAGTAATTTTTGTCTGATCTTACACATATTTGCCCAGGTGATTTGTTTTTTATTTTTACTTATTTTCAGATTATTATAAAGAGCAGGAATACTTCTGATAAATAGGGCAAGCATTTTCCAGGAAACCTCATATCACAGTAGTTTAAAAGGTTCGGAGAGGAAAAGAGACAGGAGAGACAGCAGCATTTGTCCTAATCCCAGGGTGCGGAGGGGCACACCTGCCCTGTGCAGGAGCAGAGTGAAGGGCACAGGGAAGGAGGAGGGAGCTCCAGACCCAGGAACGAAGGAGAGCAGGAGCAAGGCAGTGAATCATTGCCTGGTCATGGGGAGGAAGACCTAGGTGTTGGAAGCCTGTGATTCTCCTTTGAAACAACAGCTTGATATATCAGAGCTTTCCCAGCTTCTTAAACCACAAGCTACTGTTTCCCCTTCTCGGTGCTGTGAATGTACTGACCAGGGCAGACTCACTCACCACAGGAAGGTCTGGGTATAGCTTTCTTTGTTATCAGATACTCAACACAGGGAGTCTAGCAGAAAAGCAGCACGGCCAGTACATAAACCAGGGTCCACTTCTAGCCAAAGTCTGAACTTGGGTTCTGGCTTTTATAAAGACTTTAAACCATTTGATGGCAACTGTGGAGATCTCTTTGAATCTGTTGGAGCCTGGGTTTGTTGTGTAAAATGGGAATGATAGTACGCTATGGCTGTAAAGAGCAGATGGGAGCCAGGGATATAGCTCAGCAGCAGAGTGCCTGCCTGGCAAGCGCGAGGTCGTGAGTTCAATTCCAGGTACTAAGAAAAAAAAAAAGCAGATGGAATGTAAGTATGTTAGCCTGCTCTGGGGCACATGCAAGGGCACACCTGAACTCAGAATGGCTTAGGGTAGAGACCCTCCTGGTGTGGTGGTGGTGACAGTAGATTACACAATAAATGGGCAGAGTACAGTACATGTTAGTGGGGTAAGGCTGGCTGATACAACACCAGGAAGAGGCCAATCTGACCACTGCCTATAGCACTTTCTTGCAAATGCCTAAAGTTGTCATAATTTAATAAGACAAACCAGATGCACTGAATAGCATCTTTTGAATATCCTATTTTATTTTGTGTATTGGCATGACCACAAAGTTTCCCATGCATAGATCATACCAACCTTACTTATTTTATATCTTTTTTTTAATCTTCCAGATGAACGGGACAAAGTTCAAAAGAAAACATTTACAAAATGGATAAATCAGCATCTCATGAAGGTCAGTTTTTATTTCATTCACATCTTGGAATTGTTTTGGTTATTTCACCCTTTTGAACAGTACTCGATTGTATAGCTTTGAAGAACAGCTTTTGAATATTAACCTGAAAGTTTAAATTGTAGGACATTTCACATGCATTTTAGGTGTCTGCGATCACTTGATGTGTGGCTGTGGGTAATGATGGGGGTGGGAGGGTAAGCACCCACTGATTATAGCGTATTCTGTGACATTAGTAAAACCTACGATTACCGGACTTAAAAAGTCTCAGTAGTGTAAGAAATCTATAAATATTTATATGTTAGGGCATGGAAAAATTACAGTTCTAGTAAGACTTCTTTGTCTCTGAAGACTTAAATTCTGTGACCATGAGAAATGAGATGATAATAATGAAAGAATAGTTGAAAAATAAGGAAAGAAAGGAAGTAAAATCATTCAGGTAAAATCTAATGCCAGACGTGATTGTACACACCTGTAATTCGGCACTCGGTGCTGAGGCAAGTTTGAACCCGGCCTGGGCAACTTAGGGACTTAGGGACTCTGTTGAATTAAAAAAAAAAAAAAAAAAAGGACTGGTATGAAAGTCCTGGGTTTAATCCCCAGCACCATAGTAAATAGAACAGAATGAAACAAAATCTGCATATTCTGTGTGTGTTCTCTGCTTTGTGAATGTTGGCTGAAGTCATAAGTAGTCCTTAAGGCAGGAGGAAAAGGAGTGAGAAAGATTAGGGGAGGAAGAAGAGAAGCGGGGGCGGGGACAAGGGTGAATTGGGAGGGGCATCGCAGCCAGGTGCCCCGCCCTGGCCTGCAGGTGTGTGTGTGGGGGGGTCATTCTTGACCCTGAGAGTGCTGACTCAAGCAGGGGGCATGGTCCTCATCTTTTAAATAATTCCTACAAATTTTGCCTTTTCTAAATTTTTATTTTACTGTGTTAATTTTCATTTAATATTGTTGAATTATTTTACTCTGATCTTAACTTTATCGTGACTCCAAGGAGTGCGGTTCTGGATAGTTCTGCCCTTTTGGACAGGGAGGGCCTGGAGCAGTTGTGCCCCAGTGGACCTTTCTTCACAGCCTTTTGCACTTACATTCTCTTCTGGGAGTTTCAGCTATTTGGTAACTAATCCCTGTGACCTAGGAAGGTGTGATCTGTGCAGCTGTGCAGTGGCTCGCACTCCACACCTGGTATGATTGTGACATGGTCAGTGTGTAACAGTTTACAGACTGAGAAAGGTAGACTTTGTGCAGCTCTGACGTGCTTGGAGTTACGGTACATCCCTGTGTGGAAGCCATTTTCTTTAAGAAGTGTGGGATTTAAAAAATACAACTTAAATATAACTTATAAATTACATCTTTTAAAAAGTAAGTAGACGGATTTATTAAAATTTATATCTGTTGGTGAGCAGACGTCCCTTGACTTTTTCCAAACATACTGAAGTGTAGGGTTCTGGGTTTCACTTGTATGAGTGACTAAGTCTGTCCTTAAGCTGGTGCTGGTGAGTGTGCAGAATGTCTTCCTTTTGACTCACCCTCCTTTAGAATACTTTCAGGAGTAAAACTAGCTAACGTATTCGTGTCTGCTGCCTTTTCATGCCCTCAGATTATTTACCTTGGAAATCATGGTTTCTAGGTAAACTGTTGATGGCAGGAGCATTTATTATCATTCTTTAGCATAATTTAAACTGGTAGCACCGGATCCTCAAAACATTAGCCAGAAAAAAAAAAAAAAAAATTAGCCAGGGCAGACAGGCAAGAGAAAGAAAGAAAAGGGATCCATATAGGAAAGGCCAAAGTCATTTGCAGATGACATGATCTTCCACTTGCAAGACTCAAAACATTCCTCTAAAAGACTCCTAGAATTCCGCTGAAAAATTCCACTGAAAGATTCCTAGTGAGATTTAGACTCACATAAAAATCAATTGCATTTCTATACGCTAATAGTGAACTCACTGAGAAAGAAATTAGGAAAATAATACCATTCACAATAGCATTAAGAAAACTTAAATACTTAGGAGTTAACCTAGCCAAGGAAGTGAAAGACTATTAGAAATTAGATTGCTTTTAATTGTTTGCTTGGACCCAGAATTAGGACTTGAGCCATGATGAGAGACTCTGCTCAAGAGGAGTAATTTAAGGGAATGAGTGATGGTTGGAATACTCGGGCCCAGCAAATCCCTAGAATGTGCTTCCCTTGTGGAGGGTCCTTTTGGAGGGTCCATCTTACAGTGCAATTATATTCTTCAGCATTGGTCAGCTGTCTTATACATTTATCCATGACATTGTGTAACAGTATGTTTTCCATTTTCCCCTAAATTTTAATTTATTGATACATGAATGCATTTGGAGAGACCGGGGCCTGGAATTCTAGTGTTGGACCACACCCTGTTTGATTGTTAGTGACTTACTTGGTTACTGCCTGGGGGACACCCACTGACTATTACATTTTTGTGTCTGTTGCATTGTATTTTTGGAAAGGTTAAGTTTATGGTGGGGATATCCTTTGACAACATAGTGAGGTGAGTGACTTCACCACTCTGTTTATCGGCCACACTAATTCTTTATTTGCTGATTTGGCGGCCAGAGGGAAATGTCTATTTCCAAGCTGAGGACACAGTCTGTGGTAGCTTTCAGTGAAAAGAAAGACTTGTTTGTTCTGTGTTCTTGACAGTTGCTAATTGAGTAATTTTACATTTGTGGCCACAGGTAAGAGAGGAAAATTTTTGAATTATTGGCTTATGAAAGTAGAATGTGATATTTTTGGCTCTTAATATCTGTGTCTAATTTTTTTTTTCTGGGACCTTAAATTTATACCAGTGGTTCCTAAACTTTAGGTGCATCAAATTCAGTTAGAAGGCAGACGTCCACATCCCGCCTCAAGAGCTTCTGATTCATTAAGTATGGGGTAGAGCCTAAAAACTGGTATTTCTAATAAGTTAGAGGAGTCTTTATTTCTAATTAAGCTGATGCTCTGGAGTTGGGGCGTACTGTGAGAACCATCAATTTGGCATATCCTAAAAATATTTTTAAAGGATTTAGAAAATACTAGTAGCTTTTATTGAACCTAAACTGGGTGGCAGGTACTTTTTCATATTATTATCAATATTAATAATAATATGAGCTGCTAATATTGATTGAGCTTTAACTCTGCTCCAGGATCTGACACTCTCATGTCTTACTATATTTTTCATAACACTCCTATGCACAGATCTGCTTATTATTACTCTTTTGTTATAGGTGATAGAACTGATGCACAGAGCTTCTGTAATTTTCCAAGATCCTGCAATTAGTAATTGGACTGGTGTGGTAAATAAAGCTAAGAGATTAAGTAAGTGAATAGGATGTTTGTTACACCAGACAGAAGTCTAAGGAGAAAGTGAAAATCATTCCGCATCTGCCTGACTCTGGAGCCTTTGCTCTCTCTGATACACTGAATTCTTGAGGATAAATTTGGAGTTGAGTGATTAATGTTAAAGGAGGGAAGCTGAACATTTGGACATTTATCTGCTTCTCTTGCAAACAGAACTTGACATTTAATTTCTTTCTGTTGTGATATAACAGGTAACAGTGTCTGTAGTTGAGGAAGGTTTGTGTGCTTTTGGAGAAGTACTAGGTTAGAGTCCCAAAGTATAAAATTAGGAGCAAATCTTGCAAATCAAGTTTTTATATGTGTGGAAAAATAATTGATCTTTGAAGATTTTAAGAGGTACAAGGAAGTAAGAAGTTTCATGTAGTGAGCTTTAGACTGAGAAGTTCTGAGTGTCTTTTCATCAAGAAGAATGATTGAATAGTGTGATGGTTTTCATCGTGAGCAGTGTACTCCTTGTTGGGAAGAAAACCCCAGACTGACACCTGCTTACAAGGCTGTATAGAACTTCTGACATCACCAGGACTCTTCGAAATATGGTTTAGGCAGCTGTCTGTCTTCATGCAACTTGCCATTTGGTTGAGACGTTAAATATACATCCATGAAATCGTTAAGCAGTTGCAATAAGGTGTCAGAAGAGGTGAGCAAAAGTAAGGGTTTCTGGAGCTCAGAGCTGGAGCCAGAGGGGCCCTGTGCACGCAGGGATGCTCAGTGCAGGCAGGGTCTTGATCTGAGTCTAAGAAGGAGGCGTGCTGCGCAGTGGAGGGAGCCTGAGGTTGGTTTCAGTGAGAGTAGTTGCACGGAAAGTGGGGGATCAGGGAAGAAACAGAGGGGCCTGCTTAGTCGACAGTGCTTTGGGAAGGTTTTGAGAAGAATGACACTCAAGCGGCATTTTAGGAAGAGCAGTGCATTTCATACACAGGCATAAGGGCGTAGTGAGAGTGTGTGGTGAGCTCCACGATGTGGCTGTTTTCTCATAAGAGGACTGCAGTGAGTGCTGAATGAGTCACCAGTGGCGGTGACTGCTGGCAGGAGACTCTTCACTCTTCTTCACCTGTAGCACTTACATGGGTGAAGTCAAAGAAGGCATGCTCGTTCCATTTACTTAGAGTAGCAGATGTATAAAATTCATTCTCAAAAGTTACTGTGAAAGTTGAACTTCTAGTTTTATCCAAAAGAAACATTTCACAGGGAAGAAAATGTACAGTTCAGCTCAGATTGAATCTACTCGGAGGGTCAGAAGGCTTGTTGAAATCCTTGTGACTTAGCTTGAGGATCCGCTGACTGCAGAGACGGCGGAGGGTCCCTTGGGGCATCTTACTACGGCTTGTACTGTGCTGCTTAGGCCACATTGAGGGAATTTTGTTCGGTTCCCGACTGCTTTCTGAGAGGGACCGTGTAGTAGCAGAGGGTACCTGTGGTGCTGACCACCTGGCACCATCTTGGCGAGCAATGAAGTGGGGGTATGGCCTCGGGAAGAGAGGACTACAGGGAGAGTGGCCTGTGTCTTCAGGTAGCAGCAGGGCAGTCATGTACCAGTGACCACAGTCTGCATTTATTCAGTTCACAGAGAAGGTTACTGGGTAATTCCTAGGATGAAGATTTAAATTTAAAAAATCTCTCTATGTCCTCAGTGCCGAGGACTGGGCATTCATTATTTCATGATCTAAGGGTCTATTTTTAGTTTCCTGTGATAAATTATACAAGTCATAACAAAATTTATTTTCTTGTTGTTCTGGGGTGCAAAAGCCTGTTCGTCTCACTGGGCTGAGTTCATTGTCTCTGCTGGCTTCCGGGCAACTGGCATTTCTTCACCCGTGGCCACACCACCCCGCTCTCTGCCTTCCTGGCCTCCTCTCATCTGCATGACACATTTGGCTAAGCTTGCTCTTATAATAGGACCCTTGTGATTATGGATTTAGGACCTGCTGCAGTGATCTCCCAGTCATACCACCCTTAATTTAATCAGATCTGTAGAGACCCTTTTCTAAATAAGAACATTTCTAGTTCTCAGGGATTCAGACCTGATATCTTTGGGCCCTCATCCAACCTACTGCGCGTTACCTTCACCAGAGACTTCATGGGGTGGGGCACTCCCTCGCCATCATGGAACTTCACCAAAATCTTTTGCAGACTTAGTTATAATGTATCAGAGATGGAATAAAAATGAATAGTGCATTGGAAGACACTATTGTCATCTAAGATACTTTCCAAGAGCAAGATCTAATGAGATCATAATAAGATGTATAAATACTAACAGGACAGATAGACCAGAGATTAACTTTTACAGCCTAATGTGGTTTGGAAATAATTTTAAGTTTTAAAAAGTTACAAATAAAAACAACACAAGTAACACTGGTATACTCTTCACACACATTAATTATTGTTATATATTTTACCTTGGTTGCTCTACCTTCCCCCACATTGTGTATTCTGCCTTTGTAAAAAAATTTGAACCATTGGAGGATGATTACACCATAGCCCCTCACCTCTAAATACTTGAGGATGTGTTATGCGAGATTAGGGATACTCTCTGTAATACCCAGAGTTACCGCCTTCCTAAGTTTACATTGATTCAGTACTTTAGTGTCCAGTTTTGTTAGTTGAGGCTTTACAGCATTTCCCTCCCAGGGCAGGATCCAGTTCAGGGTCAGGCGTTCTGCTTAGTTGTTATTTCTCTCTGGCCTGCTGTACTTAGGAACAGTTCCACAGCTTTGTTACAAATTTTCATGATGTTGACATTTTTGAAGCATACAGACCAAGGTTTTGAATATAAAGTTGTTATATGACAAGAAGATAACCTTTTCTGTTTTATTCATGAGGGCCAGTTAAGCAATTACAAATTATTTTAGCATTTGTGATAAACTCATAAACTATCTTCGCAAATTAAGAGCGTCACACTTTTACTCCCTCATTTCATCAAATAACTTTAGTTCCATCTTGTGGTCAACTACATTTTTCTTCTTTACTTCCTTACTCGTTATTGTCATTATTACTACCACCACTATCTACCATTTCTTGAGTACTTGCTGTTGGCAGGTGCTAGACTGGATGTGTTGTATGATATACATATTATCTAATGTAATCGTCCTTTTATCGTTGAGGACACTGAGGCCTAGGGAGGATTAGTTATTTGTCCAGCACAGTTGCTTTAGATTTAGATTGGAGATTTAGTCCTTCATCACAGTAGTCTATCGTTTGACAGTTGAAAGATACGCTTTCTTGAATAATCAAGAAGAAATGAAGATGGAGAAGTTAGAAGAGACAGTGTGCTAGGACATATCGCCTCTGCTCTCATCTCTCATTTCATTTGAATCTTTGCTGGTTTTCCTTGGCCTCTGTGGCCACAGATTCCTGTATATGTTCTTCTTTAATCACTATACTTGCAAGAATTTAGAGATACAAGAAGGATGGAAAGAAGCCAAGCAGCATTCTGGAAGGCCACTGCTTTACTGGAGAAAGTAATGGCTAAGGCACTTTCAAAGAAGAAAAGAATTGCACTTTGATCTGTGGCTAACATATTCCAAATCATGTTCTTGAGGCCTTTAGATCAGAGGTGTATGCCTGTAGTAGGTAAAATTGGAACGGGAGACCTTGCTGTTGAACACTAGGCTCTGAGCTGCACCAGGCAGAGGTCTACACTGTACATTGTGCACTGCATTCCTGGCACCCAGGAACGTGTCTGCTACACTGTTGTTTTCCTTTGCTCACATGAAAGAATCTGTTGCTTAATGATTGAGTGTTGAACTACATTAAACGTTTTCCTACTGGTGTATAATACGGAGCTACTATGATGAGAAAGTGGAAGGGTTGCTTTGGTAGGAATGAGAGAAAACTTAGTCTGCAGGAAAAATAAATGTAGGCTGAATTCCTTCTTTTACAACTCAAGAGATCTATTTCATTTTAGACATAGAACCTGGGCCCGCAGGTCTAACATGTCATAAACAGTGAGGCCAAACCAGGGGTCCACTCCTGACTGCTTCCCGTGGTTGTTCCACTTCAGGACGCAGTCTCTCTGTAGCTAGGTGGTAGCAGGCTTACTCATGTTCATAGATGAAAACCACTTAATTTGTCTAAGATTACTTTTACCAGTTTAGAATTTGGAAGAGTATTGGCTAGAACTAGATTATTCTCACTGGGAAGTTTTCTAATAGTTGATAAAATTGATGGCTTCACTCCAGCTTTCTTTCAGATGTAGAAAAGTTTCTTTGAAGGTTTACCAGAAACGGTGAACCTATGGCACTTGAGTTACTTGCTTTTCTTTTAACACAAAAGATGTTAATATATGAGTTTTTCTAAACTCAGAACCTTAGTATTCAGGTTTAATTGCAGTGTTGACATTTTGCAATAAAGGGTCTGGGCTTGCAGTTTGGGCCCTTGTGTCTAAAACGTTTGCCATCAGTTGATTAGGATCTTCCTTCCCATGGAATCAAACAGAAACCTGTAATCAGAATGCAATGCCAGAGGAGAGTTCAGAAGCTTGCTTTCTAAGAAGCTGACAGAGGAAGACAGTAGCAAAGAAGGCAATAGCCTGGCAGAGGAGGGCATGGGCAAAGGCAGTGGGGGTCGAGTTGGACTTGCCCACGCTGTGGAAGCTAATGGGCATTTGAGGTTAATATAATACAGAAAACATTTCTGTGCTGTGAAAATGGAGGAGGGCCAGCTCCAGAGAGAAGCCTTTGAAGCTGAGAATCTTGCACACTTCTAAAAGTGCTGCATCTCATGCCCGGTGGCACTTTGCTATTGATGTATGATGTTAACATTCTGACACTTTTGCTTAAAGAATATTTAAATGAAGATTGTTCAGATATTCTTGTTTTTTAATTTAAAAGACTCATGGAAATATACTATTAGGTTTCACATAAAATTTAAGAACATTATGGTGTTCATAATAAGGCCGTGTTTACTAGGTGTATATCATCCGTAACAGATGAAACTTTAGTCATTTTTGGAAGCCTGAGATTATATTTCATTAAATAAGTGAAATATAATACTGGTCTTGTTCTTAGGATGACTTGTTGGTTCTCATGATCTTATGTAATGCTTATCTTACTTTACAAAGGTTAAGAGCTCCAATTCTGGAGTCAGGGAGCATACACTAAAGAAGGAAGAGTGGCAAGGTGCAGTGGTGCATACCTCTAATCCCACTACCCTGGGAGACTGAGACAGGAGGATCAGAAGTTTTAGCCCAGCCTGGGCAGTTCAGCAACTTAGTAAGACACTGTCTTGAAGTTTAAAAAAGGAGCTAGGGTTGTATCTCAGTGTGAAGGTACTGTGTGTGTGCGCGTGCGTGCACGCACACACACCCACACACACACCCCCATGTCTCTCTTCTCCCAGAAGATTTGAGTTTCTTCCTAGATGCCCAGTGCATTTGTGTGTTCTCCTGAGGCACCCCCTTTTTCAGCGCAGCTGTTGTCAGGATAAGTAAAAAGACCTGGGTTAACCTACTTGCTCCTGTGTGGTCTGTGGATGATGGAGTGCGTAGCCATCCTGCTGGAGAAGGAATCCCTGCTGGAATTTCAGACACACTCAGGAAGGAAGGTCAGCTGTGGGTGGAAGTTGGCCTGGAAGCTGGCCTGGAAGCCGGCCAGTGTGTCTGAGTCTGCCCTTGGAGTTCCCTTCTCTAAGCTTGCCCTACACTGCAGTGTCTCTGTCTCTCTACCCTGGATCCCAGGGAAGCTCACAGTGAGGCAGTTAAGACACAGCCCCTGTGCTGAGCTGCTAGGCTCCTCTCTCCCCTGCATGGTCTTCTAGTGGTGGTGTCTGTTTGTTTGTTTTTTTAAAGACAGGGTCTCAGTTTGTATTGCACGCTGGCCTTAAAGTCACTGTATAGCCCAAGCTAGCCTCCAGCTCACTGCATTCTTCTGCCTCAGCCTCTGGAGTGCTGGGATTACAGGTGTGTGGCACCACACCTGGCCTAGTGGTGTTGTCTGAGAGGTTCCTGAAGCTGACCTGAGAAACCTAACCTGAACTTTTGTAAATTTGCAGGTTTGCTGACCTCTGATGTGGAACAGGATTTTTAGGATGGGTCAGTAGGAGACATGGGAAGGGTTTATTAGGTAGAGATTTTAGGATGCACTCTTGAGTGCAGGTGCTCAGAGAAGCCAGACAGTGTCCTGAATAGGGAACATTTATGCTTCTCTCAAAGGAGTAGAAACCCTGGGAGCAGGCAGCCGTCCCCACTACAGAGAGGTAGTAGTAGCTCATTTTACAGGTGTGGCCACAGTTCTCAACAATCATTGCATTTTCTCAACCTGCTCCTTTGTCTTAGGATCAGGTTTCTGTTCTCTGCCTTTGTAGTTAAACCAAAATTTGGGCTTTCAGCATTCCTAAAAATTTTGGATGTGTGGGAATGGGCCTAGATTTAACCAAAGGAACGATGGTGTGCATCACCTGGGCTCATGGTAGAAGTCACAGTCTTGAAAGTACAGTTTTA
Organism: Chinchilla lanigera; assembly: GCF_000276665.1. Lineage (NCBI taxonomy): Eukaryota > Metazoa > Chordata > Mammalia > Rodentia > Chinchillidae > Chinchilla > Chinchilla lanigera. Next base: position 3,363,934 of record NW_004955502.1, read on the forward strand.
AATTAAGATTTTCTTGTCTTCTTTTTATCTATCTTTTTTCTGTCTTATTTCACTGTGGCCTTAATTAAACATTTCTGAGTCTCATCTATAAGACAGAGCTAAAAATAGTGTCCTCCTCCTAGACTTATGGTGTACACTAAATGCAACAAAACAAAGCTTTAGGCACAGTTAACTGTTAAGTAATGAGAACGTGTGTGCACAAAGTAGATTGCATATACTTTAAACTATAGATCCGAAAGATTATCTGTTCTGTCTTCCCTGTAGTGGCCGCTGTGGTCCTTGTGTTTGCATGTATGTGGGTTTGAGTCCTAGCACTGCCTACATACTGGAAAGAGGAGATGCCCACCACGAGTAGCCCTGGTGTCTCGGCCACTTGCGGTCCACACGTTCAGCTTTCTTTGTTCCTGCTGACCAAATCAAAGGAGGCTGTATACGGGATGTTGGTGAAAAGGAATTTCAAAGTTCCGTTTTGCACGCTGGTTAGAGTAGTGATTTTATAATGTTGTTTACAGCGTTGAGTGCCAGTTAAATGGTGAACTTTCATGATCTGGCCAAAGCCTGCACTAACACCTTTCCACCACACAGTGTGAAGTGAGATGCTGTGAGTGCGTGACGGCAGCCGTGGGGATTACGTGTGAGCCATTGAACTCAGAGAGTTCAGCCAGATGAGATCATTCACAGAGAACGGTGGGGCGCGGATCTTGGCCCTGCCTGGGCAGAGAATCTGCTGTCTTAAGAGCGCCCAGCAGCCCTGCAGTTGTTTGTTTTGCTGTTTCTTGTAGATGACCCCTCCCACAGGTTGAGCTCCAGAAACAGCGTGTGCTGTCGAGTTCTTGAAGAGTGTAGAAGTGCTGTGAGCATGTAAAAGTACCGTTGGTCCAGAAGGACAAAGCATAGATTTTCCTAGTTCTAAAAGTAGAAATGTTTTTAGCTGGTCATTTGTCAGAGTTAATGGGTTTTAATATTTTGATTTATCACTTGTTCATGTTCCCAAATGTTTTAAACATCTTTATTTTATCATTTCTTTCAGTTTATTAAATACAATTTCAAATTTGTTACAAATTTATTTAGTTTTTGATTAGTATTTTTTTGCTGAATTTGAATTTTCATTATTTTCAGAGGTGAAAAGTCAAATAAACATATACACATTCATTCATTCACTGATTCATTTTTATTTGTGGAGCAGAAGAGGAGTATTTCCCAAATCATGTTCCCAAGGAAACAGTTTAATCCAGCATTGCTCGAATTCTCTTGAATATATTTCTTTTGTTAAAGAATATGTGTTAATATCCCTTAGGGAAATAAATCTATAGGAGAGTTTTAATTTGTGAATTAAGCAAATATAATTAATTTTGCCTTAATTGGAATTACAGATTTGGAAGGGATTCAGTTATTTTGGTGGTCATTGTAGACATGTTTTGTCACAGACCTTCTCATCGGTCATTAATTTTCTAATTTATGGACAGTTTATACTTTTGGTCCACTTGAGTGGTAACTGAGCTATTTTTTTCATTGTTGAAAATTTGCCTTTTGTAACTTTCCACTTACTGTCATGGGCCAGCCTCGTAGAATGATGTGAGACATACATAGCAGCTCTTAAAATCTGAAAGTACATTTTTTTTTTTTTTTTTTTTTTTTTTTTTTTTTTTTTTTTTTGGTCTTTTGAGACAGGCTTTCACTATGCAGTTCAAGCTGGCCTTGAGCTCACTTTGTAGCCCAGGCTGGCCTTGAACTCACTGTGATCCTCCTGCCTCAGCCTTTCGAGTGCTGGGATTGCAGGCATATGCCACCACTCCTGGCTTGAAAAGACTATTTTGTGCCACTCTTGTTTTACTTCTCAACCAGAAAGTTCCATTTCCTTTATTTCATGTTCACGTAATATGATTTTTATATCGTGTATTTCTTTTCTAACTTGTTCCTTGAGTTTTACATATGTTTGAAATTATTAAGACTTGGGTTTAAGTCAGGACATGAGTTGAAGGAAAGTCTGTCTTGTAATCAGAACTGCACAATAAGAGGAGCACAGGCAAAAGTTACATCCTCACCTCAACTCTGTGTGTATGATCTCCTTTCACCGCCTCTCCTTCCACCTCTGAGCGCCCACCTGATTACTTACTTGTATGTGTGTTGCCCTACATTGTAAGATGACTTAGTCTTAAATACTTTTCAACTTTCCTAAAATATTTTTTCTATGAGAAAAGAACAAGATAATGTTACTTTATAAAAGTTTAGTCTTTTTTTATCCTTAATTTGCTGTAGCAAGGGAAGGCAGTGGGACAAGTGATCTCTTTCAGGAAAGCCATGAGCTGATGATGATTACTGTGCCACCTCTTCAAGGGTGTTTGCATTTTAACCCAACTCTTTGGGTAGGAGGTATGCAAACTATGTGACCCCAGCTTCGCGTGTGCAGGGAGCTGAACCCAGGGCCTGGCACGTGCTAGGCAAGCCCTGTACTGAACTGTCCCAAGCCCCCCAGGGCAGGGTTTTTTTTATTATACTTAGGTTAAAGTTTTGTGTATGTTCACTTTCATGGCAAGGAGGGGATGGCCTTTGGCATTTCTCCTCAATTTGTTTGTGAAGGTGACTTTCCTCTCCTTTATGAAAGAGCGGCTGTGGTTATACAGATGTAATTCTCTACCATAGGTGCCTTTCTGAGTGAGTTACCTCCCTCTTTGACCTGTTTAACAAAATGCTGCTTGAAAAGGCCAGTTCAGTATACAGCTTCACAGCCAGGCATGGTGGGACACATCTGTAATCCCAACACTTGGGAGGCTGAGGCAGGAGGATCATCACAAGTTCAAGGCCAGCCTGAGCTACGTAAGACTTTGTCTCAAAAAATAACAATATATTGCGTCACTAGTTAAGCAAAATTCTATTTCTGTTCTAATAATTTTTGAGTCAGTTATGGTCATGAGTGATAACTCACTGCAAAGGCCATTTTAAGAGTTTAGTAAGTGTGAAGGTTTGAAGCCTGTGTTGATATAAAGCTTAGCAAATGTTGTCCCATCACTCAAATGAGATTACTTGTAACCTTTTACATGTACTTTCCCATTTACTTTTTGTTCTCTTAATAATATACCTCCTTTTTGGTCTAGAGTAACAGGCTTTCTGGTAGTTGACATTGGCACCTTTTGCACCTTTATTAGTATTATGATCTGCCCTATGTTTTACTTATTAATGGATAATTTTTTCAGTAAATAGAAATTGGAACTATTTTTTCAGTAAATAGAAATCATGCATTCTCTTAAATGCTTTTCACTTGTGTGTACTGATGTTTATTAGAACAGTCTAGCACCCCACCCGATATTCCAGGCACTATTTTTAATTCCTATTAATTGTGATGGGTATAAACATTTCCTGTGTAGAAACAGTACTACCATTTGCTTTTCTCAAAGGGAATGTGATTAAAATACTTTAAAAATAGCTTCATTGATATATAATTTATGCATCATAAAATTTACTTGTTTTAACTGCATAATTGAGTAATGCTTTATAAATTTAAGGGCTGTACAGCCTTCACCATAGTCTAACCTTAGAATAGATGCATTGCCTGGAAGAGAAAGCCTGTGCCCGTTCGCTTTGCGGGTCACCTCCACCCCCTGTCCTAAGCGACCCCTGCTATAGTTGCTGTCTCATTAGATTTCTCTTTCTGGATATTTCACGTAAATAAAATCCTCTGATACAATGTTTCTGAGGCTCATCTGTGTTGTAGCAGTCTTCCTTCCTTTTTAATTGCTAGGTGGTAAGGTACCCTGTGGATGCATTGCATTTTCTTTATCCTCTTAGATGGGTGGACATTTGAATTGCTTTGTCTTGTTTCTTATACATAGTGCCGCTGTAAATATTAATGTATAAGTCTCTGGACAGGTTTTCATTTCTTTTGAGTATTTACCTAGGAGTGGAACTGCTGGGTCATGTGATGAGTATAATTTAATGTTGCTAGAAAGTGCAAACTGTGGCCCCAAATGGTTGCATCATTTCTCATTTCCACTAGCAATTTTGAGGAGTCCCAGTTTCTCTACAGTATGGCTTACACCATTGGCTTGACTTTCACCTATTCCTTGACTCAGATACACTGCTGTGATTATCTAACAGGTATCTAGTTTTAGCTCTTGTATCTGCGTTTATGATTTGTTTTGAAGAAAAGGGTCAGATGAATCCTTTTTCATGTGGCTGTGGAGTGTCCAGACTTATTTTTGAAAACACTGTCCTCTACTGGATTACCTTTGTTCTTTTAAAAAACCAGTTCTCCATAAGTACATGGGTCCCTTCTTGTCTCTTGATTCTGTTCTCATGATCTATATATGCCTACTTTTATTAAAAATATTTTAGTTTTTTATTATTAAGTCTCGATTTGTTGGAATACCTTTCTTCCAGTCATTTACTAAACTTAGACGGGCAATGGGAGGTTTGACAGAGGAGACGCTTCTTCCCTGGGTGTCAGTCGTCCACAGTGATTATGTAGCTGCAGTTGTGGCAGGACAGGACGGCAGGCACTCACTCTCGTGAAGGACTGTGGCGGGCTCTGGGAGTGAAGACAAATCCCTGACAGGAAGTGGTTTGATGGGGTGGGGATCCCTTCTCTGTGTTTTTCTTCCTGCTTCCATGGCTGAGACAGGCCCTCAAGTGCTCACAGCTGAGAGCATGGCAAGGTCATATGCAAAGTGCAGATGATTTATCTTCTGCTCACTCAGCAAACATTCCTGAATATTTGCTGTAGGAAAGTACTGTGTGTGCAGGAGACATTTACAGCGGAGACCTAAGACAGGAGTGCCCTGTCGGAAAACACCTACATTTACATATAGTGCGGGTAAAACACTCTGAGGAAAAGGGTGCTTAGTGCCTTGTTGTAAACCAAGGAATATGGTAGTAAGGAAAAGAACAACATTATAACTTGATCTTGAAGGAAAGGTAAGATTTCAGTTGCCAGAGAGGGGAGTGGGAATTTGGGGTAGAATGTGAATAGTGTGAGTGTGGGCTGAGAAAATGACAGTAGAATTCTGAGAGTGTGAACTAACTGTCCCACAGACAGTCACTTCAGACTCCCTTAGTTCTTGCATTTGGAGAAGAAGCTCTGCTCTCGAGGTGCTGCACTCACATAGCTTGCAGTAATCTGACAGCCGTGTTCCATGGTTCTCTTTTGGAAAGGTGCCTCTGACTTTCTAGGTGTCAACTGCTTCAAACCGGCTCTTGGTGAAATTGGTTAGAACAGGGTTTGGGGAGAAAATAAGCACTCTCAAATTAAGCCTTAGTACGAGACAGAAAAGCATCATTTTCTCAGTGAGCCTGGTCTCGCACCACTGCAGGAACCAGCTGCTGGACATTTATGGTCCATAGATCTCTGTAGAGCGGCTTGCGATCGGAGAACTTGCTGTAATTGTAATGTCACTTAGGAAGCGATCACTTCGGAGGTGTTGATGACATCTTTGAGAGTTTTATTTCTCCTACAGAAACTGTATTTCTGTTGCAGGGATTAATTAACCAAGAATGTATGTAACACACATGAGTTTTCTTTTTTCGTTAAGGAATCTATGTAATTCCATTCTTTTTTTAATTTTAAAGGGAAAAAACCCCAAAATTTCAGAACAAGATAATAGGAGGGTAACAATGGTTAATACATTACATATTGTTGTCTTTAAATTACTCAGAATACAAGATATGGGAATTTAATTGTCCAAACAATATTAGCAAAAACTTCTAACGAACTAAGAGAAATTAATAGTATAACAGTCTTAACTCTCGTGTGTGTGTGTGTGTGTGTATATTTTTTTTTCTTTTCCCTTCCTTCTCCATTCTCCCATCCCAGTTTCTCTTTCTTTTTGAAGTTTCTTCCCATTTTGCAATATCTATTGTACCTTTTGTATCTTATTTACTCTTTTAGTTTCTTACACTAGGGAGACAACATGATGTTTGTGCATGTGCCTCTGATTTATTTCACTTTTTTATTATTTTAAAGAGAAAAGAACAAAAAAAAAACAAAAGCAAAGACATAAACAACATAAAAACAATAAAAATGATACAGAATTTCAAAACAAGGTGATAGGATGTTAACAATGGTTGCAGTATTATATGTTGTTATCTTCAAAGTGTTTACTCAGATAACCAGATATAGGCATGTAAGATTGATCAAACAACTACACATTAACTGTTCCCTTCAGTAAACCAATAGAACTTAGTAGTATAATTACCTTTGCTATCTTGTATATAGCTAAGGTGTATATATATATATATATATTTTTTTTTCCTTTCTTTCTTTTTGCTTTTCCCTCATCCCAGTTCTTTCCTTTTGAGCAGTTTCTTTCCCTTTCACAGTATCTGTTGTACCTTTCAGAATTTATTTACTCTTTCAGTTTTTTACACTAGGGAGGCAATACGATGTTTACACATGTGAGTCTGATTTATTTCACTTACAAGTGTGGTCTCTAATTGCATCCATTTACCTATAAAAGCCTCAAGTTTATCTTTCTTTATAGCTGAGTAATACTCCATTGTATAAAAATACCACATCTTTTTTATCCATTCCTCAGTTGATGGGCATGTGGGTTGTTTCCAAGATGTGGCTGTTACAAATTGTGCTGCTATAGACATGGGTGCACATATATTGCTGTGGTACAATAATTTCAGTTCTGGAAAAAGGCCCAGGAGGGGAACAGCTGGGTTAAATGGGACCACCAATCCTAGTTTACTGAGGAATCTCCAGACTGATTTCCACAGTGGTTGCACCAGTCTACACTCCCACCAACAGTGGAGAAGTGTTCCTTTTCCCTCACAGCCCTTGCAACACTTGTTATTGGTTGATTTCTTGATGATAGCCATTATTTCTTGGGTGAGATGGAATTTCAGTGTTGTTTTAATTTACACTTCTTGAAAAAATAATGATGTTGTACATTGTTTCATGTATTTATTTGCCATTTGTATTTCTTTATACGAGAAATGTGTTTTCATCTCAGATGCCCATCTTTGGATTGGGTCTTTCACTTTTGGGCGCCTGATTTTTTAAAATGCTTTATATGTTCTAGATATAAGTCCTTTGTATTTCACTTATGAATTTGGTCTCAAGTTGCATCCATTTACATGTGAAAGTCTCCAGTTTATCTTTTTTTTGTGGCTGAGTAGTACTCCATTGTATAAAAAGGCCACATTTTTTTAATCCATCCTCAGTTGATGGGCACTTGGGTTGTTTCCAAGACCTAGCTACTACAGTTCGTGCTGCTATAAACAAGGGCACATATATATCACGGTGGTTCAATGTTTTTAATTCTTTTGGGAAGATAAGCAGAAGAGGAATAGCTGGGTCAAATGGGACTTACAGTCCTAGTTTTTTGAGGAATTTCCACAGTGGTTGCACCAGTCTGCACTCCCACCAATAGTGGAGAAGGGTTCCTTTTCCCCACAGCTCGTCTAGCATTTGTTATTGGTTGATTTCTTGATGACAGCCATTCTTTCCCGGGTGAGTTGGAATCTCAGTGTTGTTTTAATTTGCATCTCTCGAATAACCAGTGATAATGAACATTTTTTCATATATTTATTTTCTGTTTGTATATCTTTATCTGAGAAGTATATATTCATGTCAGATGCCATTTTTGGATTTCTAAATTTGGGAGGTCTGATTTTTTTGAGGTCTTTATATGTTCTCAGTATTAAGCCTTTGTCTGAGGAACAGCTGGCAAACATTTTTTCCCACATTGTGGGTTGTATCTTCACTCTGTTGGTGGTTTCTCCTGCTCTGCTAAAGCTTTTTAATGAGATGAGATCCTAGTTGTTGATTCCTTATGATAGTTCCTGTGTGATCGGGGTTTTTTTCATAAAGTCTTTGCCTACACCAATGTCTTCAAGAGTTTTACCAAGTCTATCTTCCAGCAGATTTAATTTTCTGTTTTAATATTTAGATCTTAGATCCATTTTGAATTTAGTTTAGTGCATAATGAAAGATATGGGTCCAGTTTGAATCTTTGGCATGTAGAGAGCCAGTTTTTCTAGCACTGTTTATTAAAGACACTGTCTTTCTTCGGGTGAATGTGTTTGGCACCTTTGTCAAAGATAAGGTGGAGGAGTGTGTTTGTAGTTGTGTCTGCATCTTCTAATCTGTTCCATTGACCCTCAAGTCTGCTTATCACAATAGCTTTGTAGTATAATTTCAAGTCAAGGGTTGTGATGGCCCCTGCCTTGTCTTTCTTTCCCAGAATTGCCTTTGCTGTTCTGGGTCTCTTCTGGTTCCAAATGAATTTTAAGATGGTTTTCTTTAGTTCTGTGCGATATACTGTTGGAATTTTGATGGGAATTGCATTAAATCTGTATAAGAGTTTTTGAAGTATGGCCATTTTTACTCTATTGGTTCTTCCTATCCAAGAGCAAGGAATGTGTTTCTATTTTCTGATATCTGCTTCTATCTCCTTTTTCAGACTACTATAGTTTTCAATGTAGAGGTCTTTTACTTTCTTTGTTAGGTTGATTCCTAGGTATTTCATTTTTTTGGATGCTGTTGCGAAAGGTATTGTTTTCCTAACATCCCTCTCAGTGACTTAGTGTTTGTGTACAGGAAGGCTATTGATTTTTAAGTGTTGACTTTGTAATTCCATTCTGAACATATTACAGTTCCAGAAATGATTTGCAGTGGTTTTGTTTTAGGAAATACAAATCGTGGTACTGGGAACCTGGATTTCAGGCAACATTCATTGACAGGAAGGAGCGTGAGGATGACCTGTCTGTAGCAGAGGCAGTGGAATCTTATCATCTGTGGGTGTGATTAAAAATAATGTTGGTCCTCATCTCCTGGTGACAGTTGTCGTGCTCATAATCCTAGATGTTTCACAGGCTTAATGAAGAGGATGTAAGCAGTTGTTTTCAGTTCTTTATTTGTAAGGACCTGGTAAAATGGGCTTATGTTTAGTTACATGTAAGTATCAGGGAGTATCAGAGTATTGTAAAGACCTAAAACTACACAACAATCCTTAGATCACCTAATTCTTGAGATTTTATAAAAGGGGTGAAGCAGCCAGTTGCGCCCTGCTGACCTGCGACAGCTTCTCCTGCCAGCGTGTACATACAGTAATGGTCTCAGTGGGGTCACAGGAAGTGTCCTCGCTGGCCAGCTGTGCCATCTGCACTCTGCAGGGCCACCTTTCCTTCTGTTAGCCACTCAGCTCTCACCCATCTTTAGGAGGACCTCATTTCCTTCGAGCCTCGGGCCTGACTCATTTTATAACCATTCCAGCAACTGATTCCATTCGGTTGAAAACTGACAGAGCCATCTGAAATATCATCCAGGAAATACGTGAAGTTAATTTTTTTTAAATTTATTTTTTGAAGCAAGGTCTTTATATACCCCAGGCTGACCTTAAACTCAAGGATTCCTCTGACTCAGCTTCCTGAGTGCTGGAATCACAGGAGTACTCCATCATGCTTGGCTCTAAGGTTCATTTCTGAGAGCTCAGGTAATTTTTTCATTTTTGTACGTTTGTGCAGAGATTGCAGCTATTTTTATCAGTATACAACTGTGTTATCAAAGACCAGTATTTTAAATGGTGCCAGAGGAAGAGAAATTAGTTACTTGGGGCAAATATTCATTTACTTAATGAATCTCTGTATGTAGCTCTCTTGTTAAAGGCTTTGAGAGATGATTTGGCTGAGATGGATCAGGGTAGTTGCTACAACTAGCATGTGAGGCACAGTCACACAGCAGTGAAGTTTTTGTCACTGCTCTACAACTCTGTCCTTGTGCAGTGACTGCCCCGCGCACCAGAGTCCACCATGCCTTGAACTTCAGTTAGTCTGAGGATGCCAGCCACAGCTAGAGTTCTGTGAAGCCCAGGGTGGGTATGCAGGAAAATCTGATAAAGTGACCTCACACTGCTGTTCCAGGAGTGAGTAACCTTTCTTATCAAAGAGGAGCTGAGTGTATTTTCCTGAATGCATCTCTCATTGCTAGTAAATAATTTGAAGCCAATTTATGAACTTGGCATGATATTATCAGAGTCACTAGGTGAGGCTATTTCATGAAGAAATACATATTTTTGAACTAGTGATTTTTGGTCATGGGCATAATTTAAAGAAAACTAAATTCTTTAAAAGAATTTTTGCATGATTTTCATTATAAAGTATTTGCAAATCAAGGTTTTCAGTAAAACCTGGAATTTGAAAATTCAATGGTATCTCTTTATATTAGTGATAAGCTAGATATGGTAACATATGGCAATAATCCCAGCTATTCAGGAGGCTGAGACAGGAGGACTTCAAATTTGATCCTGCTCTGAACAATTTAGGGAGACTTTGTCTCAAAATAAAAAAATAAAAAGGGCTAGGATGTAGCTCACTGGCAGAGGACCCTTGGATTTAATTCCCATTACTGCAAACACAAAAGCAAAATCCCTGCTCTTGATAGTAGCACTTAACATGGTTTCTGCCATGATGAATGGTTTAAGGAGAAGTTTATAAAAGGACGGATGAGCTATGAGGACAATAGAAAAACTCTTAAAGGTGCAGCCCTTACCTGCCTGCCAACAGTGGCTGAGTTTTGTCCTCAGAAACTGAACACTGGACCGGGGTAGCCTTTGGCTGACCTGAGATCCTGCCCTGATTCTTTTTTGAGGATTACACAATGGGCATTAGACATTCTTTGCTCCCTTACCTTGTTAGGACACACTTTTCATGAAAATTAACTGAAGAACAGTAGGCAGAGACAAAAATATTGGTGTGCAGAGATACTTTGTTTTCTGAGTTTATTTTTCTCTTTTGGTCGCTTGAGAATTGCTCAGCACCAAGGTGTGCCCAGCTGTGTGAGCGATGAAGGGTTTTTGGGCTGAGGGAGAAAATTCATGCAAATATAGGGTTTTTGTCTATTTTCCTGTTTATAAAAGGAAAGAGCTGTATGGACACAGCGAAACCCAGATCCACCCCTATGCTGTTACAGAAGAGAAGTACATGCTTGATTGAAAAAATTAGCCTTTGAACAAGGTTCCACAAACCCATGAGACTTCTGAGGAGAATGTAAACGCGACAGGGGCAACTGAGACTAACATGCCCCTAAATCTTAGTTTGTCAGTGGTATCAGTGCTTTTATTTTATTTAATTTTGTATAGTTCCACCTTGTGGTGAGATTAGAAAATGATTTTAAATTAACTGCAGAACATCAGTCTGAAAGCTCTAGAGAAACCTCTTTTTGTCCAAGAGCTAATTGAGTCCACTGGGAAGTAAACGGGTTATTTCCACTGCCTAGTGTCAGCATTTATTTTTTTAATTCTAATTTTACCAGGACATGTTTGTAGTACAGAGTGACTGCACTCAGGGTAGGGAACCGGTACAAGTGTATAACACATCTTGAATCTGTGTGTGCCCTTCTACCTGTCCTCCTGCCTCCCTGTGTGTCTTGGTCCTCATTTCATTTGCAAGAGATCTCTATTTCCTGTTATCTTTGATTTTGTTGCCTGTTTTCTGTTGTCTACCTTTAATTTTGCTGTGATTTGAGTTTCTCAAATAAGAAAGACTATTCAGTATTTAAGATTGTGTGTCTGATTTATTTCACTTAACATTATTGTCTTGGGGCCAGGGATATAGCTCAGCAGCACAAGCGCCTGCCTGGCAAACGCAAGGTCCTGAGTTTGAGTCCTGGTACACCCCAAAAAGAAAGTTAACACATAATTTTGCCAGGTGTGGTGGCGCATGCCTGTAATCCCAGCACTTGGGAGGCTGAGGCAGGAAGATCTTTGAGAGTTTGAGACCAGCCTGGGCTACAAAGTGAGCTCAAGGCCGCCTGAACTGCATAGCGAGACCCTGTCTCCAAAAGAACCCCCCCCAAAAAAATGCTCAAGGTGCATCCATTTTCTTAGTATTGCCTCAAACCTTTTTTTAAAATAGAGTGGTAGTACTCCATTATGTATAAATGGAATTTTTTTATCCATTCATCTGCTGATTCACACAGGCCACTTCCAAAACTTAGCTATTAGGAATTGTGCTGCTAGAGACATGGTCATGCGTGTATCCTTGTAATATTCAACACTGATTTGAAACTCTTCATTACTTTATCTATTAATAAGATATGTGACAAACATCTTTATTTTGAAGAAATAGTGAAAGAGATGGGATTTTGTATAACCTTGTGACTTTTTATCACATCAAATAAGAATATTTCATTATATTACTTAGAATTTCTAATAATTTAAGCAAAATGAGTTGTAGTTTTATTTTTTCACTTCTTGAAGAAATAGTACTGAAATTGTAATAAATAAGAGTTCAGATTGGACAGTGTCATGGATGGGAGTGGTGCCGCATGCCTGTAATTCTAGCACGCAAGAGGCCGAGGCAGGAGATTCACTGAGAGTTTGAGGGCAGTGTGGCTACCTAGTGAGACCCTGTCTCAAAAAAAAAAAAAAAAATACTCTTAAGAGAATAAATTGTTTTTAAAGCATTTCTGGGTATTTTATGAGCATTAATTTACTTCTCAATTATTGATGTGATAATATATAGTAATAAATTTAATTTTTTTGAACAAGGCTTTTAAGGAGCCTGTAGGAGAATTTGATGGTTTATTTTTCATATTTTTTTGTGAACTAGAAAAGAAAAAGAATGGGAAGCATTCTTTTAGTTTCTCTGAAGCACACAGTCCCCCTTCTTTTCCCCCAGTAGAGGACAAGGCAGGGTTGCAGTCTCCTCTGGGACAGCTTCTTTTGGTATTTATGTTGCTGTCCCAGGCTGATTGTCTTGCAGAACACTGCCTCCTTAGACAGAGGGCTTCTTCACGAGTTGCCTGAGTGAGCTCTGTGTGGCTGCTGGCTGCTCTCTGTGTGGTGCTCTTGTGCCGGGTACCCTTATTCAGACTGACTGAACGTCCTGTCTGCTTGGCGTTCTCTATTACTGGGTGCAGAGTGGGCTGGAGTTTGCTCAGGATGACAGTTCTAAGAACCTTATATAGTGGCCAGAGCTGGCATAGGGGAAGAAGCCCCCACAGATTCGTAGTTGGGACTGACTCCTGTAACAAAAGGTTACCTAGAGAAACACAAATGCATACACGTGAGAGACAGGTGGGGATGAGTGTTCTCAAACAGGTGGCTTCTGAATTCCAGCTTCTACAGAGCATCATAAATTTTTAGAGATAAGTCAAGACAAAGGCAAAGGACTTTGAATCTGTCGGAGAGGCAGCTTGAGGGACCCAGACTGGTCCGCAAAGATGGCCCATGTCAGCTCTGCTGGGACCATCTCTGAGCCAGTAGGATTCAGAGTGATCTTTGGTTGTTAAGCCTTCTTTTCTCTGGAATAAGAGGAGGATACTTTTGTCTTTGTAAATCTGAGTCCTATTTTTAGGCGAATATGGGGAGGCCAGAGAGCTTTCCGGTGTTCGTTGCCTGTAGTTGCCCTCAGCTCAGTGGTCCTTCATTCTGAGGCTGTGGGCAGTGTTTCCGGTTCCCACAGTGTGGTATCTTCTCCTCATTTTGCTTGGAAGCCTTCCGTGGTTCTTTGTACCTAAGAAAAGTCCAAGCCACAGCTTCTGCAGCTGTTCCTCCTGCTGTTGCTGCTGCTCCATTTCCTCCTCCCGCTCTTTATCCAGGGCCTCCTGTAACGAGGCAGGCCCGGAGCTACATTCCCAGCTCTGCGCCTAGCTTCTCAGCATGGCACATCCAGCTGTCGTGTGTCCTGGCCCGCCTTCCTACCTCCTGTTGTACCTCACAGCTGCTCTCCCGCCTCCCTGACACTTGGCTCAGCTCAGTGCCCTTGCCTTGCTCCTGCGTCCATGCCTGGTGCCTCTGTTCCTGCTGCCTCCTCCGTGTGGGACCGTGCCTTCATCTCTGCTGGGAGCACTCGGAACCTGGACTGGAACGGAGCGTGCTCTGAGTGTGTGTGCTCGACATTTTCTCATGCAGTTTCTATCATTTCAGACTGTAGGTGTCAAGAAGTGGTGTTCTCATTCTCTCTCTGCCCTTAGAAATTAGAGGACACTCTGGCACGTGGTAGATGCGTCATTAGTTAGCTTTCCTGTTGGGCCCAGATTCCCATTCCCTACAATATAAAGAAGGAAATGGTACATTTTGCTCACAATTTCAGAGGTGTCAGTCCATGAGCAGCTGGCTCCAAGGTGGGGGGCAGCAGGGGAGCCAAGCTGCTCCCATGGTGGCCTAGAAGCAGAGCAGGGGACAGCACCAGAGGGGGAGGGCAGGGACCGTTAGTACCTCAGGCCATCCCTCCATGATGCTCAGACACACCCAGAGGTGAGCTTCATTAATCCCTGGTCTCCCAGGTCTGTCATGTTGACAGTTACACCTAAAGATCACAGTGCTCAGAAGTATTTGGTGATGTATTTGAACAGCAGCCATGTGGCTGCCATGTGTTTAAATATGAGAAGTAACAGTCCTGTGGAGTTCATCTAGATTAACCTGAACCACTGCAAAGCCAGACTTGGTTGTGCAGGCCTGCTGTAATCACAGTACTCTGGAAGGCTAGGCAGGCGGTCACAAGTTTGAGCTCACTCTGAGTGACTTGAGGCACTGTACCAAAATAAAAAAGAAGTGGTGGGGTAGGGGAGATAGCTCAGTGCAAAGGCCCTAGGTTGACTGCGTACTACCACATGGGAGAAAAATAGATGGTATTAAACGTCAAGTAAATATTTATATGCCCGTCTATCCAAAATTGAATTTAGTTTAGCCTATGTAAAACCAAACCTTAATTAAGCATTAACAGAACGAAAATTTTGAAGTAGTACTTTTTGTTTATTGGGTAGTATTTTCTCTTTTTGATCCATCCATCTGGATAATACAAACTGGCATATTGTACTCAGCTCACACTCAAAGTAAATGTGAAATACTGCCTGTCATCACGAGCGTCTTGTTTAGAATTTTCCTACCACAGAAGTTTTCTTCTGTATTTATTTTCTTAAAATGTTTTTTAGTCACAAGATTAGTGCCCCCATGGGTAGTCTGTAGGTGCAGTGCGGTGCATCCTCTGTATAAAGCTCAGCGAAATTCTGGGAGAATTTTGTGAAGTACAGAAACACTTCACCCTCATTATGTAATTCAAGTTATATAACCCAATCCTAGGGCATCTCACAGTGCTTTTCGTTTGCTCATCACCTCCCCTAGCACGATTTGTTCAGACATTTTTTTGTCCCACAGGAGGAAAATGTCCAAAAGAGAAGAATGTTTTATTGAAAATGGAAACAGAAGGTTAAGACCAGTGCTGTTAGTGTAGTCATCTGTGAAGGAAAGTAACCAGGCCAATCCACTGTGACTCAGACCTAGGGCGAGTAAACAAGTCACGCCTCTGCTGGGTGGGCTCAAGCTCTCTAATTTCCCTTCCTCTCTTACCTCCTCAGTGGCTCCCTTCATCCGATATTTCCCCCAGAACCCCAGTACTCCTCAGTTCACTCATTACCACCCTTTTCCGTAATGTTGAATTTTAATTTTTTTTTTTTACCAGCATTCATTCTCTTTTCACCTTGTTCACTCGTGGTGAGGAAAAGGAGCATGATTATAAAGCACTTAGCACTCAGGATCAGAAACCTTGCACTGACTTATCATGTGTGTGCTTTGTTGATTGCTATAAACATAAAAAATGATGTCGTGCACTCATTGTTTGCCTGGGGTGGGGGCCACCCCAGGGCTCACTGCCACTGTGTGTGGAGGACCACCTAGGCGACTCTGTCCTTGAAGGAGGAGCAGTTGTCTCCATTTTGGCTGAGCCTGACCCTGTCTCCATGTATTGGTAAGTACAGAGCTGGCTAGGGCTTTTCCTTATCCCTTCAGTTGGTTTTAAGCAATGCATATTGGTCCAGCCGGAGTGCTGATGGTAGTCTTTGAAGATGGCAAGTGTGTTTCCCCGGGACACCCAAGCCCTGCCCTGTTGTTCCCTTGTGTGAGCTGGGATGAGGGGGGATGAAATGCTCCACGCTGTCGCTGGGATCCAGGCTGGAGATAGAGGCTATGACTCCCTGGGGCTTGAAAGACCACATCAAAGCTGAAGCACTGACCCCAGAACATTATATGCTATCTCAGTTGTATTATGCAGATTACTTTCTCCATATCCTTCTCTCTGCATTGCAGTGGGGATTTCAGGCTTCCCACCCTGCGCAGCTCACAGCACTCACCTGTTTCCCGAGATTCTCACAGTCAGTCATCCTCCAGCCACTCCCTTCTTCACCAATTTATAAAATCTGGGTTTGGCCCTGGGTGGAGGCCTTTGTTCTGGGTAGCTACCATCATGGCTGTCCTTAGGACCCGTTGGCCCCCCATAACTACAAATATGTCTTAGTGTCTGGGTTGCACTGGAAGTGGTAGACTGGAATTAACTCACTAGAATTCCAACAACGTTACCGTGGTACTACAAATGTAAACTTCCTGGGCCTCGACGAGGGCCGGGAAGGGCTCTCTGCAACTGAGTTCTACCAGCTGATAGGCCTGTTAGCTTAAAGTTGTGCAGTATTTCTGTGGACCTTCAAGAATAGTCACTTGAGTCGAGAAAAAAAGGCAGTATTAGAGGGTAGCAGTGTCCAGGATATTTTAAAGTATTATAAAAAATTAAATCAGTCTGTTTTTCTCATAAAATTCTTAAGTTAAGCCATAAGGTTTAATACTACTGCATTTTCTATTTTGCCATTTTCTTTTAAAATTGACGTCATTAATTTCAAAAGATTATTTTATTTTGAGATGATGGGATTACTGTTCTCTAGTTTGAACTAGAAGCTATCTACTTTCAGACCTTCATGTTGCAGATGAGGAAACTGAGGCCAGGAGAGCCTAGGCAATTATTCAGGTTCATGAGGCCATTGTCAGCAGTGGGACTGAAATGTAGGTCTCTGAATTCTTTTTTACTCTGTATAGCAAGTTTTTTTTCCTCTTGACTTGGGTTTCATGGCATATTATCATTTTCTTTTTCTAAACATACCTAACTTAATTTTTCTTTATTGTAGCATAAAATAATGATGAGAAATGACACCTGGTTTTAGAAAGGTTTTTCTGTTTTATTTATGTAGAGGGTTTAGTTCAGCCTTGTAAGGCAAGCTGTGAAACTGCCTTCCTATGAAGTAAGTGTTTAGAATCACACCCCACTTTCAACTGTCCCAGAGTGGAAAGACACAAGAAGCGGATTGTTGAGTGAACTGGGGCTCTGGCCAGGCAGCCAGAACGCTTGGTGCTCTGTGAGCTGCTGTCCGGGTGACCCCGGTGGATCACGTGCTTGCTTTTCAGTGTCCTTATGTGGAGAGGAGGCAGACCAGAACAGTGAGGACATTTATGTGAAGAGATGAAGCCACGGGCTAAGGCTCTGTGGCTGCATAGTATTATTTATATAATGGGGTCTCTCAGGGATCCTCTGAAGGCTCTGAGTGTTAGGCTGCTTTCTTTTGGGTTACAGTGGAGATGCCCTGACAGATGTGAGGTGTGAGGGAAAACTGCAGGGTTTAAATTTCGAATGTACTATAGTAAAAGACACATCACTGTTAATCCTGCACCACATACCCCTGCGTGCTCCCGCCTTCCTGGCAGATGGCGCTGGGCACACACCTTTAGGGTATTTTGGTCCCATCTTCTAAAGCCATAGGAGAGGACTTGTGGAACTGCCTCAGAAATTGGCAAGAACAATGAGACAATGTGTGTTCAAATGAGGGGGCGTATTGTGAGAGGGAGGTATCTTTTAATATCTTAAAATACTAGGATCACTTAATATTTTAAAAGCATTATGGGGCAAGTATCTTTTAATATCTTTATAATAATTTAGTGTCTTTTTAATAATTTATTTTTCGGTACTTGGAATCAAACTCAGGATCTCAGTTATTCACAGAGCCAGACACTCCAAAGAGTTCAGTTGTATATTTTGATCACACCCTGCACATACATTTAGGTGCATTTAATGTATAAAATATTTGCAGGTGTAGTTTTTTTGGCTTGTTTTTCAGTAGGTTTTAGCCTTATAAATTCAAGTTCATGCCTTCAAATGGGAGTGGTGAATTTTTACAGCGCTCCAATGTGCAAGTAGGACATTAGTACTCGTTTCAGTAGGGGCTGATGTGCCTTGACCCTTTGTGCATGCGTGAGTGTCCTTGAACTTTGTCTCTAAAATATAATTGAGAACTTGAGAAGATTGTCATTTATTCTATCACAAGGTAAATATTCTAATGGAATAGATAATCTCTTTGGATTTATTGAGTACAGTATTTATAGATTTTTTAAAAATAAGGATTGCATAAAATGTGTTTTTAAAAAGCTTAAAACTCTCTTTTACTGTAGCGCTTGTGCTTTGTACTGTAGTACCAAGGTTTAACTGAATTCCCTTGGGAATTAGGAGCTCAAAATGACTATCAGTTCCTAAAGATGGAGACAATTAAAAGTAATTGACCCTTGCTGTTACTTTTGCCGGTCATTCCTAGATGCTGTACTGTTGACATTAGAAGTGACTTAGTTTTGAGGTCTTGAGCGTAAGTTTAACACTTACTTTACCTATTTGTAGGTAATGGTGCCAAATGATATTTGAATATTAAAAGCATGATTTAGGCAAAAACTAAAACACTAGGGACAGGTGCTGGTAAGTTTGATATGAAACTCCCCAGGGAAATTTTTCATCAATCAAAACTGTTTTCTGACACTAACAACAGATGATGCAGGGGGTGTCACCCAGCAGTGGAGCACTTGCCTGGCATGTGGCCCTGGTTCTCATCTCCAACACCAGAAAAAAACAAAAATAGAAAGAGATATTGTACAACATGTGGGTAGGAGACTAAGATAATGCAGTATAATGGCATTTAGGCTTCCTTTCTGAAACGAAAGTCCAGCTTGTTTCCTGCTCACACTGGGCCTTTTCTAGTGTTGAATGGTCCAGTGGTTTTAAGCTGTATGTTTATCTGATGTTTTGGAAGTGCAAAGGGGTCCGGTTTGTACTTAGAGTGTATTCACAAAGTCTGGAGAGCATACTGAACCTGGCTGCGAGTGAGGTCGGTGGGACTGATTCCTACCCCTTTCTTACCACCACTTCTGAGGCTCTGTCAAGGGAGCAGCTCAGAGCAGCACAGCCCAGCAGTGCCCTGGAGTGAGAAAGTGGAACTGTGGCGTCCTGCCTGGGGCAGCAACTGTACTTGCCTGCTTTGACTTTCAGGTATGGCCACTGTCCCTATGGGGCCGAGTGAACCTAGCTTTTGGGGAGTCTTTGATGCCTTGAGCTCTAAAATCACAGGTTTAAATCAGGCCCGTGGGACGGGGAAAGTAGTTGAGGCTGATTTTGTATCACTCAGTTTTGAATTTTCAGCTCCAAGATTTATGTTGTGATTGTGGCTCATCTTATAGTCTACTCCATTAGTCCTCAGGTCTGTTTTTTGCCAATATCATGGTGATTTTATCACAGCTTTGTAGTATAATTTCAAGTCGGGGATTCTTATGCCTCTTGCCTTGCCTTTGTTGCCCAGAATTGTTTTTGCTATTCTGGGTCTCTTCTGCTTCCAGATGAATTTTAGGAATTTTTTTTCTAGATCTGTGAAGTGTACTAATGGTATTTTAATTGGGATTGCATTGAATCTGTACAACAATTTCGGGAGTATGGCCATTTTCACTATGTTGGTTCTTCCTATGCATGAGCAAGGAATATCTTTCTATTTTCTGAAATCCTCTTCAATCCCTTTTTTCAGAGTACTGTAATTTTCACTGTAAAGATCTTTTGCCTCTTTTGTTAGATTGATTTGTAAGTATTTCAGTTTTTTGGATGCTACTGTGAAAGGTGCGGTTTCCCTAATTTTTCTCTCAGTGTGTTCATTGTTTGTGTACAGGAATGCTATTGATTTTTGGGTGTTGACTTTGCAGCCACAAACAAAAACGCATTCACCTACCTTATCTTTGACAAAAGGGCCACTGGAAGAAAGATAGCCTTTTTAATAAATGATGCTGGAGAAACTTGCTCTCCACATGTCAAAGACTAAAACTAGACCCATGTCTATCACCAAACTAAAGTCAAAATGGATTAAAGATCTAAATATTAAAGCAGACATACTAAATCTACTGGAAGAGAAAGTAGGTAGAAATCTTGAAGACATAGGGATAGATAGAGTTCATGAACAAAAACCAAACTGCACGGGAAAGACTTCAAAGAATCAACAAATAGAATCTCATCTTATTGAAAAGTTTTTGCACAACAAAAGAAATCATCAGCAGAATAAAAAGGAAACCTACAAATTGGGAAAAAATTTTAGCCAACCGTCTGTCAGACAGAGGATATCTTTCTAGAACATACAAAGAAATTTAAGAAATCAGGTCCCCCAAATTCAAAGACCCAATCCAAAAATGGGCATCTGAGATGAATACATATTTCGCAGATAAAGAAATACAAATGGCAAATAAATACATGAAAAAATGTTCAACATCATTAGTCATTCAAGAAATGCAAATTAAAAGAATACTGTGATTCCATCTCACCCCAGAAACAATGGCTGTCATCAAGAAATCAACCAATAACAAGTGCAGGAGGGGCTGTGGGGGAAAAGGAACACTTCCTCACTGTTGGTGGGAGTGTAGACTGGTGCAACCACTGTGGAAATCAGTCTGGAGATTCCTCAGTAAACTAGGATTAGTGGTCCCATTCAACCCCGCTATTCCCCTCCTGGGCATTTTTCCAGAAGAACTGAAAACATCATACCACAGTAATATATGTGCACCCATGTTTATAGCAGTGCAATTTGTAATAGCTAAATCTTGGAAACAACCCACATGCCCATCAACTGAGAAACTTTGGTCTCTTTATACAATGCAGTATTACTCAGCTATAAAGAAAGATAAAGTTGAGGCTTTTACAGGTAAATGGCTGCAACTAGAGACCATGCTTTTATAAGTGAAATAAATCAGACTCACATGTGTAAACATCGTATTGCCTCCCTAGTGTAAGAACCTGAAAGAGTAAATAAAATCTGAAAAGTATAGTAGATATTGTGAAAGGGAAAGAAACTGCTCAAAAGGAAAGAACAACTTGGATGAGAGGAAAGAGAAAATAAGGAAGGGGTAAAATATATATACATATATATATACATATATATATATACACATATGTATACACATGATAACTAAGATAATTGTGCTAATTTCTTGTGGTTTATTGAAAGGAACAGTTAATATTTAATTGTTTGATCAATCTTACATACCCATATCCAGTTATCTGAGTAACCACTTTGAAGATAACAAAATGTAATACAACAACCATTGTTTAATTTTCTATCACATTGGTTTGAAATTCTGTATTGTTTTTATGTTTTGTTTGTTTATTTTGTCGTTGTTCTTTTTCTCTTAAAATAAAAGAAGATTTATGTTTGTAAAGGAAGCCTTGGACAGAGGCTTTCTAATCCAAAACATAAGGATTTTCAAAGACTTTATATTTTAAAATGATACGGGGCTGGGGATTTAGCTCAGCGGCAAAGCGCCTGCCTGGCAAGCGCAAGGTTGTGAGTTCAGTTCCTGGTACCGGAGAAAAACCAAAAAAAAAAAAAAAAAAATGATACAGGTACATAGGAAGTTGTAAAAATGGTGCAGGGTCTTAGGTACCCTTCACCCAGCTCACATGTATGGGTTTATAAGATGTTAAGGGTACCCTGGTGTCCAGACCCTGTGTGGGCTTGACAGCAGCAAGGCCAAGGGATGGGTAGATGGATGGGGTGCAGGTGGAGATGCAACACGCTCGATGAGGTGGCTCTGGTGCTGTGTCAGGACTCATGAGTAAAGTCAGCAGTGTTGCTTGTATTTGAAAAACTGTAGTTCCATGTGGTAATCCAGGTATATTTATTTTAGTATGTGAAGTATAATAATTGAGATTATCTTTATGAAGTATTAATTTGAAATTCACTTTCATCAGTTTTTACATTTAAATTTAATCTTTAAGTAATGAGAGAGTTTAAGGAAAAATAAGTGTAGGAGTGAAGACCATTTGAGGCATGTTTCTTACTTCCCTGTTTTGTTGAAGAATGTGAAGATGATCCTGAGTTCTGCGATGAAAATGTTTGCTTTTTCTTTGTGTAGGTCCGAAAACATGTGAATGATCTCTATGAAGACTTACGGGATGGACACAACTTGATCTCTCTCTTAGAGGTTCTTTCAGGAGATACCTTGGTAAGTTGTATGTTTCTTCATTTATTCTGAAGCACATGTAATCCTCTTCAGAAATGACCATTGTGTTTAAAACATCTGATTTTTACAGTATTGATCCTTTGAGCTGTGAATTCTGCCAGAAAGTAAGAGTTCTGGCTAGATACCTAAACATTCTCCAACTTCAAGTGATGTGAATTTGAGAGATTGAAGCACTTTGATTAATTCGCTTATATAATCAGTTCTGTAATTAAAATATTATTTTTGTTCTTGCTTCTTTTTTTACTTGTGGGTTGTTTTGCTTAGCAGAAGTTGGATGCAAAGTATAACCATATATTAAAAGACTTACAAATAGCAAGGAAATAAGCATCGCTTTCTGGAAAATGGTCTAACCCATTCTGCAGGTGTCATTTCCTTTTTTTTGTGAACATTACTTCCCCTTCTTGCTTACCTGTTCCCCCTCATTATGTTCTGTTCATGCTCTTCTTTTCATTTCTGGTCTGTCTTGTGTCTTTGCTGTCCTATCTTCTGTCTGTTATATTCATTAGCCAAGGGAGCGAGATTTTTTGAAGACCTTACGATTGGTGAGTTCAACAGAAGCATGCGCATATGAACAGCATGAGGATGTGGAGGATGAGGATAAGGGGGTAGGTGTCCCCCTATAACTCGACTAACCCAGCTGGTCAGTGCGGTGAACGCTAACCCAATAGAGAAGTAACTCACGGCTTCAGGCTTCTCCAGAGAAAGTACACACAGAACCAAACCCAAGCCCACCTACAGGGAGGTGGATGTGAACAAAACTGGTTAAGGGAATATTTTGTCTTTTAGAAAGATAAAGTGGTTAAGGGAATGCACTGCACAGCAGTTGCACAATTTGTTTAAAGTGTACGATGGCATTTTAGTTGAAGAATTTAATATATATTGTAATACACATTGTATACAAATGTGGAAATCATACACCTAGTATGCTCATTTTTATGCAAATTCATTCCATTTCCGGAATTGATATTTCAGCCATGGGAACTGTTGATTCTTTTTGAAGGGACTCACTGAAATTTTATTTAGCATGTAAGTTTCTACTTTAAATCATACCGACTGGCAGCAGGTATTTGATGGGTATTCTCTGTCTAATAATAGCCTACAGTTTTGAGAAGGAAGATTTAAAGATCCAGGGTCCTAATAGGACTCTCAGCTGTTGAATCTCCATGACATGTAGCTGGTGCCTGCCCACCTTTAAGGGCAGATGTGCTTCTTTTGTCACCTGCATCCTAAGTGCTCCCTGATTTCTTTGCACTTTGTGGTTTGCTGGATCCAGTGGGTGGATTTATCAACATTTTTACTTGTTACAGAACTTGTTTTCCCTCCTGTGGTCTGTTTTATTATGGCATCTTTGGGTTTCAGCAATCTGGTCATGTTTAAGAAGCCACACTGTTATTCCCCCCCACACCCATTTGGAAGATTTTGTGTGACAAATTTCAGCTTCATTTTTTTATATTTTTGTTAAGCCTTTTTCAGCTCTGTTTCCTTATGTTTTCCTTCTACTAATTTGTACCATTTCTTAAGGAAACAGCATTAAGAAAATGGCTGAGGTCTGTTTCTTTTTCTGAGACTGAGAAAATAACTGTGTCATCCCCATGTAGTGTAAAACTAGACCTTTCTGCTTTTTATACAGTCTGATTTTGTAAAAAAGCTAAAATAAAATAAAGAGGAAATACATGGTTTTAGTTGCTTTTCTTTATTCTCCTATCATGGCTATGTAAACCTGTCTTTCTCCTTGGTGGTTTTTATACTAACTGCATGTTACTATACCCCATTTTCATTAACACGCTATATATATAATTATAAAAACCTTCTTGCTGATAGTGTTTATTAAGAAGGTCAAGTGGGGAGTGATACTTAGTTACTTTTGTGCATCCATAATTCCATATCTGTAGGTCAGAATTGTTTGTTAGTGACTAGGAAAATGTATGTGTTATGTGGCATTTTCTCTTTTTGTTATGTTTCAATATTTGGAATAAAGTATGTATTTAAAATGTATTCAGAAAAAGTCTTTAGTAGTTTACATTCAGTCACAGATAATCCAAAGAAATTAAAAACATCTTAAAAGTCTTATGGGCTTATGCAGTAAATACAGTTTTAATATGTTAAGGTGAACAAAAAGTATATTTCAGTTTGCATGGTCACTGGTGTCAAACTGTAGTGTTTTTTATACCTTCATTTCTCTCTTCTTAGCCCAGAGAGAAAGGTCGGATGCGTTTTCACAGACTACAGAATGTACAAATTGCACTGGACTATTTGAAAAGGCGCCAGGTATGATATTTTTCAGATTCTAATCAAATATATGTGATTAAATATGTGGAGATACGTTGGAATGAAAAAGCTAAACTTGTTGGTTATGATAGTGAAGCTGTACCTGTAGCTTGGTTAGGTAGATATTTGAAACATGCTTTCAGACCTTTTTTTCCGAGAAGTTAACACTGAGGTGAAAGCTCAGAGGAGTTACAAGTGGCACAGGTCTATCTGATTTTCCCCTTTTGAACTGGAATGCACTTGCCTAGCAGTTAATGGCGTTTTAGTGGCAGCAGAATGTTGAGAATGCCTGTGAACTGTTCTTGGGAAGGGGGATGCACACTTTATTTTTTATACTTAGCATATAAAAATACTTTCATAAAGTATTTCGCATCATACTTTAAGAAAGCGTTCTGTAAATGCATTGTATAAATGGTCTGCTGAGTAGGTAACTGTCTAGTTCTGCTGTGATGGAGTACCAGAGGTGGGGAACGGGAGTTTACTCCTCACACTCCCAAGGCTGACATCCACATTCATCACACCTGGCGTCTGTGTCAGGCGATGGCTTGTTCTCTGGGCAAGGGAACACTGTGTCCTCACCTAGCCGAAGGGACAGGGACAGGAGGCAGCGCAGCTGTCCATCACACCATTACCTGAGGGCATCTTGCCCTCCCTGGAGGAGGGCCCTCGTGAGGTAAACGTTTCATACAGGCCCCTCAACACCATTGCCTTGGTGACCCCTGAACTGTACAGACCCAAATCACAGAAATAATAATGGGTAGTTTATGAGTGACTGAGAATGGAACCTTCCCATCAGGTCCCCAGCGAGCTTGAGCATAGAGGAGAAATCATGGAAAAGGAAGAGTACTATGTGGATAGGATTTTGCTTGGGAATTTTTCAAGTAGAAAAAAGGAAGAAAACACTGGAAATGTGAAACTTAATGAAAACAATGAAAAATCAGAAGTGGTAGCAATTTTGCTTTTTAATAGGGTAGGAAAAAAGGGAAAAGGGGAGAGGGAAACAGTAGACTTTATTATTTCTTCATTTAGTTTAATAAGCACATTGAATAGCTTTCTGTTACCAAGTACTAGTAAATGCTCAGTGCTTAAGAATTTCAAATGCTCTGGCTTTGGCCTCATTTTTCCTTCTAGTGAGAATTTCCAGAAGGCTTAATAGTTAATTATGCCCCCTTGTCTGAAATGTTCTTGGTAGTATTTTTCCAACAGTAAAATGTTTGCTATCACGGTGTCTAATTCTTGGTATGTAATTCATGGTATTTAATTTTTTTATCCAGCAGTAAATGTTAGACGTCTCATTTTGTTTATCCAAATGTACAATTTAGCAATTTATAAGCTTTATATCTAAGTATTACATTACTTGAATAGCCTTCAAAATGCTCAGTGACTTATATCATTATTTATAGTATATTAATAACAGTGATTTTCAAAATTCTCTGTGATGGACATGTGCAAAGTTGTTAAAATGATTTTATGATTCAGAATAGTTTCCTACTTAATGGTAAGAGTAAAATAAAGATTATTTTCAAAAGACAAATTATTTCCAATTTTAAGATCATAAATAATACTTAGAACTTTTCACTTGTGTTTTTGACAAAGGAATGTTTTTAGTACTTACATATGCATTTTTCCTTTGTGCTTACCCTACACTGTAATTTGCTATCTAAAATAATTGAAGATAAGAACAAAACAGTATTTTGGTGATTATTGTGTTCTTTATATGATTTAGAATTGCTTTCATGTAGGTAAAGATAACTTGTATACTGATTTTGTAAACAGTTTATCTCTTTATATATACAACAGGTGAAATTAGTGAATATTAGAAATGATGACATAACAGATGGAAATCCCAAGTTAACTTTGGGACTAATATGGACGATAATTTTGCACTTTCAGGTAAGCCCAGTTTTCCTTAATTATCACTTTTAAGCTTTTTATGGCTAGTTTGTAGGTAGTTCATGTGAAGGGTGTTTTGTGTGAAAGAAAAATAGATTTCTGGCTATTTTTGTTAAATAGCATATTTGAATTGTTCTTTCAAATAACATGTTGTTTATGAGCTTGGCATCTCTTTTCCTGTTCTCTGTGAAGGACAGTAATTTTAATCTTAGAGTTGGAAGGCAGAGATTTCTTTTTATTGAATGCAGATACGTTTCTTTTGTTCTTTGGACAATATTAATCTGTTTTAGACATACACTTTATGACTCAATCCTTGGAATTTTGTGCGCGTTCTGAATACGCTTTTCCTGTGCCTGACACTAGATGGCAGCAGAATTAACAGGACGGGCTCTGAATTAGAAGCAGAGTGCTGTGCTGCACATGTGTTTGTGTACATCTGTGCTTCCTCAAACTTGATTTGAGCAGAGAACATGTTCAACTTTATTTGCTATGAGTTAATTATGTAATAAATTTGTTCCAAATGAGGAGTGATTCTGATTTAGTTTTTGTAAAACGATACACTTTGGAAAAAGTCTTCCCTGAAGTGAGGTGATTGCTTGGGAGCTTGTGTTCGGGGTCAGTTGCCGTCGGTTGATGAGATACTCTGTTGGCAGCACCGCCTCACCTGAGCAGACCCGGTACATCTTGATTACTGTGCAGGCTGACCTAAAGAAGGAAGACGGTTTCCAAAAGGAGGTCACGTTTGACCCAATCTTAAGAGGAGTAAGACTTAAAAAAAGAAATTGGCTGAGGTACAGTGTTTGTAGGAGAACGGTGGAAAACAATGCGGCCCGTCTGGGCAGTGGCTATGTCTGACAGACGGAGAGTGCAGGGATGGGATTCTAGGTGAGTTCCAGGACCAGAGCAAGCAGCTAAGCAGTGCTAGCGGTAGGGCACTGGAAGAGACGTAGGTAAGTGGAGAAAAGGTGTTAGCCAGTCACATTCACGGTGGCTGATGAAGGTGGGGGTTGGCGAGCTGGGCTGTGGCAGGCACACAGGACAGCCCCAGCCTCAGGGGTTGACGGTGTTAAGCCCTGAACCGTGGCAGGGACTTGCAGATGCAGCACATAGCTGTACTTTGTTCCCAAAATTGGGCGAGGTCCAAGCAGAACTGGCCCCAAAGTTAGTTTTCTCCAGAGTTCGTCAGTAGTTTTCTCAGGCAACCTTGAATTCCCTCTAAGTGGCGTAGGCCCCGCACTGTCTGTAGGGAACCGCAGGAACCGCAGATGGGTAAGTCAGGCCTGTTGCAGGAGGGAGCCAGATCACCATAGTACTGGGGAGGCAGGTGGTGTCTGAGTTGTGAATGTCAGACTAAGGGTTACTGTCAGGTGGTAGAAAGCACCTGGACCTGAGAAGAAGAGACGGTTAAGATTTCACTATAGGCTTTTATTTTTATTTTTATCTTTTAACTTACAGTTGTGATGGCATTGTTATGGGGGAAGTAATTTAACCACTCTGAGCTTGAAAAGTTGTGTGTTAGGAACCAGATTGATTGAATGTAGAATAGATAGGAATGAGCAGAGTCCACAGTCAGGGAGATAAACTCAGAAGCTGAGGTAAAGATCTCAGAGTATAGTGATAAAGGCCAAGAGTCAGTTAGGGGCAAAGACTGAATCCAAGATACGATATTTTGATATTTTGAAGCAGAAAGGATGGGAGTGGCCGCAGAGTATAGATAATGGAGAGGGGGATTCTGTTAAGGGTGATCAGAAAGCAGCAGACCCCTCGGGCCGGGGGTCATGGTGGGGGAGACCACGACCTTCCAGGTGGTTTGACGAGACGGTGGTCTGCTGTGAATCACAGGGTGTTACGACTGTTGTCACCAGTATTTAAAAATTAGACCAGGATCTATTTAAAATGGAACATACCTATGTTTTGGTTAAATTGGAAGTGTTCCTTCTCACTTAAATGAACTAACTTTTCTTAGTGCTCTGTATTTAAAGATTAGAACTAGTGTCTGATTATGCCAAGATATAAAGCTGTTTATAATAGTGTTAATTATCCTCATACCGAGTGACTGAGCCTTTTTCCTTCTATACGTCCCATAAATAAGAAAGGTCATTTCAAAAAATCCCTTTCTTTATTCTAAAATCATGTGTTTGGGGCATTGCAGACTGAATCTGTTTTTCGATCAGACAGTCTGAAGGTGGGTATTAGCATCCTGGTAACCCTACATCATTAGCCACCACATGCTGGACCCACAGATATTAAGATAATGGAGTATGTTGTCCTGTGTATTAGGGGAACGCTCAGAAAATGAATCAAAATTAAGGGTGATAAATCTGTTGTGCTATAAATAAAAATAGAAATGTATGGGAAGGAAACTGTGATAGGGTTGGAAAGGGAATAGAGAAAAAGAGAAATTTTTATAGCTATTAGAGATAAGCCTTGCAGGTTGAATGCCAGCTAATAGGTGGATACTAAAGTTGGGCCATTTGTAGAAGAAGGAGCAGTGTATGTGTGGCCTAAAAGTGGACAGTTGCTTAGTTTGGCAGGATTGGAGGGTGGGGTGAAGGGGTGCCGGTCACCGATGGGCTCTCTCACGCTGTGAGTGTAAACTCCTCATTTAAATACTCTTTTGAATGATGTCCCATTGACTATGAAGACATGAAAAATCAAATCAACAAGAAATCAACCAAGTTAAGACCTTATTTTTGCCCAACGCTCTTCTAGGATATTTACTTTTTGGCAATGGAGAATGTTTAATTCCCTTTTTAAACGATTAAGAAAAGCCTCGCAGTGCAGGATGTGTGATGACCGACATCTACACCATTGTTAACTTGCTTACTCAGTAAAATATACTCAGCTGCATCTTTTGATCAGTGAAAGACTATCCAGAGAGAGGCAATTACCAATTTATTTTTTATGGTCAGATGATTTCTGCCTTCGGTGTAAGTCCATTTTATACTGTGCTAATTTCCTTTTGTACCGTATCTATGACTCAATGTTAGAAGTATGCACACCTTAGCTGATCAGGTTCCATACTGATTCCCAGCAAGGCCCTACTAAAGCAGCATAATACTTAAGTAGGGTATGGTTTTAAAGGTTATGTACAAAGTTTAACTGCCTTGATTCATAGGTAAGAACGCACAGGTGTTTTCCTTGGCTAATAATTTAAATAATTTCATTCATCTGTTAGCTCTTAGGAAGATCCTAATGATCAGGTCATGGCAGTGGCTTAGAAATTTATGTTGTTTGACGAATATTCAGTTTTTTTTTTTAAACATTGATTTTAGAGACTTCATTAGTGTTTCAGGCATTCAGTATTTATCTCTCATGCTAATTATTGAATCATATTTTTATGCTTGTTTTGAGTAAGAGTCAGTGTAATTTAGAGATTTTCAAGCTTTTTGTTTCTGTGCAAGTTAAAAATCTGAGTGTTGTTTCTTAAGGAGAAGAGTTATCTGGCAGAGCCTAAGGTGATTTGAAAGGCGCTTTGCTAAGTCTCTCTTGACTCCTGTTTGCTTTCTGTTCGCGCTCAGATTTGTTGAACCACCAGTAGTTTCAAAGGTTAATGCAGACTTTGACAATGTCTGCACTTCAGGAAACAGGGTCATAATCTTCTCTGGCAGTAAACCTGAGGATTTTCCCTGGAAGCTCCTGAGTGCTGTAATTTGACAGGGAGAGTGATGTTTGTTTCAGAGGATTGGTGGCCAGAAATAAGCCATGGCGTCTAATGAGACACAGGGACCGGGCTGGGCAGGGCGCCAGGGCTTTTCTTGTGTGTGCCTTTCCCATAAGCAAGATGGCCACAGGCTGAAGAGGTTGGCCACGAAGCCCGTGAGGAATTAGAGGTCAGTGTGGAGTGTTCAGACTTGAGAGGAAGCTCCGATTTTGAAATGAGCGGGTTTGTGAAGCTGTGATTTCCTTCAGATCAAATGGGGAATGTCTGTGGCTGTGTGAGAGCTGAGAAAGAAGAGCAGTATTTAGATCCTGCCAAAACTCCGCTGAGCCCTGACAAACATTCTCCTGGAAGAAAGTATTTCCGAGGAAAGCCGACCCAGAAGGCTATAGGTGACCCAGAGGCGGTACAGCAGAAGGGGAAAAATGAAGGCAAGAAGAGTGACATTCAGCTTTCAGGGAAGCAGCCAGCTCCTGTATGCAGAGAACGGGCACTGGCAGACTCTGCCGCCCCAAACCCCACCCTGGAAGATGGTTTTCAGCGAGAGACGACGCAAGCTGTAGCTGACAGGGTGGTACAGAAACTTCTGCCCACTGCTGCAAGCGGCTGGTCTCGTGAAGTGAGAGCTTCCCCCGTGAAGCACAGTGAGACAGAAGTACAGGAGAGTACGCCTGACGGAAAGAGTTCAGAAGAAGAGGACACTGTGTATTGTGCAGGGAGGGAGAGGCATGTAGATGATGTTGACACAGAAGAAACAACATTCCAGACAAAAACTGATGTTTTTTCTTTCCGAAAGGCAGCCAGCTTAAGTTCCCTTCACTATGGTACTGAGAGATCACTTGAAAAAAGTAGGTTTGCTGAAAACCCAGCAAAAACTTACAGCAGTGTCCAAGAAAGGCAAAACGCTGAGAGGTTTTGCCCTTGTGAAACTCAGCATTTTCAGTTTAAAAAAAGGAGATCCTATTCCCTCTGTACTGTGTTCTCAGTTTCAAAGGACACACTTGGAAATGAGGTAAGTGAGATGCAGAGGCTGAGCTTAAGGTGGAAATAAGTGTTCTACATGGTCACGCCAGACGTGAGGGTTTGTGGTTTATCTTTTTAAAAAGTCATTTGCATATTTATGTGAATGCTGTACAGTTCTTTGCATACTTTGTCTTTGACTATTACACTTTTATTTTTGTGCTTTCCACATCCTGTTTTTCAAACTTTAATTTCACAGCCTTGTACACATTTATTGTTGGAATATTTAGAAAAGCAGAATGCATATCTTTTGAATTTCTCTAGTTCTTGTTTCTTGACTTTTCTTATGGAACATCCTATAAAATATTAGCTATATGGTATGTAAAAGTTACATTAGAGAATTGTCATGGCAGTTAAATACTTGAAACTGTGTTAGTCACCCTAATCTGATTATTGCAAATTGTATGTATTAAAACATCATGGCACACTCTGTAAGTAGGTACAATTACTATGTGTCAATTAAAACTTGAGAAATGAAAGCAGTCATGAAAAGACAGTGGCTTCGGTATTGTCCAAGATCCTGAGTACGCAGGATCAGTACAATTCCCAATTGATACTGACTTGCTCTTTCATAAGTTTGAAAAGCCAAATTCCAGTTCTAGAGCAGTTTTCACGCACAAAAACATGCACACGATTGCTTTCAGCTCCGTGTGTGTGTAGAGGGTGGAGGCACAGATAAAATGACCCAGATGTCTTCCGTCCCTTTGTTTTTGGAGTTATACCTTGGCTCCAATACACAGCCAGAAACGGTTAAGGCAGCATTTCTCAAGAATTTCAGTATGACACAGACCATCAGGAAGCTGAGATCTTTATCCCTAACACTGATGTTTAGCTTTAGACAGAGTTACTTATCTGGGGTTCTTACTTGTCTTTGAATGCCTGGGGAGTATATTACCCAAACATCTTCAACATATAACTAGTAGGGAGTTGGCAGATTTTTCTTTAAGCTGTTTCTAACTTTATTTTTTAACAAAATCTAG
This sequence comes from Chinchilla lanigera, assembly GCF_000276665.1. Lineage (NCBI taxonomy): Eukaryota > Metazoa > Chordata > Mammalia > Rodentia > Chinchillidae > Chinchilla > Chinchilla lanigera. The sequence goes on from NW_004955502.1 coordinate 3,395,826, forward strand.
CCATAAATGGTGTTTGTGCTGCTTAACGTTCTTGGGCGGGCCCTTATGTCATGGGGAGAAATCATTCGCACAGCGATAGAAAGACTTTACAGGGGTTAGAGTACACAGTTGTCATTGACCTTGGCTGCTGAGTTCTCCACAAGGTGTCCCTGCTTATGTGCACCACGCACCCTTGCCAGTATTATGTCACCAGTTCCGTTTACGTTTTACAGTGGTTGCTTTTTAAAAAGGAAAGCGTCCAGCCTGCCGTTACCTGTGTAGGGCTAGCATGAAGGCCAGTGTGCAGGAAAAAGACTTGGCTGCTACATGTCTGTGAATGTCAGCACTTCATTTACTCTCACATGTTTTCCAGCTGTTGTTTTTTTGGGGGGTGCATACTTTAGTTTAAAGAAGCTGCGTAGTTTTTTATTTTTTTCATTCATGGGAATCCTTAAATCTGTTTCCTAAAATAAATTATCCTCACTGCAAGGATTTTACCTTTCTTTGTAGTTCTAGTCTCCAGGGAATTTTGAAACGTCAAGGGAGGGGAGGGAAAGGGAACGAGAAAAGGCACTGAGATGTGTTGTGCACATGTACCAGCCCGCACAAGGAGTGTGAGCGTTAAGCACTACACACAAGTACTAATAAAAAGATTTATTAAGTAATCTTAATAAGGAGGTACACAAGAAGGCTTGACATCTTCTGGATCAAAACTGAGGAGATAGTTACTATTTCATTGGAGGAGCTGGACATCACCTTTCCCTTTATTGCAAATGACACTGCTGTTTGACACAGCCAGAATCCAGCCGTTTGATAGTTCTCTTAGGGCCTTCTGTTTCTTTGACAAGTGTCCCTGCCCTCTCTGCTTAATTGTCTTTGCTTCAGGCTGTTTACAGAACTCTGGATTTTGCATTGGATTCTTCATTTTTCATTGGAGAATTAGATGCAGTTGAGAGTGCCTAGTCCTTTCATTAGTATTTCAGGATAAAATGGCCTATTAGCCAGTACTCCTTCTATTTATTCCTTCAGGTTCTTGTTGATAGGATATCTGTCCGACCCATTGCTCTTAGTGGTAGGCAGGGTTGAGCTTACTGAGTTCCTTGAACTCACCCCAACCTGTTTGACCTCCCCTGGGCCTGCGGCAGTCATTCTCAGTATGGACAGCATAGCACCTGCTTGACTCTACAGTGATGCGCTGGCCTGCGGTGGCCCGCTAGTCAGGGCCTCTGTGGAAGCCAGCCCGCCTACCCTTGCTGCTTGCTGGTGAGTAGAAGTCCCACTCATAAACATGCTATATATTTACTAGTTTACGTCGGTGAGCTTTTAAAAAGGCAGTGTCTTAGGTTTGTATGTTGCTTTAGAATTGGAAAATGCTTTTAGACAAATTGTGCAGTTTGAGCTTCACGACTACTGTATGAAATGGGTAAAATATTTACACAAAAAGAAGAAATAGAAACCTGCAGAAGTAACATAAGGCCTAAGGCAGTATAGTAAATAGGATTAGCCGGGTTAAACTATAACACAACATGTAATTGTTAAAGCTGTGATTGGCTATGGTGGTCAACCTGAGTCCTAACTACTCAGGAGGCTGAGGCGGGAAGATCACTTGAGCCCCGGAGTTGGGGTACAGTGCTCTGTGCTGATGCAGTGTGTGTACTAAGTTCAGCATAAGGTAGGATGAACAGTCCTCATTCAGAAATGAGGCAGGGCCCGGGGATATAGCTCAGCGGCACAAGCATCTTCCTGGCAAGCGCAAGGTCGTGAGTTTGATTCCCAATACCAGAAATGAGGCAGGTCACAACCAACCCATGCTGCTCATTATGGGATAGCTCTGGTGAATGGCACTGTACCCCATCCTGAGCAGGCTAGCAAGACCTCATCTCTTAAAAGGAAATCTGAGAGGAGATCAGAGCAGAGGTTGATGTCCCTAGGGTCACCTAAGCAATGTGTTACAAGCAGGGGTGGTATCACTTTTGGGGAGCCTTTTTCAGGGATTCCACTGAGATCAACAAGGTTCCTGTATCCTGTGACAGCATCTCCTGCCTATGCTTTGAGATGTCCCCACAAAGCATTTTTCTTTAATCTTACTTCCTAGACTTGCCAGCTTGACATCAGCAAAGATAATTGCCTCTTTACTGTCCCCAGCATCTCGCCTGACCACATGCAAGAGTTATCTGAGGACATGTCAGAATCACAACGTGGATGTCACCGTCGTGATTCTGCTGTACTCAGTCGGAGTGGAGCTGTGTAGGTGACTCTGATGTCAGGACAGTGTCAGACTTCTTACTGCTTTTAGTGCCTCTCAGAGTGGGGTTCCAGGGCCCCGAGGGTGGCCATCCTACCCTGGATTTGACTTAGAGCCTCTTCTGGTGGGGAGAGAATGTTGCATGGTATGTTTTAAAAACAATAAATGGTGAGAATCAGCATCATTGTTAGTTAACATTTGCTCTCTCATTTTCTTCTCAGTGTAGATTTGTGTGGTAAGTGGTGGATTAAGGTCCTGGGAGGCAGGGTGTCTGAGTTCTCATAGCCAGGCCTTCCCATCAGAAAGCATTGTGTAACTGAGGCAGTCTGCACTTCTCTAGCTCCCAGTTTTGTTTTCTGTAAAAGGAGGATCTTTGGACCAGATCATGAGTCTAAAAAAATTACTAAGGGTTTTTTTTTAGTCCTACTATGTGCTAGGCACTCCCACATTATATTACAGTATTTGATTTTAGAGCAAGTATATGAAGTAGTTCTATCATTAGTTTTATAAATAAATTGTTCAAGTTACTTAACTAGCAAGCGAGAGAGCTTGGGTTTGTCTGCCAAGTTGTCTGTGAAGCTGAACTCCTCATGGATGTGATTTATACTCCTTTTCCTACATATATCTCTTTCAGTTTCAAGTTTCTGTGAATCCATGTACATGGCATATACTTTTTTGTTTGTTCAGTGTTTTTATATCTTCTTTCCCCCTCTTTTTCTATTTTTCTCTAAAAAATATTAAATGTTAATATATTGAACCAATACTCACACTCCGAGCTGAGTAAAACACAATGCTTTCTGTATACATGGTAGCTGGGGTCACTTTGTAACAAGTGACGGGGCTACAGCCATGAGCTGGGCCCTAGAGAGTGAGGCCTCTGCGGTGGTGATGAGTGTCACCATGCCACAGAGCTAATTCACTAATAAGCAGTGAACTACTTTGTGCTTATTTTCATTCTTTGGTGAATTGCAGATGGATAGAGCAACTTGAAGGGGAGAAGCCAAGGAGAGCATGATAAATAGGAGTGTGCATTTTATACAGGTTGTATTACCAGTGTCCAGATATGAAGAATTGAGTATTTTATTATATTAGCTTTTACATTAAAAACTTTAACATTTGTGAAATATCTCAGAATGTGAAAGAAACACATTACTGTTCAGTCACATTAAAATACATTTATTCATTATTGTTTCTCTAACCAAGTCTTTTCTGAGGCTTAGGCAATAGAATTCATGCAGAGAATTTGAGGACTAGAATAAAATCTCAGTGTATCGCTCCTTTTATGTGCTGGCCTTGCCCCTCAGGGGTAATTCATTCTACGGTGGACCACATCATCTCTTTCAGAACGATTTTATTTCTTTTTTAAAAGTGCAAACGCATTTATTGATACTCTAGCTAATCCTGGTCATTTAGATTTCATAGCTAGCTTGTGAAAATTTAGTTTTAAAGTACTTGTATCTAGTGAAACTCTGTATTATCTCTAATATTTTATCGAAGAATTATTTTCTTATTCTCTTTAATGGTTTGAGCAATCTTTCATTCTTACATCTGACAGTCTGAGCAATGTAGTTGAGGATAGCGATATACAATGTAACAACCACTGTTGATTTGTATTAATTTGTCTTGAGACCCTGTATCACTTTGAATGTTCTTTCTTTGATTTGTTTATGTCCGTGATACTGGTATGCTGCTATTGTTCTATTTTTTTGTTTGTTTCTCATATACTACTCTCTTTAAAATAAAAAAAAAAAATAAAGCGCTTGTATAGAATTTGGGTCCCTAGCAGCATTATAAATGCTTCTGTCTTTAAAATGAAGGACCTGCAAAAGTTTAAAATCCTTTGCCATATAAAAAAGATAGTTATATTTATGTTAGTTTTTCTTTGTTTATATAAGAAACAGAATTTGCTCATAGTAGCCATGAATTTAGAGTTGCTATTTACCAACTTTTTAATTGTTTTTTTGGGGGGGAGGCTCCACCATTTGACCCTTCCTTTCACGTAGGTTATTTGTTAACCAGTTAGCATTTTCAAAATGCTTGAGCCATCTTTACAGTTAAAAATATTTTATGTAGTAGTTTCACACATTTTTTTTAAAAAGTTGGAAACAGACAGTAAAAATATGTTGGGCACATTTATTTCTGCCAAAATAGTTAAAATATTTTTGAAGAAATCTTCTTTGGAAGCTTCAGAAGCCTTGGAAACATTTGCCTGTGTTGACAAATCTAACGTGGAATTCGCTTTTGCCCGACTGTAGCGCCAGGCGTGGCCGGGCAGTTCCCCTCGCGCTTGCGTCCACTCACTGCACGCAGGGCCGGGGCGGTCCTGTGCACGTGCCGTCTTTGTGTCTCGACAGCTCTGTGAGGTGGCACTGGTTCATGTCTTCAGTTTACCCAAAGGGAAGCTGAGGGTTTGAGGAGACGCAGGAGCCGTTGCTGGTGGGATCAGGGTTGACTATAGTTCTCCGCCCGCCCGGGTGCATACCCATCTTCTGTGCATCCCACTTCTCCAGACGTAGCTGTGGAGCAGAGACTCCTGAGGAAGGCCAGGACGCGAGTCACACCTTTTCCAGCCCACTGCTTATATCCCCATTAATGTCTGAACTTGTTCCTACAGAAGGAAACCTTTCTTTTTTATTTTTTAAAAAGAGCTTATGAAGGAATTGAGTTTTCATTCGATTATATTTTTATGTCTAGCGTCTAAATTGAGAAGGATTTTATGTTCTGCAGATCCTTTGGCTTACTGCTGTTTCTCCATCCCTGTGTGTCTGGAGAGGTTCTGCCTCTGCACAGGGACGTGGTTCCTCAGTGGGTAGGATTCCTTCCGGATGTTGTATGTGGAATGGGGTAGAGGCGAGAGGACTGCTGAGACCTTACGTCAGAAGACTCGTACTTAACCCACGTCATATTTCCACATCTGAAAAACTGGGGTGGCTGCCTGTGAGCTTGAAGAAGGTCATGTATGTGAAGTGGAGGCAGGAGACTGCAGAGTGCTTTCTAACCTTTATCCTTTTGCGATGCTGCTCCTGGAGGGGAAAGATCTCACAGCCATCCTCTGACTAGAAGAGCTTTATAATCAGCAGAGCGTTCACCTAGACTCCTTTTCTCCCCTCCGGTCAGAAAATGTTGTGCAAAGCTAGAGGAGCCTGCACCCTCCATCTCCCATGATCCCACCTCCTTGCACTCTCATTTCTTCAGCAAATAGTTACCAAATACCTATGAAGTACCTGTCAGTGCGCTGATCATGCTCCTCAGAGTCCAGAGTTTAAAATGCTCTTAGATTGAACGGAAATACCCCTGGGAAGAACAAATTCTTAAAACTACTTTTAATGATTTCCAGAGGCATTATTGAGATTAGCTCTGATGTAAGAAAGCAAGGTCTTGCTTTGTACCTAGGCTGGCCTCAAACTTCTGAGCTCAAGTGATCCTCCTGTCTCAGCCTCTCAAGTGGCCTGGACTACTGGCATGCGCCATTGCCCACAGTGTAGTGGAAGCATTTTTCATGAACCTTGATGCTGCACTGACGTGAGGATCCAGGCGTGCAAGTTGCCCGTGCCCTGGACATGTGTCGTGTCTCTTTGTCAGCCACTGTGTCCATACAGAAGCTCAGAGCTGCCAGGGAACAGGCAGCTGTGGGCTTGAGGAGGAGCAGGGGAGGCTGGTTTCTGACTCTAGTGTGTGTGGCCTTTTCCTCAGCAGTGGTGCTCTGAAAGCAAGGTGGGCTAGTGGTGTCCGCATTGTAAGGATACGTTTTTTCTTTATTTAAATTTGAAGAAGTTTCATTCTCTTCTGGGCAGTTCTGACCTGGACTGTAGGAGCTCTTTGTTCATAGCCCAAGCCAGTGGTGGCAAACCTCTGGTCAAGTGCCATACCCCACTGTTCTGTTACCCCTAAAAGCTCTGACAGGTTTGCCGTCAGTAGCCTGCTGCTTGGCAGAGTGCCAGGTCCTGGGTCCATCATCCTTTTAGTCTCACCCTTTTCATTAAGTGGCTCCCTTTCATCCAGTTTGAATTTTCCTCAATTCCCAGCTTGATGCTTCTGTGGGTCAGACATAGAAAACTAGAATGAGTGGCTTGGGTCTGGAGGGATCACGCAAGACAGAAACAGATTATTATCAGTGTAGAATGAAGTGGGGTGGGAATGGGAATAGGAGTAGAGCACGAGTTGGTAGAGCAAGACTAGTTAGGTTAGGAAACTGTACTGACCCAGACACTGAGGCTTGTAGGGAGGCTGAAGCTAGAAATTAATCACATGTGCAGGGGTGAGGCAGGCCCTGTTGGAGAACAAAGAGCACTGGAGGCAAGCCATGGGAACAAGCTGCTTCAGTCCAGAGAGCACCCAGCCCCAAGACAATCCAAGCAATGGGTTGCTAGGCAAAAAGGGTGTCACATGACAGCAAGCTGCCAAATGTATGAATAAATGTGCTGCTGTGGTTGAGCAATTCCTTTCCTCCCATCTGGAGAGAGAGCTCCACCTGACCTCAGCTCTCTGTCTCTCATCTTTATTTCTCCATCCTCTCACCAGCCCCCAAGCTCTGAGTGTAGAATGAAGTGAGGTGGGAATGGGAACCGTGCTGCAGCAGAGACTTAGTTGCAGAAGAAGGTAGAAGCTGTCTTGATCCCAGTATTTTTCTAGGCCTATCATGGCTATGGTTTCAAAGACGTTCTTGGTATTGACATGGGAGGTATTGGCATGGGAGGCAATAGTCTAGACTAGAGATAATAGTTGCCACAACTTAAGGTGGCAGTAGGAAAAGAAAGGGAATGAGGATATAAAATGCCCTTCTCCCTGCAGAAGCTTGGGACTGCTAACGTAGCCATACTGCCAGGTTTTTGTGTTTTCACTAGGATGGGGGAAACTACAGATGAGTGTGTGAGGGGCAAGATGAGTGAATATACATGAGGCAGAGTCAGTAAAATCAGATTAATTCACCCTTTGAGAGGACTACTTTCTTTGGCTGTCTCTGTGGTAACAAAACATTTACTTATTCTCAGGTATTTGTTGTGTCCTGTAGGGGTTTGTTGAGATGCTGGGTCATAGTGCATCTATGAGCACTTGGTCAGACCTGCACAGTAAAGCATCCATTATTTTACACCCCTGCCTGTGCATGAGCAGGTGTATGTCTGGTGACTGTAGAAGGAACTGTGAATTTGGGTTTTGTTTGACAATGACCTGTCCACGCTCTTCTACCTGGGGCTCCAAGAGACTTATCTGTGAACCGTCAGCTTTTAGTTGTAATTATTGAGTTTTTAATCATTAGCTATTGTCTCAGCTCTGCCAAGAGAGAAGGGAAATAGGGAGTAGTGTCAGTGTTGTGTGTAAGGGAAGAGATTATCTGAGAAAGGAGATGTGAATGTAGGAAAGGTTATGAGGGTGTTTCATGTTGGGATCGGTTATTTTTAAGGTTGACTTTAGTTTTCAGTATTTTTAATTCACTTTTTTGAGCTTGCTTACAGATAGAATGAAAAGTAGAAACAGAAGTGGTAACTTCTTTATTCTCAAGGTCCACAGTCCTGAATAATAAGAAAAACTTTATGTATTGGATACCTAGATTCTTCTGTTATGGCCCAGGGGCTCCAAATTATTTCGCTAACTCTGATAAACATTTACTAAAATTTCACATTTGAAGCTGATAAACCAGACAAAGCTCAGTTCCAGGAGACATACGAGGTCATGTGATGTCCCCGCTAGAACCATCTGTCGCCTCGGAAGCTCCATTCTAGCAGCGGGGAGCTTTGCTGAGGCCGGTACCACTCTAACCCTCTCACAGCTGTGACTTCATTTGTGACTGGTGCTGGAGTTCACTTGGCTTGTGATGGAGCATTTTGTTCAGGTTGTTCCCCGTCCCCTGTATTCTCTTTCAATTATACTTTGAACTTGGAGAACAAAGGCTAAATTTGGGTTGCTTTTCGAGTTCCAAGATCAATTTTGTTGTTTTGTGTGTGGTTCTGGGCATAGCACCCCGGGCCTTGCACATGTAAGGCAAGTGCTTTATTGCAGAATGATATCCCCAGCCAAGATTGATTTGACGAAACATATTATCATATGTATCATTTGTCTCGTGTCAATAATAAGCCCAAAAAATACTCATCTGATTGCGTGACCTTTTTAAAATGGATGTGTTTGTTGGTTGGGGATTGCATGCCAATCACGGTGGGAAAGGCTCTGGGAGGGTATGATAGAGTAGAAGTGGTCAGGAGTATCCTGGCTGCCTAAATGAATGAATGCAGATTCCAGAGTCTTAGATCTTTAATCCCTTGCCTTGCTTTTACCTTCTGGCTCAATCCCAGGCCTCCCTACTGCGGTAGCTCAAATGCAGCCATGCTCCAGGCTCCAGCAGGCAAACAGGTAGCACAGGTATATCCAACCCCCAGGTGACACAAGCCATTCCAGCCTGTGGTTTTTAAACCACAGCTGAAGATTCAGAGACCTCATTTTTTACATTACCAGACACTTTTGACCAACTACCTTTTCCTCTTCTCAAAAATGATCCCCACACCCCCACCCCATGTTAGGTGCAGGAATGCGTGCCTACCAGCCCAAACCCACGTTCCTCCTCACACCCCACCCACTGCCCTGTGTCCTCTCCACTTCAGTCCCCTGCACATCACCGTCTGGAACCAGCAGTTGTCATCTCAGACACTGAAGCTTTGTTTTCCATGGCATAGATACTTCTGGAAGGTTTGGGAATGGTGGTAGTCACCATCAAGAGAAGTAAAGCCAAGTGAAATAGGGACTTGAGAGGCTCAGGGACAGGGAGACCTTGCCTCTGAGTGGAGCCACCAGTGACCTGGATGTGAGGCTGAGGGCATCAAGTTTCCAAGAGCAGCTCTGCTATAAAGTAGTTTGTATTGGACGTGGCTGAGGATTGCTGGTGAGAAGCTTGAAGCAGAAAATGCTAATAATAGAATAGTGGTGGGAGAGTTTTCTGTGTGCCAAGCACTGTGTTAAACAGTGCTTCATTTCTTCTAATCTTCAGACCCACCCAGGGAGTAGACATCCTCCTTTAAGTTTTAAAGAGGAAGAAAATGGATTTTGGAGAGATTTTGTGAATGGCCTACAGTAATCACCCTGTTAACTTTTGATGTTAAGATTGAAGCCTGGGCAGGGTGAATCAAAACCCTCTGCACATCACTGTACGGCCTTCAAGTGTTAGGAGAAGGCAGCTGGATTACTTCCTGGAGTCCAGCCTGAATGTGCAACCAGCATTTCCTGTCACTGGCGGATGACTCAGGCTGTTTGGCAGAACACTCAGATTTCACATCAAGCATTCTGTGTGACAACAGCTGACGTACACAGCCTTTCTCTTACTTCTCCTTTTTATTGTGGTTACATGGTGTAATGAAAAGTCTGATACACTCAGATAAATAGTGACTACTCTTGACGTCTGTTTTTAGGAATACCTTAAATTGCCATGCAAGAATGATGTTTAGTTACTTGGGAATAGCAGGAGAAGTTGCAAGTGAGTTAATGCATTAGTCTTTGATCTGTTAAAGCTTGGTTCATAACATCCTAAATACACGTTTTAAAATTACAGCTTTTTAAATAGTCTGTGTGTGTGTGTGTGTGATCATCTGAAACAGTGTGATAACAATCTGAGATTCATCTGTTGGAAACTTACTTAATAAGAATAAATTGTTTTCTCTTGGTTGCTGAACCATTTTCAGATCTCTCACATCCTTCCTCGGGTAGAATACTGTGTAATACTCAAAACTGGCTCCTGTGTTTGAGATTTACTCACTTTCCTAGTTAGTGGGTAATAATTTTTGTAAGTGGACTGGATTGGAGTCTGCTTGAATCAGCAAAAAGCAACCTCTCCCCCACTCGCGCATCTTTATATCCGTAAGTGTCCCCCAGCTCCTGCATTCTGAGGGCTCCCAGAAGTGGTTCATGTTGTCAGCACAGAGGGACCTGTGATGAAATTTTACCTAGAGGCCCAACTTCTTATGCACCATTTCCTAGATTAGTTTCTCTGAACCAATAGGTTTGATTAGTTTGAGGTATCAATTTTAAAACCGTAATGTTTATTTCTGTCCATGGGAAGAGTGGGGAGAAGAATGAAGAGAAGCTTTTGCTTCTGTCTTTGTCAAAAGAATAACACCAGCTGTGACAAGTAAGCTAACCTGTATTGAACATGTCTTTACTCTGTGCCAGGTGTGACACTGTGCTAAGGCTGAATTCTCACACACACTGAATCTTACCATCGTCACCACTTTACAAGCGAGGGGACAGCCTTAAAGCAGCTGAGTAATTCGGGCAAGTAAGCAGTGGCAGTGTAAATGCATGGGCCGTGCCGGGAAGGATTACTGGCATAATTTTAGACCAGGATATCCTTGGAAGTGGGGCAGGAAAGAGTGGGTTTTTATTTCACATTAAAGTAAGAAAAATTCCTCCTATATTCTGCACAGTGGATTCGTGTATATAATTCTTTTTGATCCTGTGGCGATCAGCGTGAATTCCTGGGAAAGATTAAACTTGAAACGCCACCTTACTTTCATGTCTTGGCCATTTTTCAAGGCTAGTGTCTTGGGTTGTACGATGCGCAGCTCCACATGGCAGGGCCTGGCTGTTGCTCGCTGTGCTCTTGGGAAAGGTTGGGTGAGGACCACCATTCTGACCTACCAGGACGGTGCCCTTGTTACCTGGCCTGCCACAGCCTTCGTGCCCCAGGTCCGGGGTTGTCTGTGCTCCGGCTCTTGTGGCAGCTGAGAGGAATGAAGGGCTTCCTGTTTGAGCTCCCCGGTACCCACATGGAAAAAGCTTTCCTTCAGGCGGGAGTATTTTCCACTTTCAGCTGTTTGACTCAGTATTTTGACCTGTTGAGCGCTGTATTTGTTCACTGTTTTTAGTAAGAGTTTAGCCCACAAAAGACCTTAAACATTATCTACTTTAGCCTCTGCCTTCCTCACTTTATAGATGAGGAGGTTGACTCACAGATGTGGAATGATTATTTGAAGCTGTGGCACTGGTAGCCGGGACTAGAAGCATATCTCATGACTGGTCTGCGGATGTCACTCCTGCTTCAGGATGATTTGTAGCCCTCTCTCTTTTGCTTCCACTCTTACTTGCCTGTCCTAATCCTGGCTTGCCTCCTACCTCCTTTATCCCTTGGCTTTGCGTCTTACTGTGACTGAGGGAGCAATTGTTGGTTGGTGTTGATCCCAGCTTCGGAATTATTGTGTAATCCTTAGTAAAGTTGCTTTGGACCTTAGTATAATTCTCTGGTTAGGTAGGACCCTTGTCAAAGAGATGCTCCTGGGAAAGTATAAATCATAGAAACTAGTGGCTTATTTTATTATTTAATAGAAAATGTTTAAAAACAGTGAATACAAAATGTAGGTAAAAATCAGCTGGTAAAGGTTTCCTGTTGAACAAGCTGAGCAAGACTCACAAGAAAATTAAAGACTTTCAGCCAAATTATTATATAAGAGAGTTCATAGGAGAAGGCACTCTTTCTTTATTCTTTGCACAGATTACCTGCTGGATCAAATTTTGCTCTGCAGGTGGTAGTATAGAGTAATTTTTTTACTTCTGATCCGTTGGATTTGCTTCAGTTGTTTTAACAGATCTGATTAGCAAAGAAGAATGCAGTATTTTTCAACGCTGGAAAGTTTTGGCATAGTAAAAAAGTTAGGTGTTTAAAAATTGGATATGTATAAGTTATATTCATCGTTATCAATATGTTAAATTCAGTTTTACTGTATGTGAAATGCATAAAGTATATTGAGCTAATAAATGAGAGTAATGAGGATTAATTAGCACTTGAGAAGTGCTCAGCACATAGCACTCTGTCTGTGTTAGCTCCCTTCCTTCCTAACGCTTTCCCTCCTATTGTGTTTAGATATCTGACATCCATGTCACTGGAGAGTCAGAAGATATGTCTGCGAAAGAGAGGCTGCTGCTGTGGACGCAGCAGGCAACTGAGGGCTACGCTGGAGTGCGGTGTGAGAACTTCACTACCTGCTGGAGAGACGGAAAACTATTTAATGCCATCATCCATAAATACAGGTATGCAATTTGTGGTTGTTTCCCTTTATACAAACACAAGCTGTTTCTTTCATTCCTAGATTTTAAAATAACCCGTTACTAGTATAGAAGCATTATGTGAGCCCAGTGGAGAATTAGAAAATACAAATAAAATACAGATGTCACATTCCCACTGCCGAGAGAGCATCACTCCAGACTTCAGTGCATGTGCATGCACGGGCGTGCACGCGCACACACACACACACACACATGCTCCTATAGCTGTGATATGTCTTTAGATTTTGCCAATGACAGTGTATAGTAAGCTCTGATATGCAAAATCTGTAGGTAGATGACCTAGATTGTAGTTCACAAGTTTCCAAATCATATTACCTGGTCAGGTTACTGTAGTGAGTAGCTGGGCTTAACACTGACCAATTTGGGAGTAGTGAACAGTTTTCTGGTGAGAATTAACAGCTAAATCCACATTTAAAAGTGCACAAAGCACTTACTGCTGGCCGGTACTCTGTGCAGTTTACATATGTGGTTGCAATCGTCACAGCACCCATTGCCATCCTAGCTGACGCAGTAACTAAGGCAGAGTAAATATTTGCCGTCTCGCACCCAGCAAGTAACAGGCCTGGAATCTGAATGCAGGCAGGCTGATCTTTGAGCTTGTGCTTCAGTTGCTTTCAGTCCACAGACAACGTTGATTGAAAGCTCTGTATTTCTTGATACTAATTATTTTCCTTAATTTTACAAAGATTGTATCATGTTGTTGAAAAACTGAATGCATTCCTAAATAGACTAAGCCAAAGCTATAAACTCATTAAACTGAAAACTTACTTGATTATAATAAAAATAATTGTGTTGATTAGTTAGTGGTTTGAAGCACTGTGGGAAGTGCTTTACATGTGTTATCTCATTCAAATCTAACCATTCCACAAAGCAAGACCTGTTATCACTCCAGTTTTATAGATGAAGAACTTGAGGCTTACCAAGGTCACACTGTTAATAAGTTACAGCTAGGATTCAAACCTAGCTCTGTTTGTACCGAAATCCCGTTCTTCTCCCCACCTCTCCTTTTCCTGCCTTGCTTCCTCCCCTCCCTTCTTTCACTCCTTTTCTTTTCACCTCTCTCTTCCTTTTTATTTTGAAAATTTTAGTATCTACAAAATAGTAATGAATCCTTCATGTATCCATACCCAGACATGCTCCCATTTTTAAATACTATTACAGTTTTTTCCTTTTGGAACAATATTTAAATAGAGTGGATTGTGGGTTGTTGCATTAAAAAAAAAAAAAAGATCAACTTGCCTATACTAGATCAAAATAAGCATCATCAGTTCTCGAGTAACAAACACAGTGCTAAGAGAGTTTAATGGTTATAGACGTTGCCATTGTCAAAATGTCCTTCCCTGGTGGCTTAGAACAGGAGGGCTGTGTAACTGGATACATTCTACACAGGAATGAGGAAGTCATTGAGACCAGTGAATAAGATTTTCATTGTGATACCTACAGAGCTTATGTCATGGTATATCTTCAAGAGGGTGCTCTGTTCGGTATTTGAAACTTTCTAGGTTACAGTCAAACATTTTTGGAAGCCAGTTCTTTTTCTAAAGTAATACGCTTTAAAAATCAGTGGTCTCTAAGCAGTACCTCTGAAGAATTGTAAGAACAAATGTAGAGGCTGTGCATTTTTCTGCTAAGTACTTAGAATAAGTCATTGTGTGTGTTGTTAAAGAGCCAAACATTTCTTAGGGATGTTTAATGCTGTGGAGCTCTTGTTTTTGGTGAGCATTTGACCCTTGTGAATGTTATGCATTTTAACTTTTAATTTGGAGTGGTGATCATTTTAGAAAACTGTTTAACTTTGAATTTCAGTTACCCTAGATTGTGCTTTTTTTTTTTCTTGGTTAGAACTTGTGGAAAAAATACTATACATCAGGTTTAAATACAAGATTTATTTGTTGCCAAGGTTTTGTATCTGATAAAATATCACTGTGGTTAGAAGAAACCTTTCACCTGTAGAACTATATTTTTAAAGTCCTTTCTTTTCTTATGAAGAGAAGTACCTTTCTTCCAGCATGTGTAAGAATTGGTAGGCTAAAGTAGAACTGAATTTATTTCCTGCTGTTGAATGACTTGATTTACTTCAAAGATAGAATACACAAAGTTGTCTATTGTTGTAAGCAAACTGTTGCCATGAGTAGGTTTTGGGGTATTGGGCAGCACTGATCACATTTAGAGAGTAGTGTCTCATTGAGTTGTTTTTATAGAATAGGCATTCCCATAAATGTGTGGTGATTTGGATTTGCTGTGGGGACAAATCTATTTAAGTGGGCTTTGTTTTTATATGTATTTAGATAAAAAGTTTATTGTTTACATGACTTTTGTCTTCTGTAATTATGGATTTAATTCGGCTTTTGTAATAAAAATGATCTGAGATGACTCATGCATCTCATTTCTAACTGCGTGGGATGCTTGCTCGGAAGGACCCTCAAGGAGCTTCAGGACTCAGCAGGAATCTTGATTGCTGCAGAGGCCTAAGGAAGGAAGGGTGGGACCGTAGTGCCTCAGATTTTCAAACCCTAGATAGACTAGGAAACAGGGATCCAGAGGTTTAAAACTAAGCCAGCGCTGGGCACGGTGACACACACCTATAATCCCAGCACTCTAGGAGGCTAGGCAAGAGAACTGCAAATTTGAGTCTAGCCTGTGCACCTTGGTGACTTAGCAAGACCCTGTCTCAAAATAACATATTGGGAGAAAAAAAGCCCTGAGGATTCAGTTTAGTGCAGAGGCCTTGGGTTCAATCCCCAGTACCGCAAGGAAATAAAAAGTAAAGTAGACCAGTATTATCTGGAGAGAGAGAAAGAGGGTGTGTGTGTGTGTGTGTGTGTGTGTGTAATGTCTTGTAAAGATTTTAGGAATACTGATTTGACATGAGAACAGAGTAATGGCATCCTTTAGATTTTTGTATTAATGTAAGTTATACTGTCAGTAGTTATTAGTCAAGTACATTAATTTGGATTGTCTCACACATTTTTATCAGTACTGTTACATAAACCGTGACTTGAAAATTGTGAATACCAGGAAGTGGTATTTTACTAGCAGTTTAGTGTCATAAAATTTTCTAGAGAAAACAAATTTTTCTCTTCAAAGAACTATTATATGAACTAAAAATAAGTCTGTATCGTAATTCATAGCTATCATAGAATTAAAATGATCTGTGTGGTAAAAATAAAAGTATCTGTCACGAGGTGAGTGCCCAAGAGGTATATGCAGAATGTTGGCCATGTAGATGTTTCTGTCCTAGCTTTTATTTTGTTTTGTTTTGTTTTATTTATTTTGAGACAGAATCTTGCTATGTAGTTCGTCCTGCCTTAACTCTCTGTCTAGCTCAGCCTGACCTCAAACTCGCCACAGTCCTCCTGCCTCTGCCTCCCGAGTACTGGGATTACAAGCGTGCGGAACCACACTCAGCATGTCCCAGCTTTAAAAGATGTATGTTAGCTTTTAAAATTACCTCAGTCCTGTGAAATACTAGATTATATCTCCATTTTTATGAATAAACTGAAGATCAAAGGATTACTACCCTACCTTCAAAGTAATGGAGCGATTGCTCTGGATCCTCAGGACTTCTTGTCCTTTCCTGTAATTATCCTTAGGTAATTTTCTTTAGGCAGATTTGCCTGCAAAAAATGGAAAAGTTTGATATAAGGGAGATAAATATAACTACCAACCCGCTGGATGTCAAATACACTGAGTTTATGTTCCCCCAAACTGAAGAATGAATCCTAAGAAACAGTGGAGGTTAAGAGTAGGAAAACTTTACTTAAATAGGTCCTGAGAGATGGGGGACCAGAAAGTGGGTTCCCAATGAGACCACTCCTTGAAAGAAGTTTTATAGAGCAAAATCATAAGGTGGGTACAATATGGGTCAAAACTGTGATCAACCAATAAGATTACAAGTGTAGCCGTTTACATAATATTGATCCAATGGGGAAGCAGGTCACATAGCACATATACATGGAAGGAGCAAAGACCTTTTTAGGAAGGGATGGATCCAGAGGTACTGGTTACCCACCAGGGTGACTGATGTCTGTCTAGACTTTATTGAACCGGCTGATACCACTTACACTGCTTGGGGAAAAATGTAGGCTTAGTCATTCTGTCTTTATCTTGATGCCTGTCCTTTCACAGATACATCTCCAGCCACAGGTGTAATGTGTTCTTGTCTTCTGTATTGATTCTCTCAGGGGCCTAGCCCTATCTGACTGTAATATTTTTACCTAACTTAGCTGTCTGTAGTAATTGGCCAGAACAATAATGATAGTGTAACTGTGAAGACTTATGGTATTTAATAAAACTGCATGAAAGTTTTTGATGAGTGTAACAAAAGATTAAATATATACAAAACTAACAACTGAAGTCGTTGGTCCTTATTAAAAATTAATAAGGAACATTAGCTTAGTGTTAACCAGCAATGAAAATAGCACCAGCAATAGTTTATAATACAAGGAAGAAAACTGTAGACAATAAAAGAAAATTAAAATATGTAGTCTAATGGCAGCAGACTGCACATGACCTTTTTTGCAGTGCAGTGTGTCATGTTATCCTAAAGAGATGAAGAGTTTGGGTTATGGTGCGGGTAATGGGGGAGGGAAAGTAATATGATTTCATGGAAGAGGTTATAAGGAGCAGTTCTGCAGCTTCTGTTGTCCATTAAATCTGTGTTAGGAGGTTTTGTTCCTCATTCCTTCTAGGAACTTTTATTTGTTATGTTCAGTTTTTAATGGAAAGGGTTCCCATCATTAAAAAACCTCATGCTCGACTAGTTTCTGCTTGTTTTTGTTTGTGTAGCCTGAATGTTCTTTAATGCATTATAAAATCTTTTCACTGAAAACAACATCTGGTAAGGAATTTCAGTTAAGTAAGCCTCACTGTTGCCTGTAACCATAGTTACCATTCAGATAAAAACAGGAAGACTGGATTTGTTGTACTGGGTTTAGATGAGAAGGCTGTCACAGAAGTATGTGATGAATAAGTAGCTTAAAAGCAGGCGCGGATGAAGTAGAACTGAGAGGGCATTGAATTCTGAACACTAGGAACATCAGTAAGTCACCAGGAGTTAGGATAGGTGTAGAGGAGTAAACCCTAGCTGCTGCATGTTCTTCAGAGGTAGGGTTTTTAAGCAGAGGGGTCAGCTGTGTGCTCAGGTATCAAAAAAAGGAAGGTTTGCTGTCTTCTGAGAGAGAAAGCTCTGCCTGTTAGTTTGAAGTTCAGCCCAGAATTGTCTGACTTCTGTCAGTCTCTCCAAGTGGATATTTGTCCTGGAACATTGGTGAAAGCAAAGCTCCAGTACACCAGCCTGAACGTTGTCTGAGCAGGTTCAAATGTGAATGTGTCCTCACAGGCCAGAAAGAACAGTGCAACATGTGCCAGAGGCCGTGGTGTGGAAAGACACTGGGTGTCAAGACAGAAATCCTAGGGCGTGCCTGTCTTTGGAAGAGAGAGTATTTCTGCTTGCTCGTTTCTGCCTGTCCTGTTCTTGTTTTTCATCTATCCCATCCATTTGTTTGAGTCTCCTTGGCCCTAGGCATTCTTTTCATAGGCATGTTTAAAACACATTAGCCAGGAAAGACTGGGAATCTTGGGAATAGGTTGTATACAAGAGCATACCATTTAAATGTTTTCTAGTTAAACAGTGTGTAATTGAGGAGCAATTAGTTCATTGTTTTCATTTTGAATTAAAAATTAACAGGGTTATCATATTTTATTGTATTAAATGTTTAAAGATGCTTTAATTGGGAAAGTTAGACCATTAAGGCTGTGGTTGGAGTCATCATAATAATGTGACCTGGAGGCTGGTGACTGACTCACATTCTTGGATTGTGTCCACTTTAGAGCTGGATGGAACAGGTTTAATACTGGGAGGAGGCCCTGCAGGGTTTGAAATGTTCTCCCAGGAAGTTTGATCAGCACTGACTGGGTGGTTCTTTTCCTTTAGTCCTCAGGCTGCAGAGTACAGATGAATGAGGGTGTGCACATTTGTGTGTGTGTGTGTGTGTGTGTATGTATCCCCCTTCACTGTTCACTTTCTTTTCTTTGCAGACTTCTTTTTATGTGAGAGGAGCAGCCAGCATGTGTCCATTATTCTATAGTCCATTATTGAGACTCATTTCTTTCTTTTTTTTTTTGGGGTACCGGGAATTGAACTCAGGCCCTTGCTCTTGCCAGGCAGGCGCTGTGCCCGAGCTACATCCCTGACCCTTGTGTGACTCATTTATAAGTGCATATTTCTCATCTTACTCTGTGATATGAAGTAGTTTAAGATTTTATTTTCTTTTTTTTTTGTTTTTTTTTTTTTTTTTTCTCCGGTACCGGGAACCGAACTCACGACCTTGCGCTTGCCAGGCAGGCGCTTTGTCGCTGAGCTAAATCCCCAGCACCAAGATTTTATTTTCTATGAGAATAAAAGTAAATCAATCTCTACCTCCCTGTTTTGGAGGGGTGGTGTTTATCTCTTAGCCAAAATTCACTCTTAGCCAGTTCACTAAAACACAGTTACTCAAGGAGTTACTTTTCACTTAAATCAGTACTATGTTCTGTATTTATTAAAGTCTAGCAGGGGGTAAGGGTGGTAGTTCTTTGTACATTGAAAGTCTTAATTCCTTAAGGGTCTTTTAATTATCAAAGTTGTTAGATTGCAGTCTTGAAGTACCAACAAAACTTGCTATAAATAATAGTGTTCTCATCTTTGCTCTCTGCCTTGTTAATAGTCACATTGTAGGCAGAAAAAAACAGAAGGCTACTTGAAACTCAGGCATCTGGTGGGGAGAACAAAGGAAAATTATCTTCGTTGCTCGTCGCCACCTTGGAGTTCTTGGCTTTGTTTCCTTCAGTAACATGTGCCCAAATATGAGCAAAGAGGAATGGCCACACCCCGGTTTGCAGTTGGGTGGGGGACTTCTGAATGCTTACGTTTATTCGCTGAAGAATGGGGAGGAGACCATTCTGCAGACCGGTTTTTGGAGGGGTGCTGGAAGGAGATGAGATGGTTGTACCAGTAAGAACAGCAAGAAGTCGCTAGGTCTGGACACGCTTTGGTCCAAGTAGTCATCGTTAGGGTTTGACGGTGGTAACTGCTGCGCTGTCACAGGAGTGAGGCATGTGGCACGCAGGCTTTCACTGTGTGATCTGTTGAAGGCCCGATGTTCTCTGTGTCTGTGTGTGAGTTCTGCTCTGGAATACAGTGGTGGTTTTAAGACCGGTCACTGGCTAACTGAAATGCAATTTTCTTTATTTTTCCTTTCAACTTACATAGAATCCCTTTTGCAGTTCCTTGCAAACTGCCGAGTGTATGTTACTTTCCTAGCAGAGCCTGAGCCTGTGTGAGCCCTGCTGCCTGCCTTGTCTGTGCACGCCCCGATGCATGGAGGGCCCTGACATGGGCAACCTCAAGGTAGGGGTTTCACTAGCAATTCAGCAGCAATTGCTGTCTCACCACAGGCTTTTTATACCCCTGCCCCCACCCCTCCCCTCTCTCACACTGCCTTCCTCCTGTACCTTTTCATCACTGGGAAAATGGAAGCTAGGAAGAGGGAAGTCATTCTTCTTGCTACCAAAGATACAGCCCTACCTTCATTTGCATCCTCGCCACCTTTGCTGTCTTAGAGGCGGCTGCCTGTCCTGAGCAGCGGCTCCTGCTGCTGTGGCTCTCATCTCACCATCTCAGCTTCTGCCTCAGAAACCCGCCTGCCGTGTATGTTCAGCACTGGCCCGGGCTAGATCTTTCTCACTGGATTTTAACCATGCCGTAACACCTCTTCTGTAATAAAATAATCGAAAACATTCTCCCTTAACTCCATGGGTTTTTTTTCTCAGCTACTTCCTTTCTTTCCAGGCCAAACTCTCACAAAAGAGTTATCTATATCCTCCATCTTCTTTACTTGATATTTATTCCTCAGGTCACTCTGGTAGTTCTGGTTCTGGTGCTATAATCCCATAAAACACTACCCTCGTGACTGCAGGGCCTAGATCAGTAGATGTTTTTCACACCTCGTCTTCTGACAGTTTGACCTGTTGAGCGTTCCGTTCTTGCTGGAATTACTCTTACCCTTAGCTTTTATGTTGGAGCATTTCAGGGTTGGATGTTCCACCTTCTCTTTTCTCTCTGTTGTCTCTCATTCATGCCTGTGGCCTTAGCTGCTACAGCCAGTGTTACAGGACAGAGCGCTGTGGGTTTGACCTTCTAAATGTCTCCTGGCCCTGCAGTGCTCCCTGTTGCTGCCACACACGTTCTTCTGCAAGCCACCATGCTGCTCTGCCTGGATTCTGTGTAGGTATTTGGCACCTCTGCATGTGTCTGCTCTATCTGACCCCAATCAGATGGTTTAATCTCTTATAATCCCCCTTAATGCACTTTAACGATTTGCCACAGTGCTTAGAAGAAAGTTTGCGGTTCCTCAAAGACGTTCATGAGACTTGGTCTTCTCTTGGCTCTTGCCACCTCTCTGGCCTCCTCTCCTCAAGGTTGCCCCAGCTGCTGGCTCCTTGGCCCTGCCTGGGCTCCTCGTAGTCAGCTCCTCTAGCACCGTTTGTGCATGCATTTTCCCTCTGCGCCATGCTCTTCTCCAGGTTCCTCTTGCAGCGCTCTAGAGACCCTTCGGCACCTTGACCTCTGCATGTACACACTGACTGTATTCTTTGTGCCTCATGCCTGTTAAATATTGAGGGAGCAACTGAATGGACAAATGAACTTGTTATTTTCCTGACTGAAAAGAATTACATGTAAGTAGCATATCAAAGCATCAAGTTATATCTTCTGTGATTTCATTTTATTAGCTGTGCATCTTGCTCCATAGTCTTAGTGACACGCTACTTTGACTCTGTTGAGACTTTGAGCAGATCATTGGGATTCTTCATCCTGATGCCAGCTGCAGCCCCTCATCCCCTCAGTTCTGTGCTCACAGAGGATTCCTGAGGCTCCTTAGGTAGAAGTGAATTCTGTGGGATCTTGGTGTAGCTTCTATGGTTCCTGATTTTTTACTTTTCTTAGAACAAATTGAGACACAAGTAGTAGGATGTCTATCCCAGTCAACTAGAGAGCAAGTTAGGGCTGAAGCACAGGGCACCTGAAGCAGCTTGGTGGTTTTTGTTGTGTGAGGTTTTTGTTTTTGCTGTTCTATCTCCATAGAGCCCTTTTCTCAAATTTTTAAAAATTATCTTATGAAAATTAAAGAAAATTTGTGCTAAGATACACACAACATAAAATGTGCCTCCACAGTCTTTTTAAGTGTGTGGTTAGTGGCTGGTGCTCAGTACACTCACACTGCTGTGTAGCCGTCACCACTGACTCTGGAACTCATTCATCTTGAGTGACTGAGACTCAGCACCCATCCAATGCTAGTTCCCCAGCCTCCTCCCAACCCGGGCCTGGAAACCCATCTTCTGCTACTTCTTTATTAAGAGATTGAGGTAGGAAATGATTACCTAGTGTTCTTCGTTCAGATAACTCACAAAGTTTAATTAGTTTTTATTATGGTGAGTTTTAAAACTTTGTGATGAAATGCTGTTTTTCCAGACTTCATAATTTTACAGTGTATGCCAAAGTGAGGCCAACACAAGCTGTCCTCCCCCAACTGACACTAAGTGTATTGTTTCTTTTGGATTTAAACAATAAAAATAAATCCTGGAGAAGAGTTACAAGGGGCACTGTCTGTTGCTGAGGAAATAAGGCGATAGGCACGCTGGTGTTTTGTGCATTTTGTGTTTCTGTTTCCATTGTTACATGATTATATGCTGGTGCTATGGTTTATTTGTTTTGGTTTTTTTCTTTGCCAATACAAAATGTTTATAATTTGAAAAGAATATTAGAATGATAGATTTTAACATGGTTTAGTCCTCAACCCTGCCTGATAAGATTGACCTGATAAGAATCGCCCTTGTTAAAATGCAGGTAACCAGGCTTTTCTCTCTGACCTTAATCTGTTAGGGCCCTAACACCATTCTAACCTTGGGAAGCATTGGTATGGTATATACTGGTGAGTACTGTTCTGATAACAGTCTGGCCCTTCATCTTATTTCTTATGGCTTACCTGTTAGCCTGTCAGGACATATGCACACACGCATGGAAACGTGCATGCACGCATGCATGCTCTGTCTTGTATTTCTTATTATGATCATTATTATTATCATTTCCCCCAGGCGCATACATTTTTCTACATTTCTTTATGTTGATTTGTTAGCTTGCTTTTTGATGTTAGTTCTCCGTCTCCGTTTGTAATGCCAGGGTGGTCCAGCAGAGAGCTCAGGCTTTCTGCTCCAACAGACCTGGCCCGATCCTGGGTCAATTTGTATAACCTCCTGTAGATTTTTCACCTGCAAACTCAGGATAGTAACATAACCTGTGGCTGAGGGTTGTTGAGGAGACTAAATGAAATGCTTTTAAATCTCTCTCCTTCCCCTAAGACATGCAAGAGAAAAGTTTCTCAGACATGGAAGGGAGTTCGATGAGCAGTCAAACTCTGTTTCTGTCCACTTAGGTAGTTACTGAGTGCTGGTTGGGAGCAGACAGAACCTAACAAACTCTGAATTAGGTCATTTAATTTGGGGGTGTTTAAAAAAATACCCCTGGTTTGGACCTTGACTGTTGACATTTCTTTTACCTGACCTTGGAGCTGTTGCCCCAGTTTCAGCCCAGGTTTATAGTCTGGTGTCAGTACTAATGTACTCTTCCCTTCGCTAACTTCAGTTTTCCTTCCTGCTGACTTTAATCACTGTCCTCTGCAGTATGTGTCTGGGTACTTTCTTTCCAAATAGTTTAACTTTGTTTCATGTTCCCTGTGACTGAGTGCACTGGTATTTGGCATGATAGAACATGAAAGTCTTAGGTAGTCTTGTCTTCAGCTATTAATACTGTGTCAGTCTCAGTTCCCCGCAGAATCCCACCCATTGTGAGTTAATGTATTAATGCAGTGTTTGACTGGAAAGATATTTTGGGGTTACGTACCCTCCAAAAAGCTCTTCTATGCAATTTTAATGTTAAGCCAGCTTTGCCTATTAATGTAGATGGAACTGCTCTTACACTGTATGAACTTAGGTCCACATGTACATCTACATATACGTAAATGCTGACATGTATACATATGCATGTAATTAATGTATGCATATATATGTATACCTATATTTTGTCCAAGGAGAACACTATTTTAAGGTGGGTGTTGTAAGAGGGATGAGAGTAAACATTACTTATAATCAAAATAGTTTTGTATTATAGCAATAGCCATTTTAAGATAACTTTTTACTCTATATTTTTAGTACAGGTTCAGTTTTAGTATTCAGCATGTATATTAGTGGCTTACACCTTGTGATATCACTTTGAACTTCAGTTTATAGCTTTCTCTTGGTTTTATACAGTATTTTTAAAAATTCATGCTGTCTTCTTGTATTTTTACTTCTTTTGAAGGTGTTTTTGATGATTTATAAATGAAAAAGTAGGTTATAAATACGTGGTTTTAAAAATCACTATGATTGAGTCATTAGAAAGATTACATTACGTAGAATAATTTAAAATGAGAGAGTGGCTTCAAATATTACACTTTCTGATTTGGGAAAGTTTTGTAAAATAGGGACATTAGAGTAGTTAATAGCCAGCTGTCTAAAATACAGTACAAGAACATGGCCATGGCCTTGTATGTACCTACAGTTTAGTCTAACACTCAATCTATGATAGCAGTGAGATTTTCTGCTAACCTGTTATGAAAAGGAGATGTTACATTGAAATAAAACCTTCAGAATGAAAATAAACATCTTCTGTATGTGAAAAACAGCTAAGGTGTGGGCAGGTTGTGTTGTCCAGTGAGACTGAAGAGGGGCAGAGGACCCGCATGGCCTCTTTGGTGCTCCAGCCCCGAGAGGAGAGGTGCATGGAGAGTCGGAGGCACCGGCTCGGAGGGGCCAGGGCAGCCACAGGATTCTCAAGACGTTCAGGCTATTGCTTTTCAGTCCCCCCTTTCTATTTTTATTTAATGAATCTTACTACAGCCTTTTAATTTAGGAAAAATACCTCAACGTTTGTTCCTCTGAAGCGTTAAAGATCAGAATAAAAGAACAGACTTAGTTAAGCTCACTGTATCGTGCTGCTTTTGTGCTGAAATGACGATGTCATTCTGAAGGAAGTTTTATGTTTTATCCCCTTGGTCGAAAAACTTGATTCTTCAATGACTTTATTCATTCCCTCTGGGATTACTCAGTGTTTACTCTCTATGCTAATGGTAGGGTTCTCATAATAACATGCTGCTTCTTGTTGGAGATTTGGCAGACTCAGAAAGCCTGGTTTTTATTTCTCCAAAACGTGTGAACTCTAGGGAAACAGAATAATTTTTTTAATGAAAGAATTTTATCTATTTGTTTTTGTCTAGACTGTTAGACACACGTGTTTAGTAGCTTTTGTGTTGTCAGATTCTTCATGATTCAATGTGAATTAAAAATACTATTTTTGGAGGTCTTTCATTGACCTCTATTGTTTTCAGGAGATTTCTTGTTCTTGTAGGATTACTTTTGATGTTGGTGGCATATGAAAATCATTACAAAATTTCCTGGAATATAAGCATGGAGAAAGTGGTAGAAACCTTTCTAGGTTCTGAGCACTTCCAAGTAGTAAGTAGGTGTTTCTTTGGAAGTCTGCCTTCTCACCAGATAAAAATAAGAATAAAAACTGCTGTTTAATGTTCTACATGATCAATGACACATTTTCCAAGAATCTCTCATGTAAATGGCCTTACTATTGAGATTGAATTGCCCACCCCCCCAGGCCTTCTTTTTGTGGTTCCCCAAATGATTTTTTTCAGCAAGGCAGAGAGCCTGTGGCCTGGTACGGTGGAAAGCTGTTGTTTAGGAGTTGACACACAGGTCTCACTCAGTGAGTTTAGGGGTGGTGCTACTCTTTTTCTGTAGTTTTCACACTTCTGGATGGCCTTGAGTGATGTTTCTAGCTGCCATGTTTTACTGCTTTCTGTGCAAAGAGTAGTTGAGGAACGGTTCCTGACTCACAGAGATAGGGGCTAGCTTCAGGGCGTCCCTCCAGTTCACAGTACCATGTGAGTTTCACAAGTTCGAAAAAGGTGAAGCCCTATTTGTGTGTGTGCATGCATGTGCACGCGCATGGGCATATACACAAGTGAGCGTGCATGTGAGAGTACATGTGCACATGCATACTTATGAAGCAAGCTAATGTTTATTCATCATCCATTTATTATTCAAATTACCAGCTAACCAATCTGCTTACCAACTTACCAGACACTTTTTGAACATCTGCTGTGTGTGTGCGTGTCAGTAGGAGGATAGTTGACTAGTTGAGAGAAACAAGATGTGCATGTACACCACACCGTGATTGAGTAGGTCAGGGAAGGACAGGGTTACATCCTCAGTGCCACATTGGTGACTTAGTTGGAGTGTAAGAGATTCGGAAAACAGAGAAACGGGGTGGGGGATCAGGGAGAGCTCTATGCACAGGGAGACACGGCTTCCTCTGCTACAAGAGTGACTCTGAGGTGGAAGACAGCACTGAAGGAGCATCCCAAGGGCAGCGCAGGGCCTGGTGTGGAGCAGAGCAGGAGCTGTTGGTGTTCGGGAGAAATGCCGAGAGGGGCCGCCTGGCTCGGTGGGGTGCCACTGGAGTTCTGGGACTTAAATTGGGTTAGTGGGGCAGGTGCTTCCTGTATATTCTAGGGGTGAGGCATTTGTAGACTTGGTTGAAAGCTGCATATTTCCACATTTTTAGACTTTTCTGGCTGTGTTTGTTTCCAGCACACAAGTTTCTGAGAGCAGTAAGTAACCTTCACTATTTGAAGAAAATTTGTGCTTTAACACAGGCTTGGTCTTAAGATTTACGGAAGTTGTTTCAGAGACATATGTGTAATGATAAGGTTGAACTGGCGTGTGAAAGCATTTCATTAACTGTGTGAATTTTTTTCCTAGGCCGGACCTGATAGACATGAATACTGTTGCTGTTCAAAGCAACCTTGCAAATTTAGAGCATGCTTTTTATGTAGCAGAAAAAATTGGTGTTATAAGACTTCTGGACCCTGAAGGTAAGTTTTTCTTGACTAGGCAGGGACTGGATGAAAGTCTGATTGAAAATAACTTACCAACATCGTGAAATAATTTATGTTGCTGGTTTTAGATGTCGATGTCTCTTCCCCTGATGAAAAATCAGTTATAACTTACGTGTCATCTCTCTATGACGCATTTCCCAAAGTCCCTGAGGGTGGCGAAGGCATCGGCGCAAATGTGAGTACTGACTTTTCTCTGCTAGAAGCTGCTAATACTGTGATGAGCAGTTGATTGAATTCTTTGACTGTTCTTATTTTTATTTTTATCTGCCTGCCTGCCGGCCTGCCTGTCTGTCTGTCTATCTGTCTATCTGTCTGTCTATCTATCTATCTGTCTGGTACTGGGAATTGAACCCAGAACCTTGTTCATGTGTGGCAAACAATCTACTACTGAGCTATGTCCTCAGCCCTTTTATTTTTTAGGTAAGTGTTTACTAAGTTGACCAGGCTGGGCTCAAACTTGTGCTCCTCCTGTCTCAACCTCCTTGGGAGCTGTGATTAAGGTGTGTGCCACCACACCTACCTTTCAGTTTTTAAACGTCAAATATATTTTAAAGATTTTGACAGCATTCTGGGAAGCAATGCAGGAGAATCAAAAGTTTGAGCCCAAGCCAGGCAACTTAGACCCTGTCTCAAAATAAAAAAATAACCTGAGGAAGTGGTCCAGTGCAAATACTTTATTTTGAGTTCTTAACTTCATACTGGATGTTAGTTCTGAGTTTGTAATGCCAGGGAGGTCCAGCAAAGAGCTCAGGCTTTCTGCTCAAACAGACCTGGCCCGATCCTGACTGCCACTTACCAGGTTAGTATTCTTGGTCAAATTGTATAACCTCCTGTAGATTTTTTCACCTGTACACTCAGGAAAATAACATAATCCTCAGTCATCAGCACCACACATAAGAATTTGAGTTAATGTACTATTTAATAAACAGATACTATGTACATTTCATGGTAGTATCTTTTTTTACTGGGAAGTGGGGTCCCCATGACGTGAGGAACCATCCATTAGCCCTCTGTCCTGCATGCTTTTCATGAAAGAATTCAGTCAAGACACATAGGCAGCCATGCAGAACTCTAGGAAGAATTTATTCTAACGCAGATTGGGAGAGATTTATAACTTTGGAGGAGGTGGGCCATGCCCCGAAGGCACCTAAGATCCCATGCAGTAATTTTTTTCATATTTTTTTTAAAAAGAAAAGAGCAAAAACAAAATTAAAAAAAAAGACATAAAACAACACAAAAAAACAAAAGCAATACAGAATTTCAAACAAGGTGATAGAAAATTAACAATGGTTGTTGTTACATATTGTTATCTTCACAGTGGTTCCTCAGATACCCAGACATAGGCATGTAAAATTGATCAAACAGTTACACATTAACTGCTCCTTTCAGTAAACTGCTAGAAATTAATAGTGTGATTATCTTAGCTATCTTGTGTACATACATACTCAAAATTTTCCCTTCCTTCTCTCCTTTCTTTTCTCTTTTCCCTCATCTCAGTTGTTCTTTCCTTTTGAACAGTTTCTTTCCCTCTCACAATATCTGCTGTACCTTTCAGATTTTATTTATTCTTTCAGGTATTTACACTAGGGAGACGACACAATGTTTACAAATGTGAGTCACATTTATTTCACTTACGAGTATAGCCTCTCGTTGCAGCCATTTATCTATAAAAGCCTTGAGTTTACCTTTCTTTGTAGCAGAGTAATATTCCATTGTATGAAAAAAATCACATCTTTTTTATCCATTCCTCAGTTGATGGACAATTGGATTGTTTCCAAGATTTAGCTATTACAAATTGCACTGCTATAAACATTGATGTACATATATCACTGTGGTATGGTGGGTTCAGTTCTCCTGGAAAAATACCCAGAAGGGGAATGGCTGGGTCAAATGGGACCTCTAATCCTAATTTTTTGAGGAATCTCCACACTGGTTTCCACAGTAATTGTTCTAGTCTACACTCGCACCAACAGTGGAGAAGGGTTCCTTTTCCCCCACAGCCCCTGCAGCATTTGTTACTGGTTGATTTCTTGATGACAGTCATTGTTTCTGGGGTGAGATGGAATCTCCATGTTGCTTTAATTTGCATTTCTCAAATGACTAATAATACTGAATATTTTTTCATGTATTTTATTTGCCATTTGTATTTCTTTATCTGAGGAGTGTTTACTCATCTCAGTTGTCCATTTTTAGATTGGGTCATTGAATTTCGGGGATCTGATTTTTTAAAAATTCTTCTTATGTTCTAAATAGAAGTCCGTTGTGTGAGGGACAGTTGGCTAAAATTATTTCCCAATTCATGGCTTTCCTTTTACTCTGTTGGAGATTTCTTTTGCTGTGCAAAAACTTTTTAATTTGATGAGATCCCAGTTGTTGATTCTTTGAAGTGTTTCCATGCAGTTTGGGTTTTGTTCATGAACTCTCTGCCTACCCCTATGTCTTCAAGATTTTTATCTACTTTCTCTTCTGGTAGATTTAGTGTTTGTATTTTAATATTTAGATCTTTAATCCATTTTGACTTTCATTTAGTGCATGGTGATAGACATAGGTCTAGTGTTAGTCTTTGGCTTGTGGTGAGCCAGTTTTTCCAGCAACATTTATTAAAGAGGCTATCTTTCTTCCACTGAACGTGTTTGTCCCCTTTGTCAAAGATAAGGTGGTTTGTAGTTGTGGCTCCATCTTCCAGTCTGTTTCATTGATCTTCACATCTGATTTTTGCTAGCACTATGGTGATTTTATCACAGTAGCTCTGTAGTATAATTTCAAGTCAGGGATTGTGATGCCTCCTGCTTTGCCTTTGTTGCCTGGGATTGCTGTTGCTATTCTGGGTCTGTTCTGCTTCCAGATGAATTTTAGGAATGTTTTCTCTAGATATGTGCAGTATACTAATGGTGTTTTGATCACTATTGCATTGAATCTGTATAACAATTTGGGAGTATGGCCATTTTCACAATATTGATTCTTCTTATCCATGAGCAAGGAGTATCTTTCCATTTTCTGAAATCCTCTTCAATCTCTTTTTTCAGAGTACTGTAATTTTTACTGTATAGATCTTTCACTTCTTTTGTTAGATTGATTCCTAAGTATTTCAGTTTTTTAGATACAGTTGTGAAATGTAAGGTTTCCCTAATTTCTCTCTCAGTGTGTTTGTTGTTTGTGTACAGGAATGCTATTGATTTTTGAGTGTTGACTTTGTATCTAGCTATACTACTGAATTTGCTTATCAAATCTACAAGTCTTTTAGTGGGGTTTTTGGGGTCTTCCATGTAGAGTATCATGTCATCTGCAAATAATGATAATTTCACTTCTTCCTTTCCTGCCCTTATTCCTTTATTTCTGTCTCTTGTGTAATTGCTCTGGGTAATGTTTCCAAAACTGTGTTGAATAGAAGTGGTGACAGTGGACATCCTTGTCTTGTTCCTGATTTTAAAGTGAATCCTTTCAGTTTTTGTCCATTTAGTATGATGTTGGCTGTTGGTTTGTCATAGATGGCTTTGATCAGGTTGAGGTAAAGACCATCTATCCCGATTTTCTGTAGGGTTTTTATCATGAATGATTGTTGGACTTTGTCAAAAACTTTTCCCCCATGCAGTAAATGGCAGGGTTATATTTTCTAATTTAAATGCGGGCCTGGAGGAAGGTTATTGGATCTGGCAGTAATAACAGAACTAGGTCACAGATGCACAGGTTTGGGTATTAGGCATATATTAGATCACTGTTTCTCAAAAGTTTGTATAACTTAATTCAGTCGTGCATTTTGCAGTGGTCTTGCTGACGTGTCTGTGTTTCTGGAAGACAACAGGACAGTTTGTGTCATGCATGTGGAGGGTCCCCTGACCTGGTCTTCTCCCCCTTCCTCACAGATGCCTTTTTTTCTGCATTACTTTGTCATTATCTTTTTCTCCATTACATTTGGAGCCCTTTCAGGTGTCCTTCTCATCTCTGTGTTGTTTCTAGACTTACTTTTATTCTCTTCCTCCTTCCCTCCTCCCAAAGCTTCCCTGCCCATGGACCCCAGGCCACTTGTTCTGACACACAGCTGTAACGATTGCTCTTAGATCTTGGTTGTTGTTTCAGAATGTCTTTTGCTCCCCACGGGACTTCTGTGTTTCTACAGCCTCGTACTGTTCCACACTGGAACCAGGGTGACAGCTGTGGCTTTCTAACCCATGGCGCCTGGTTCCCATCAAATCTGCATTTATTACCAAGTTAAACTTCCTAAAACCTATGTATGTATGTATGTATGTATGTATTTATTTATTTATTTATTTGTCTTTTTTGAGACAAGGTCTTGCTATGCAGTTCAGGCTGACCTTGAGCTCACTTTGTAGCCCAGGCTGGCCTCGAACTCCCAATGATCCTCCTGCCTCAGCCTCCCGAGTGCTGGGATTACAGGCCTGCACCACCATGCCTGGCTAAATCTATGTATTTAGCTTAAAAATTTATAGTGGTGATATGTCACTTGCAGGTTAAATCCAATCTAGAGGTTCTGACATTCAAAACTCTATAAATATATTAATCATTCTTATCTACATTTTTGTCAGTGTTTTCTAAAAGTGAGCCATTTGCTAATAGCTGAGCATTTTCACATCACAGACCATCCCATCCGGGGATGCCCTGTCCTTTCTCTCCCCTCTGCATGCCCTCCATTGCACCCCACAACTGAAGAACCACTGGTCCCAGTGTAGAGATTCTTTTTCCTAAGAAATCCCTCATGGCCATTTCAAGGCACATACATCCTTGCCTGATTAGTATCTCAGTTTCTGACATGCCCAGCACTACCAGTTCAGTTCTTTGAATGTATAAATGGTGCTTTTCATTTTGCTTATCTGCTTGTACTATATCACTCCTGTGTCTAGACAGTAACTCCTTGACAACAAGTAGGATGTCTTAAAGTTTCATTTTTTGTTACAACACTGAGCACATAGTAAGCATTCATAATAAACATTCATCAAATGCTTAATTGAATGTAGCAGTTGACAGTCTCCCAGTGTCTTTCCTTTTTAAAAAGTTTACTTAATAAGTACATCAATAACCCCACCACAGCCCAGTTCATTCCTATCTGGTTTTCTACGAATCGTATAACTCTTCTGAGTGTCAGCTGTTCAGTGGACTTTGCTCTCCAATGTTTGGCAGAGATGACTGGCCTGTCTTATGCACGCTGTTAACTCCCGCTTCCTATGCCCTGGAAAGCACCTCAAATTGATCCTGGCATTGGTTTTTACTGTTGCTTTGGATGTAGACTCAGAAGCCTCCTCAGTGCCACCATCTTTGGATACACCCTGGGTAGCCACCATCTTTGGAACAGAATGTTAGTGGCCAAACGTTGATGGCCTGTTCTTCAAGCTGTGTATGTGGAGTGGATTGTGGCTGAGTGGAAAGTAAGAGACTGTTCAGCTGGTTCTCTCTGTCAGGCATCAGCATATGAAGAATTCACATGACGACTTCTGACCAAATCGTGTTGGGTGTGAATGTTCTTATCTGCAAACACAAACCTTGTCATTTTATTACTTTAGGATGTTGAAGTCAAATGGATTGAATACCAGAATATGGTGAACTACCTCATCCAGTGGATTAGACATCATGTGACTACAATGTCTGAGAGAACATTTCCAAATAATCCTGTAGAACTAAAGGTTGGTGTCATGCAAGTAAACCAGGATTGATTGATAAGAAACTCATAGCTAAATTCTTTCATAATTTCATAATTTCAGGCATTCAAGAAAATTGCTGTTGGCAAGCCAGAATAAGTAGGCAAATTTTTGATTTACTTTTTTCCCTATTATGCAGAGAAAATATACATAAATATTAATAATTAAAACATAATAGCAGTAGCATCTTAAAGAGACTGATAGTGTCTAAGCTACATTTGTTGAGAGCTGAAAAGCCCGGGGCTTGCTTTGCCACATTGGTGGTGGGAAGTGCTGAGCCCACAGTGGCTGGGGAGGAGACCTCGGGGATCCTGCACACGCCCCAGTGATGGGGAGCAGCTCCCTCAAGTCTGTCACACGTTGCCTCCGGGGCCTCTCCTGTCCTGAATTTTATTACGTAAATTCAGAATTGGCACTCAAAAGGCTGGTGTTAGCAGGCAGATGGTTTAGCCAAATATTCTCTAATACCAAAAATCTTCGGTCAGACTCTGGGAGGGAAAGATGTATAGCAATATAAAAGGCATAGATACATAAACTTACAACAGAGTGAGTTGACTCATTTTGTGCATATGGGTTTGAAATAGCAAAGCACTCTATTTTAAAAATTGATAATTAAATATTGACTACAAAGCCTGAATTCCTTAATTTGTGAACTTTGTTGTCACATTCAGATGGGAATCATGGAAACTGTAATAACCCATGTTGGGCCCTGTAGAGTTACTCATTCTGCTCATGCATCTGCACAGAACATCTGGAGCATAGCTTGTGTCCACGCTGCCACAGGGAGTTTGTCCTCGGCATGAAGTCACTTGGCATCTGTCGATAAGATACATTTTTAAAGTGTCCTGGTGTTGTTGGTATGATGTCTACCTATGTGAATGCCAGCTTCTCCAGGCAGGGAAAGCTTTTCCCTCCTACTACCCTGGTGCCGCAAACATGGGGCTCCACATGGTGACACTGAGGGCTTAATGCCCAACAAATGTCCGAAAAGACATTTTCCATTCAAAACAAATTTTACTGTCAAATACACTTACTTCCAGGTGCAATCGTGTAGTCTAGACCTCTGAGTGAATTTGTACTTGCCTCTGATAAATGCAAATTCTTAAATTTGTCAAAGAAGTTTGAGTAACTGTGCAGGTTATTTACTAGTGCCTAGAATAGAGTAAGACATAATGCAGGAAAGAAAATACCACAAAGAAATGCTAAAGAATTGTTTTAACGAGATAACCATTGAATACAATTCTATAGACATGTTACTACCTGAAGATTTATAGGGACTTATTTTAATGCAGTTTGAATTAAGAGAATTGTTAGCATGTACTTATTAAATGAGAAAATATTTTACCTGTATAATTTTTGTGAAAAATTTTTAACAAGCATAATATTTAAGAGGTTTGTAAATTAATATCTACATTATCTAATTAATATCAACCATCTAGTTTAACTGTATACTTCTCTATTAATAGGCCCATCAACTAATAGTGTCTACCTTCATTTATTTAAGAAAAGCTGTTTACATTGGCCATTGGGACACTGAAACCAAATTTTAGCCCCTTTTAGCTAAGAATTCTGTTTTCAAGGATAGAACATGAAATAGAAAATGTTTTTCTTTCTTTTTTGGGAATTGCATCAGGTTATTTTTCCAAAAACTGAAAGCTAAGGTGCAGCATTTGGAAAGCACATCTTTTAAAGGATATGCTTTCTTATTTTGGTGCTGAGAGACCTTTATAAAACCCTAAAAGGCCTGTCTTGGTCATTATTATTCAGATTCCTCAGGGTACATGTTGAAACATGGCTCACATGAATAATTACATCCTTGTCAACTCTTCTGTAATTCTGCTGTAACCCTGGTCACTAGTTGGCAGGGAATTGCAACTATCCCTGAGGGTTAATTTTATAAAGAAATTTTCACTGAATGCACATTATACAGTACATAGCACTTGTTATGGTAAAAAATGAGATACTGAAAGCAGGGCTTTGAAGTGTGGCCCTTAATTTATTTTCTCTTCCATTTAGGCACTTTATAATCAGTATTTACAGTTTAAAGAAACAGAAATCCCACCAAAGGAGACAGAAAAATCAAAAATTAAACGCCTCTATAAGCTCCTAGAGGTAAGTGGGGATTTCCCTTGTATTATCAAGCATTGTCTTTATTTTTTAAAATCTTTGCTTCACAGTCACAGTTTTTGTTTTCTCAAGATTTGGATAGAATTTGGACGCATCAAACTGCTTCAAGGTTATCATCCAAATGACCTCGAGAAGGAGTGGGGGAAGCTCATTGTGGCCATGCTGGAGCGGGAGAAGGCGCTGCGTCCTGAGGTGGAGAGGTAGGCAGAGGCTCCGATCCCTGGGGCCTGTGGAGGAGCCTCCTGGTTCTCTGAGAGAGGATTTGAATTTTAGAGCCAGGCTGATGGAGGACCGATACTAATCTTGTTCATTTATTTGGTATGTGACCTTGGATAAGTAACTCATCTTTGTGACCTTCCATGTTTTGATGTAGAAACTCCTTTGAGATGTTAAAAGGAGTAAAGCAATGAAGGAATTATTAGAATGGGCTTGGTAGGCTGGACCGGTATGTAAAGTCTCATCTAATAAGTATTCACAGTTTTTGGAATTTTGTTTTCGTTTTTTGATATTGGCAGTCAAACCTAGGGACCCTCAACCACTGACGTACATCTCCTGCCCCTCACACCCTTCCTTCTCCCTTTATTATTTTGAGAAAGGTTCTTGCTATGTTGCCTAGCTGGGAACTGGACTTGGCGATCTTCCTGCCTGGGCCTCTTTTAGTACTAGGGTTTCTGTGCCTGGCTAATGGAGTTTAAAACCATCAGAGTTACTCATAATAATTCTTAAACTCCTGTTTAAATCACTAGCTCTGGATGCCTGTAGGTTAGCAGTTAACTTTTTTTGTTTCTTTTCGGCCATGGGCAGTGGAAAGCAGATTCTAGCCTGCCACCATGTGAAAGCAACAGGGCCGTGTGGAGAAAACATGCGGTCAGCGCTGGCTCGGCTTCCCTGTCTACCAGGCGTCTGCAAATGCATTTCTTTCGTGAAATCATTGCTGGCTTCTCATGGTTCCACCCTCTCACTGTGCTGTACTCAGTTTCCCAGGGAAGGTGCAGCTTCACCTTTGGGAAATGAGATGGTGGTGGTGATGGGTGATGATGATGGTGGTGCTGGTGGTGATGGTAGTGGTGATGGTGGTGGTGCTGGTGATGATGATTTGGTGGTGCTGGGGCCAGACTCTGGGGCCTGGCACTTCCTAAGCAAGTGCTTTGCCTCCGAGTTGTACCTGCAGCCATGCTGGGTGGATCTGTCTCTGTCTGGTCCTAAAGCTTGAGGCACAGGTGCTGTGATCTGCACTCCTCTGGCCGTGCAGCCAGAGCCTGTGTGTGTGGTGCCTCTCTGGCCTCCAGGTTTTCTGCGAGCAAGGGTATGTGCTGAGGGCCGCCCTCCTCCGTTGCCTGGGTGTGTGTGGCCCCCTGCTTGGCAGGGCCGTCCATTTCACCCTCGCTGTCTCCTACTCCTGAGCCCAGCTCTTCCTCAGGAAGCTGAATGTGCTCTCCTGGGCTGGCTCACCTGACTCATCACTCTCGTATTTTGCCTGTTTTGTTTCGTTAGGGCATCTTGTCTTGGTTGAAATTGTGTACTTACTTCTGTTTGATGATGGGCTGCTTGTTCCTCACATCCAAGCCCCAAGAGTGTGGAGACGTGTGTTGTTTCTCCTCTCCCGTGTGATGTTGATGCTTTACACAGTGCCTGGCTCCGGTACAGTCCTGTAGTTAGTATCTCATACACTGTCTTCAGTGCTACTAGAATATGAAATAACATGTTGAAAACAAGGGCTTGTCAGTCTTTTATTAAATTACTGATCGCAGGTGTGTTAAAACATAATGTTATATTTTTAAAACTGGATCACTGGAATTGAAAAAAGCCTGAAACTCACAGGATTAGGCTTTTATGGAGCCAGTAATTGTGGGTGATCAAAATGAGGTACTAAGTAAAGGAAAGAGAAAAAAGATGAAGAGTAGAGTTTAGGTGTCATAGTAGTGGATGAATTTAATATATATGTCTTAATCCATTTTGTGTTGCTATAACAGAATACAGTACTGCATGCTGAGTAATTTAAAAAGAAAAGACATTGACCAGGCCAGACATGGTATGTGCCCAGAATCCCAGCACTTTAGGAGGGTGAGGCAGGAGGATCACAGGTTTGAGTCCCACCTAAGCAAACTAAGTAAGAACCTTTCTCAAAATATAAGTGGGTGGAGATATGTACCTCAGTGCCTGGGTTCAGTCCCCACAGCAGTACTGGAAAAAAAGTATTAGCCAAGTGTAGTGGCCTGTGCCTGTAATTCTAGCACCCTTGGAGGCTGAGACAGGTGGCCGCAAGTTTGAGCCTAGCCTGGGAAATTCAGTGACTGAGTGAGACCTTGTCTCAAAATAAAAATTAAAAGGGCTGGAGATGTATCTGCTGTGAAGGCTCTGGGTTCAATCTCCAGCATTTCCCCCAACCCCACCCCCGCCCAAAGAAATTATTTCTCACAGTTCAGGAGGCTGAAAAGCATAGTACGGTGCTGGTATCTGGTGAGGACCACTGTGCTCGTGGAGGTGGGAAGGAAGAGAAGGTAAGGAGAGACAGACGAGATGCAGGAGACATAGTGCACATGCAGGCCCTTCTGGGAGAGCAGGCAGCCTCACCAGCAGAGGGGCTAGACCTGGCGTCTCAGCTGGCCAAGCTGCTCCAGCCGTGGCAGCATTAGCCTATCCATAAAGGCAGAGCCGTGATGGTTGCACTGTCCACACCACTGCCTTGGGGGTTAAATCACCAACACATGCCCTTCAGAGACCTTCAAGTCACAGCAGAATGTTCTGTCTAGTATAGTTCGGCTTTAAGGATGGAGTGACCTATTTATGTTAAAATGCAGTTAGGAGTTTAGGACTCAGGAGCCTGCCAGTGAATCCTGGATTGCATTTATTTCCTCAGCCTACAAGTTGTGTGACCTTATACTGTGAAGCTTTTTAATGTCTCACCCTCGGTTTCCCCATTTGTAAACAGAATGTGCTATAACACCTATCATGTTTGGTGGTGAAGTGTTTGAGATGAAGTCATTGTGTGTAAAATGATTAGTCCATAGCCTGGTACATAATATTTGCTTAACAAATGTTAGATATGTTATTGTGGGATTTTTTAATAGTTGCACTTAAAATATTTGACATAGCACTCTCAAATTTCTCCTTTCTTACTTTTGAAAAGAAAAAGAAAAGTATCTTTCTGCCGGAAATGGCAGTCTGGCTCTGTAATGGTGCAGGTAGGAAAATGCTGCAGCGAGTAGTTGGATAAACACCTGCACTTCCCTTGACACAACACGTTTTTTGGCACTGATCGTGCATCACAAGTAAGAGGTACACAGCATGGTGTGTGTAAAGACAGACAGGAAAGAGCCCCTCTCCTGTGCCGCGTAACAGCTTGTCAAAAAGTGAAACAGACACAAATTAACTTTGCAGCTATTGCAGTTGAATATTCCACTTAGCACTTCAGCTTTCAGAAATAAGAAGCAACTATAGTAGCTTAGAAAAGGAAGCCAGGCATGGTGGCGTGCGTATTCCTGTAAATCCTAGCACTGTGGGATGCTGAGGCAGGAGGACTGCAAGTTTGAGCCCAACCCTCAGCACCTTGGTTAGTTAGCAAGACTCTATCTTGAAATTTAAAAAATTTTAAAAAGGGCTGGGGTTAGAGCTCAATGTGAAGGCCCTGGATTCCATCCCTGGTGCACCTTGTCTCACAAAAGGTAAATGGATAAGCTTCCAGTTAATTTGGTCTTATGAACAAGTGGCATAAATGGAAATGCACTTCGTTTCTCTTGTTTGTGGGTACTTGATGGTTTTCAGCTCTTTGCCTTGTGTTATCCTGCTCAGACCCAGCCTTTGCAGAAGTCAGGCTATGATCAAATGTTACTATTCTTTCGCAGTTATTTACTATTGTCAAGAATAACCTTCACTAGTGGTACCTGGGCTTCTGGGATCTGGGTTGTTTTTTAGGTGTTTGCAGTTGGATGACTCTTGGTGAAAATATTTGGCATATCTTTCCAGCAACGCCCCAGTCTGCCTGCTTTGTCTGTACTTGCAGGGCTTTAATTCAGGCTGCAAAAGGCAAACCTCAGGGAGCAAACCAATGGCTTTAGGCAAGATTCTTTGGAACAGTTATCAGCATATCATTTGCTGTGTGTTGCATATGCATGTTGAAACCTATTTAAGGAGCCACCAAAGTCGTAATATTCAGCTGCCACTTTCACCATTAGAGGTAGAGCTTTTCTAAACCTTCTAGTTCTTAGTCAACTTTTAATGGTCAGAGAACATCATTTCAGGACTAAAAATGCATAGTAGTAGTTATAGTTACCGAAGCAGCGATTCTGTGTTTAGTAACACTACCAGCACTCGAACCAGTCTGGATTCAAATGAAAATTTTCTCTCTGTTCATTGTGGTCCAACCCTGATCAACTCCTGCATTAGCTTCGGCAATGAATCCTTTGAAGGACACAGGTACTGGGTCACTGGTGTGGGCTTCAGGATGACAGTATTTTTCAGGGATGTGCACTCTGATTTTCTCTCCTTTTGTCCCTTCTTTTAGGTTGGAAATGCTACAGCAGATTGCCAGCCGCGTCCAGAGGGACAGCGTTGTCTGTGAGGACAAACTGATGCTCGCCCGAAATGCTCTCCAGTCTGTAAGTGCAGTGTAGGAGCCCCTAGGTGTTAGAGAGGGCTCAGTGTGTGCTTCGATGAACTGAAACTTTTGAATAACATTTGCTTGATTCTTGGTATATTTCCCCTACTGAAGAAACTTAGTTTATGAATGATGGATTGATGTTTGC
This sequence comes from Chinchilla lanigera, assembly GCF_000276665.1. Taxonomy (NCBI): domain Eukaryota; kingdom Metazoa; phylum Chordata; class Mammalia; order Rodentia; family Chinchillidae; genus Chinchilla; species Chinchilla lanigera. The sequence goes on from NW_004955502.1 coordinate 3,434,659, forward strand.
TCTCTGGAAAGTCAGTGAGCAAAGGGAAAACACGTTTTTGAACCAAAAAGTAAAACAAAAAAGCCCAAGTAGGCTTTTGTCCTAATAATTGGAGTTTTAAATTTAAGACTAATTCTAATACTTATTTCATAGACATAATATTGAGTTCTTTTAAATGCAGGATTCCAAAAGATTGGAATCAGGGGTGCAATTTCAGAATGAAGCAGAAATTGCCGGGTACATACTTGAATGTGAGAACCTTTTACGCCAGCATGTCATTGATGTACAGATTCTTATCGATGGAAAATACTACCAGGCTGATCAGCTGGTGCAGAGGTAAGAGTGCTGCCTAGGCTTACTCTGTCTTTTTCAATATTTTGTGGGCACTAGTGATCAGAACGTGTAACATTTGTATGAAATACATTTCTTAGTTCTTTTTAGAGGAAATGTGTGATCATTTCTTGAAAGATGAGTAGTAGAAAAAACATTTTTACTGCATAAAATAATTACTGCAGTTGTAACTAAAGTGTTCATTACAATGAAGATTTTAATTGCACATATCGTGTTTACATATGTGAGGCTGACGAAGCAGGGGCCAAGCACATACTTAATGTGCACAAGGCCCTGTGTTCAGTCCCAGCACCACACAATGAAACAAATAAGCGAATGAATAAATGTCCTAAGACATTTGGAAAAGGAAGAATATAAGAAAATTGCCATTTTAATTCAGTTTTTTCAGTCTTCTGTTTATCTTGTTACAGAAGTGTTCATAATAAAATGTTGGAGAAAATGTGTCTGAACACATATGTCTCTAAGAAGTGGGTTTGAGGTTAGGAATGGGAACTCATATTACAGCCTGAAAGTTTCTATTTATAGATAAGTATATAGATATATATGTATATAGATAAGCAAAACTTGTAAATCATGTTTGAACCAGTGATTTCACTTTAGGCATCTCCAGTAAATCTAAGTATAGATGCTAAAATGTAAAAACAGAAAAATATTTATGTTCATGCTAGAAATATTTTATAACGTGTTTGGAATTATACTGCATGTCAAATAGTAGGAGAATGATCACATGAAAGTCCTTTTAAATGATAAAGACTAATGTGGAAAGTGCTCCTGGTATAACAATCAGTGAAAAAAATCAGCATGCAAAATTTTACCAATATGATTGATCACTTTTTAAAAATAGGCTTTTTTGAGCACTTTGAGCTTACAGAAAAACAATTAAAAGTAGAGCTGTTATAACCCCTTTGCTCTCACCCTATCCATATTATAAATCCTGCATTTGTGGTGCATTTGTTAGAATTGATAAGCCATTACTGGTACATTGTTACTAAAGAAAGTCCACAGTTGACATTAGGACTCACCCTTTGTGACAAGTGCCTTTTATTCTCTGCCTTACCCCCTTTTGATTGTCTTTTCAGGGTTGCAAAACTGCGTGATGAGATTATGGCCTTAAGGAATGAGTGTTCTTCAGTGTACAGCAAAGGACGCATGCTGACGGCAGAGCAGACGAAGCTCATGATATCAGGAATTTCTCAAAGTTTGAACTCAGGGTTTGCACAGACTTATAACCCCACTCTGAACTCAGGGCTGACCCAGGGTTTAACACCTTCCCTGACCTCTTCTAGTGTGACCTCTGGCCTGTCATCAGGACTGACTTCCCGCCTGACGCCTTCTGTCACTCCAGCTTATACACCTGGCTTCCCATCAGGATTTATTCCAAACTTCAGTCCAGGGTTAGAGCCAAATTCTTTGCAGTCTCTGAAATTGATGCAGATCCGGAAACCTCTTTTAAAATCATCTTTGCTGGATCAGAATTTAACAGAAGAGGAGGTCAACATGAAATTTGTTCAGGATCTTTTGAATTGGGTTGATGAGATGCAGGTAAAGAAAATGTTTTTACGTAAGCATTTCAGTCTTTATTGCTGTCAGTTTTTTTTTTTTTTTTAATCTAGTATTTTTGTGTTAAAGGTGCAGCTCGATCACACTGAATGGGGCTCAGATTTACCAAGTGTTGAAAGCCATTTAGAAAATCATAAAAATGTTCACCGAGCTATAGAAGAATTTGAATCTAGCCTTAAAGAAGCTAAAATCAGTGAGGTATGTGAATGTAGAATTTTTATCCATTTCATTATTTTGCCCTTTTTTTTTTTTTTTTTATTATTTTGCCCTTTATATGAAACCTTTGTACTGTAAGTCAATAATAGATGTCCAAAGCATAAGAATTACGATCTTTAAACTTGATGCTTTTTATCCTGTATTATAGATTCAAATGACAGCACCTCTTAAGCTAACTTATGCAGAAAAGCTGCACAGGTTAGAGAGCCAATATGCAAAACTCTTGGTAAGTTTTTCTGTTTTTTTTGTTTTTAAGCCTTTTGTTTCGTTTATCTCTTTGAGTGAAGATGTGATTCTTATAACAGTTTTCTTTATAAAGAATACATCCAGGAATCAGGAACGGCACCTTGACACACTGCACAATTTTGTAACGCGTGCAACTAATGAACTTATTTGGTTGAATGAAAAGGAAGAGGAGGAAGTTGCTTATGACTGGAGTGAGAGAAATACTCACATAGCCCGGAAGAAAGATTACCACGCTGTGAGTGCAACCTTTGTACTTGCGTGCTGAAGTCCTATTTTAGGGTTAGATTTTTTTCCTCACATACTCCTTAATTCTTTCTTAAATTAGGAGTTAATGAGAGAACTGGAACAAAAGGAAGAAAATATTAAATCAGTTCAGGAGATAGCGGAGCAGCTTCTTCTAGAAAATCACCCAGCCCGTTTAACTATTGAGGTGAGTTAGAAAAGTTTAACAGTCTGGGTTGAATATTGATATGTGATTATTGCCCTTCTTTCATTGCTGATAAGTTGAAAAGTGCAAACTGCCCCATTTTTTTTATCACAGTATGGCTCAGAAATAGTGTTTCTGACAAATTGTGCTGATTTTGCCTTTCGTTCTCTTGCTCTCTCTAAATATGTCACCTCGCATTGTTGTCTTTTGTGGCCAATGAGGTGGATTATTGTAAATATGAAGGACTTGTCTGTAAGCTTTTAAATTTTATTTTAAAATTGCAGTAGATATAATCTTACCAAGCTTCATTTCCCTAGCAAAAGTGGGGAAGAATGACAATGAGAAGAAATAATTTACTCTGACACCTTTAGTCTAGTGCTTGGAACTTGGTATGTTCTCAAGAAATGTTATGATTTGATTCAGTACTTTTATTGTGACCTGGTTTGGTGAAGTTGAAGTATACTGGGGCAGTGCCCTGCTCATGGTGTGTAGTGAAAATTTCAAAAGTGGGAGCTGAGCGCTGACACTGGATTTCTCAGGTTGCCCAAGCAGCTGTGGTGGTGGTGATGCTTTAATTTTTAGGGCTGATTTATTCTAGTCAGAGTTAGTGACCCCTGTATCTGAATGCGAGGGGAGTTAAGATGGAGGCAGAAGGTGTCACACCTGGGCCCACCGGTGTGATACTAGATCACACGGGGCGGGGAATGTGCATAAAAGCTGACATGCTTTGGATTCAAAATGGATGGAATCACATAGTTTTTGTCCACTAAAATTGTTGCACAAAATATTAGGCCTCATTAGGGTGTTTTAGGAGTACAGTATTTAACCTTTTTGATATGAAATATAGATTATATTGATAGGAACTTCCACTTAAAATTTTAAAGACATAAGGTAGGGCCCCCACCAGGAAAGGAGATAGCATAATGGAGTTCAGGGTATACTTTTGTTCAGTAATAAACGAAAAATGAAACATAGGGCAGAGAGAGAAAGCGGTTAGGAAATGAGATTATATGTTAGAGTTGTGATGGGAATGGAAAATGTAAACGTGAATCTGGTTATTTTTATGTAGAAATGATATCTGAAAGTTTTTTATGGAGTAAAATGAAGCCTTTGTCACCTTGCTGATGCCTTTGGCCTATCCAGTACTCAGTACAGATAATGGATAGTATTTAATTAATTACCAACACTTTCCTATTTTGTATGAAAAAACTACTTAAAGTAACAGCGCACAGTGTACTTAGATTAGGTGAACATGTGGGTTTGGGGCGCAGCGGCAGCCCTGGGTTCAGTCCCTGCACCAGAAAGCAGCAAACGCAAAATAGCCCAATTCGATTGAGCAGATGATGTGGCTGTGATGTGCTGGCAGGTTTCCAGCAGTGCCTGCTCTTCAGAAGGCCTGCGTGAACACAGCCCCGCAGGAGCAGGAGGGCGTGTTCCAAAGGGAGGCTGTCCCGCAGTTATGAGAGCCTCAAGTGCCCTCTCCTGGAAGGCAGCGAACGCACCGTGGCCATACAAGGGTGGTTGATGTTCACCAAGCAGATACCCAGTCTACAGTACTTTTTGCCCTCATGAAGGAGGCACTTTGTATTAAATAAAAGTTCAAGTAAACAATTTTTAAGTAAAATTCATGTATCATAATTAACATGATCCCAGAACCACACTGCTAGGAAGTATGTACTTCCTTTTTCACTACCCTCAGACCTGTCCCCAGCAAAAACGAGGAAAACTACAGAACCGTGTATTTCAGTGTTAGAAGATACTGTGGAGTGTTAGTAGTATAAGAATTCAGAACCAGCTGTGGTATTGGATACCTATAATCCCAGCACTCTAAGAGGCAGAGGCAGGAGGATCATAGAGTTAGAGCCCAGGTTGGGCTTAATAACTTAAGGCCCTTTCCCAGAGATCGCAGTTAACAAGGGCTGGGTGCGTAGCCAGTGCAGAGGCCCTGGGTGTGATCCCCAGTATCACACACGAAGAGTAGGGAGAAGGGTGTTAGCTCATAAAGGAAGGCATATTTGAAGGTTCCACAGGGCAGATTTGCATTTATGTCAAACATTAAATACTTTTTTTGTGTAAAAGTAGCCAGAGTTAACATGTTCTTATATTTTAAGAAGATCATCAAGAAGTTTAAATTTTGAGAGTAATCAACTGGATTGATTTAAAAACTTCCACATAAACTTTAGGATTGGCTGTGGGAACACTCTTAGATGAAGAGGAACATTTGGCTACCTCGGTTTCCAAGCTTCAGTCTGTCAGAACAGACCATCGTCTGTGTAGACAGCGAAGTGTTTTGTTGTTTAAACAGCGGCAACGTGCACACACCTCATTCTTTTCTCACCTTTACTTATTTCTTGTGCTGGGGTAGCACCTCTGGCCTCTTGCGTGCTGAACGAGCACTGTGCCCCACTATATCCCTGTCTGGGTGCCCACCCTCTCCAGCCAGTCTTGGACTGTGCTTTATCTTTCAGGCCTACAAAGCAGCAATGCAGACTCAGTGGAGCTGGGTCCTACAGCTCTGCCAGTGTGTGGAGCAGCACATAAAAGAGAACACCGCATATTTGGAGGTACGTGGAGAGAATCACAGCTTCAGTGGACAGCACCGAGCTTTCAGCTGACTTTTGGAAATCTTCGTCAGTTATTAGGACATACCTGCAGGAGAGAAGCAGCATGCTATCACAACAGAAACCCTTTTAAAACTCTGACACATTATACAGTCTTTTTATTCTAAAAACATGTCTCCTATTAAGGAAATGTTATTCATTATAGACAGTCAACCAAGGCAGCTCTTCGTTTTATTTTTCGGGACATTTAAGATATCCTTAGAATTCTACCCTACTTAAAAATTGATAGATCCCTAAAGTGAAATAGACCTCCCATCCAAATGATACAGAGCCGGGGCTGGGGATTTAGCTCAGCGGCAAAGCGCCTGCCTGGCAAGCGCAAGGTCGTGAGTTCGGTTCCTGGTACCGGAGAAAAACCAAAGAAAAAAAAAAAAAAACCGAAATGATACAGAGCCCAAGCGTGATACACACATAGAAACCTGAGACTCTCAGCCCCCTCTTAGAGCCATCCAAGGTCAAGGGTTGTCGGGTTCAGAGGAGGATAAACCTTTTTTGTGTGTGCTTTATTTTGTTCTCAGTCATGAGTGGTATATAGGGCCTGGACACCTAAACCTGACAGCTTGGCTCTCTGCAGGTATCTAGCATACTTTAATCACCACATTTTATTTTCTCTTAGTTTTTCAGTGATGCCAAAGAAGCTACTGATTACCTAAAGAATCTCAAAGATGCCATTCAGCGGAAGTACAGTTGTGACAGATCAAGCAGCATTCACAAGCTGGAAGACCTTGTTCAGGAATCAATGGTATGAACACAAAAAGCCTGTGTGTTTCATCGCTAACACTTACTAACAGTTAATGTTTCATTGTAGCTTTGCATATGCAGAAATTTATATTTTATTGGCATTCAATATTTCCACCTTATTCAAGTAAGTATTTAAACACTATTTTAGTATTTTTGATAATAAATACAACAAAGGTTTTTTAAGGTGATAGCCTTCACATTTTAAAGTACTTCAGTGGTGTTCTTTATATGGGTGTGTTTAGTTGTTAATTTCACAAATATTTGTTTAAAATGTTCTTTATCCCAGGCACTGTTTTGGGTTGCAGAGATGAAGCAGTGAACAAAACAGACAAAAATCTCTACTTTCATGGTGCTTGCATGTTGGAGGGGAGCTAAACGATACACGTTGCATGAATAAAATATATATAATGTGTTCCATATTGGTAACTGCTACAGAGGGAAAAACCACCAGTCCAAGTAAGGGAAGGAGAGGCCAGAGGGACTGAGCAGAGATGGGAAGCTGAGGCCAGGTTGTCAGGGAGTGCTTTGCTGGTGCAGCTTCTTTGTGGAAATCCCTCAGGGAATGGAGAGTGCACGTCTTTCACTTTTCAGAATCCATTCTCTCTGTTGCTTAGGAGGAGAAGGAAGAGCTTCTGCAGTACAAAAGCACAGTCGCAAGCCTGATGGGGAGAGCAAAAACCATAATTCAGCTCAAGCCGCGGAACCCTGACTGCCCACTCAAAACCTCTGTCCCCATCACGGCTATCTGTGACTACAGACAAATTGAGGTACTTACAAGTCCTAAAAGCAGCACTTTCTGCCCTTATCCTTTTTTGTTTTGTTTTTTTGAGACAAGGTCTTGCTGTATCATTCAGCCTGCTCTTACTCACTGTGTAAACCAGTCTGGCCTTGAAATCATAGTGATCCTCCTGCCTCAGCCTCCTGAGTACAGGGATCACGGGTGTGCACCTCCACACCTGGCTTATTCATGTGTTTTTAAAATGGTGTCATAATCCTTCCTCTGAATAAGGTTTTGCACCTCGCAAAAACAATCCAAAGATTAAGCATGGAAAGGTTTAGTTAATGGTGACTTCATTTAGTTGTTCTGTTCTTCATTTAAAACTAGATAACCATTTACAAAGACGACGAATGTGTTTTGGCAAATAACTCTCACCGTGCTAAGTGGAAGGTCATCAGTCCTACTGGGAATGAGGCGATGGTTCCGTCTGTGTGCTTCACTGTTCCTCCCCCAAACAAAGAGGCAGTTGACTTTGCAAATAGGTGTGTATGCATTCAATATTAACAGCAGTTGGTTAGGGGCTGGGGATTTAGCTCAGCAGTACAGCACCTGCCTGGCAAGCTCAAGGTCGTGAGTTCAATTCCTGGTACAGGAAAACAAACAAACAAACAAAAAAGACAAAAATCAAAAACAACAGCTGGTTTAGAGGCCTTTTAAAGATGAAAGATACAATCAGTGCTGTGTGAAGGCTCCCTAGGACCAGGGTTTAGAATATTTTCAGAAGGAACTATTAAAAGATGTGGTTTCTCTCATACATTTCAGAATTGAGCAACAGTATCAGAATGTCCTCAGTCTTTGGCATGAATCTCACATAAACATGAAGAGTGTAGTGTCCTGGCATTATCTCATCAATGAAATTGATGGAGTTCGAGCTAGCAACGTGGCTTCTGTAAGTGTAAATGTAGATATCATCTCAGTATATCCATGTGGGACATCTTCTGAGTGAGGTGGAGTTGGTATTTACCTAGAGTAAGATAGAGTCCAGCAGATTCATGCTAATGTTCAAGCACTCAGTGAGTACCTGTTCCATGCCTGCTGGGTACAAGGCGCTTTCTGAGAATTAATGTCTTAGTCACTTTCCTCATCCCTGGAACTATACACCTGACATCTGCAACTTAAAGGAGGAGAGGTTTATTCTGGCTTCTGATTTCAGTCCATGGTTAGCCAGCTGCATGACAGGACGTCAGAGTAGAAGGACCTGGGCAGTGCAAAATTTCGCATGTCACGGTGGCCAGGAAGCAGGGGGCGAGGGAGGAATCTGGGAAGTGGGTGCCCCCCTCCAGGTCAGGCCCCCAGTGACCATCTCCTGTTACCCTGTGAGCTGTATTGCCCCCACCCCCATTCAGTCACCTTCTGAAAGTCCTGTCTATAGGCACATGAGGTTCTTAAGGGACTCTTCACCTAAACCATAATCTGGAGATCACAGATTTCATTCCATGCTTATTGAAAGGTAGAGAGATAGGACATAGTATTTAGACATACAAAGCGTGGGTATAGTGTGATTTCACTTATTAAATTTCATTGATTTGTTTTTTCAACACCTGAAATTGCTAATAAAAAAGTAGGAATTTTAAATGGTTCTTTTACTTGTGACTAGTAAACTGGAATATGCCATGAGATGAACTTGAGATCGATGTCATTCCAGTTTAACACTCAGTATCTTGGTCTTTGCGCCTTTCTAGATAAAGACAATGTTGCCTGGTGAACACCAGCAAGTTCTGAGTAATCTACAGTCACGATTTGAAGATTTTCTGGAAGATAGCCAGGAATCCCAAATATTTTCAGGCTCAGATATAACTCAACTGGAAAAAGAAGTTAATGTATGTAAGCAGTATTATCAAGAACTTCTTAAATCTGCAGAAAGAGGTAAAGTATAGGGCTTTCTGTCTTTTTTTTTCCAGTGGGCATTTAGTCCATGCTATTTTCCACTCTCAGTGGAGATCTCAATCTTACGTGTATTGTACCATCTGCATATGATAAATGATGCAATTGTTGGAACACGAGAAAAAGCTGAGGGCTGGGGGCATGACTCAGTGGTAGGTACTTGGCAAGCACACATGAAGTCCTGGGTTTAATCCCCAGCACTGCAACAAAAAAGAAAAGAAAAAAGTAAAAATTTAGAGATAAGTGATTTTCGTAGTAATAGCCTGTTTTATTAAGTCTTCAACATTTAACACATTCTTTACCTGCTTTTCACTTGCAAGTATTTATAATTTTTATAATTAACCTGCAACATAATTTTTATGACTACAAAAAGAACAGCATATTGATTTCTTTGGACATCATAAATCAGAGACTGGTACTTCAGATGGTATTAGGGAAATTTTATTGACTCTTCTTAATTTTTAAAAGTCATTTTAAGGTTTATTACTTTAAGGTGCATTTTTGATAACAGAAACCATTCTGAACTGTTAGTGTGACGGCTGTAACTCTAATTGTAAAACTCCTGTTAAAACAAGAACAAGAGCACTCAAAGTAGAAAAGACATTTTCTAAACAACTTATTTATTTTCACAGAGGAGCAAGAGGAATCAGTTTACAATCTGTACATTTCTGAAGTTAGAAACATTAGACTTCGGTTAGAGAACTGTGAAGATCGGTTGATTAGACAGATCCGAACTCCCCTGGAAAGAGACGATTTGCATGAAAGTGTGTTCAGAATCGCAGAGCAGGAGGTGAGCGTGGTACATGTGGGAAAAATAGCTTAAGGTTGGCTCTTAGGGACCTTAAATATCTCCTCTTGGAATTTTTTACTTGCTCAGCTTTGCACACTGGTTACTGGGTAAGGCCTAATCAGGTATTTATTGCTGGTTGTAAAGGAGGGTTCTGCAGTTCAGTTCTCCTTCTGGCCGGGAAAACACCAGAGCAGATTCCTCTCCTCGAATCCTGCTGGCTTCACAGGCCTCATGCCTCTGTATGCCAGAGCACAAAGCTAGGTGTTGAGGTTTAAGGACATGGACATGGAGGAAACTGCACTGTTGACTATAAAACTGGAATGCCATATCTTAGCTTCTTTGTTGAAGAAAAAGTGAAAAATATGTAGATTTTTAAGTAAGTGGTAATGTAAAGTGGGTTTCTAAATTGTTTTAAGAAAAATATCTCATTTGCTTAATATCTATTTTTTTTTTCTTTGTGTTGTAGAAACTAAAGAAAGAGCTAGAAAGACTTAAAGATGATTTGGGATCAATCACAAATAAGTGCGAAGAATTCTTCAGTCAGGCTGCCGCTTCTCTGTCTGTGCCCACCTTGCGGTCTGAGCTCAGCGCGGTCATTCAGAACATGAACCAAGTCCGCTCCATGTCTTCCACATACACAGAGAAGTGTGTAACTTCTGTGTTCCTACATAATGTGCTTCAAACAGCTGCCACTTTTATATGCTGCTAATTTAAAAATTCCTATTTTGAACATAAATGTTTAATTTTATTTTAAGAGGTATATTAAATATCTGTATGGATTTTTGACACTTCTCCATGTTGGAAGAGAATGTGCCTTAGAGATTAATGCATAGTGTTAGTGTGATCTTCCCACATTTCAGTGTCATAGCTCAGCTGTGGTAGCTTACAGGTTTTTCCTGTCATGCTCGGCTCAAGCAAGTGGAGAAACTGTTTTATGTTAGAACGTCTTTTCTTAAATGCCACCTGTGAGGTAGGCATGAGCTGGAGCACGTGGTGTCAAGGCTATGGTGGCCTTGATCATGCCTATGATCCCAGCACTCTGGGAGGCCAGGTGGACTGCAAATGCAAGCTCAGTCTGGGCTGCTTAGCAAGCTAGCTATCCCCATCTTGGAAAAAAAAGTAACAAAGCTTGGGGGTGTAGCTCACTAGTGAAGAGGCCCTGGGTTCAGTTCTCAGTATCCCCACCTCCGCAGGTCACCGAATGGCATCTCACAGCCAGTGTGTTCTCAAGGTGTTCTCAGATGAGGACATTTGTGATGATGTCATTTGTGATAATGGAGCTTTGGGAGTACATTATGCAAAAGTAAACATTTAACAACAGGAATTATTGTTTAATTCCCTTTTATAGGTTGAAAACGGTCAATTTAGTACTAAAAAACACTCAAGCTGCAGAAGCCCTTGTAAAACTGTATGAAACCAAACTGTGTGAAGAAGAAGCACTTACAGCTGACAAGAATAATATTGAAAACTTAATAAGTACTTTAAAGGTAAGCGTCTAATTTGTGGATATTTTTTAAATCGTACTCCTCAAGTATTTCTCCCACACTGAGTTCATCTTCAAATATAAAGCACCAGATATCTTACTTGTATTCATTCCATTTCATATCTATAATTCCACAGCTTACTGTAAACATACGCATCTATGAGTTTTAGTTTGAAGAATGTGCTTTTCATTTGAAGCTTGAACCAAAAGGTTCAGCGGCTTTTCATAGTTAATTCATGTTAATGGCAAGAGGAATTCAACCTAAGTCTAAGTTAATAGTAATAGAGGTAGTTATTTTTAAAGTATCAAGAAAGTAAAAAGAAGAGTTAATCTAAGAAAGGGAAAGTCTGGTGACTGTACTCGTATGTATCTGAATTTCTATATATAAACCACCAAGTAAAACTACTGCAAAGCATTGTAAAGTTAACTCAGTGGTTTTTAATGAATGCATTCATTGCAAACAGTGGGATTAGTAACAAATAATAGAAAAGACTTAATATTATTTAATGAGGCAACAAACTTGCTTATGGAATATATCTTAGTTATTGATATGCAAAGTCTATTATGCAAAATTTATAAAACTCGTCAATTTTTAAGGATCAGAGGATGAAAGGATAGTCAAATACTGGCCATTTAATAAGGTTAAAGCTAATATAATGCATGAAAGGTAGTCTTCTTTATCTGATTTTATATAGCCATTGTAAATAAATTGTAACATAGGTGAAAATGTGTTCTCCATGACTAATACGTTTTTGTAACTCTCACCGTTGCTGTATCTTAGCAATGGCGGACTGAAGTAGATGCAAAGAGACAAGTATTCCATGCACTGGAGGATGAGTTGCAGAAAGCAAAAGCCATCAGTGATGAAATGTTTAAGACGTATAAAGAACGGGACCTTGACTTTGACTGGCACAAAGAAAAAGCAGATCAGTTAGTCGAAAGGTGGCAAAATGTTCATGTGCAGATTGACAACAGGTTGGTGCCCTTTTTTGTTCAGTTTAAGCACACATTAATGTCTGTGTATATGAAGAAAATTAGTTTATTAAGCTTTACAAAAGTTCCAGTGTGTTAATTATAAGACTTCTGCCTAGTTATATTGTTTTGTTATATAGTAGAGTTTAGCAAGACATTAAACTTCAAAGTAAGCACATCTCACCTTCAGGTCATTAAAATACACCATTGGTGTATTCTGGCATTTGCATAAATAATCTACTTGCCTTTTTGTAGGAAAAGTAATATATTTCTGTAGTTATTGCCAACTGATACTCAAATAACTGAATCATACACTTTTTTACTAGCGTTCTATGTAACAGTATATATTTGAGCTAAGAAATATAAACAAATTAAAATGTCTTGATATTCCTTTTAATTGAGGATACAAGAAAGCTGAAGTCATTTGCTCAATAACTAAGTTAAAAGCATGAAAGTAAATGGAATACTCTTAGGACCCATTAGAAAAAAATGGATTAGTATCTTTTCTCATTTGTTTTTATCCTTACATTGGTATAAATTGAATGCTTTATGATATTAAAATTATGTCCACATATATTATCTCATCTCTGTAAAATATGACACATAGATTCATAGGTCCAATGTGTTGTTTAAAATCATGGCAACAGGTATTCAAGCACAGGGGAACCCAAGTTGAGCATTCATTGAACAATTTCTCATTTCAAAAGTGGACTGCTGTTTGATGCAAGTCTTGGCTGTTCAAGACATTCTAATCGATAAAACTTACGGTGAAGTTTCTAGTTTTTCCCCATTTTGGTGTTTGTGTCTTGGCCTTATCCCTAGAACAGTCAGTACCACTGTATTTCCTGAACACTGAAGTCAAGTGTTCGTATTCTGCTTGTAGCCAGCATGGTGTTCCCTTGGAAACGAGCTCAGTTGAAGCACACCCACCCCATGCTGTGCCTGGAGAACCAGAGGGTAGTTATTGTCTCTCCCTTCCCTGTACCTTCTGTCTCCTCATGGATTCTGTGGGAAACTGCAACTGTTCTGTTACTGTTTTCTTAGGTTACGAGACTTAGAGGGCATTGGGAAATCCCTGAAGTACTACAGAGATACCTGTCATCCTTTAGATGATTGGATCCAGCAGGTTGAAACCACTCAGAGAAAGATTCAGGAGAATCAGCCTGAAAACAGCAAGACCTTAGCCACACAGCTGAATCAGCAGAAGGTATGTCAAAAAGGTTGTTTTTGCCAAGGTTGTCTCTTCATTTGGTCAGTCGTGAGCCTTACCTTTCTTTCCTATATTAAAACAAAAAGCTACTCTAGCAAAAAGTGGAACATGTAATAAATACTAAAATTCTGCCACCCAAACCTACAAATGCCACTAATTTTTATTTCCTTGAAGCTGTTTTTGGAAGCATTAATAAAAAGAGGCATGTTGGGATATTTTTTCAGATTTCCTAGTGATCAGTTGATCATAGGTATAGAAATCTCTCTGATATTTTGCTGGCCACAATAGTTTTGTGGGTTCCCACGTAAATTGAAATGCCTAGTAGTAAATGTTAAACAGTTATATTGGACCAACTGTTGAATGCCTTGAGACTTTTCTTCTGTCTTTAGGGTCCAGCAGTAATTTCTAACTCTTTTCATCAGAAATGGGTGGTAGTCAAGGGCATCAAGTCTGTTCTGAATAATTGCTGTGGAATTTTGTAATTTCTGTTTTGGAAGCCTCATGAGAGTGGGTCCCTTATGGGTCATACTCTGGTGGTTCACAATTTACCTATAAGGCAAGTTGCATAGTAAGTGAAAAGGGCTCAGGAGCTGTACTGTTAAGGGATATGGCTATTTCTTAGTTGCCGAGCATCTTTAAGAAGTAGAATAGCATGGAATTCTTTTCCTCCTTTCTTTTAAACTGTTATAGATGCTGGTGTCTGAAATAGAAATGAAACAGAACAAAATGGATGAATGTCAAAAATATGCAGAACAGTACTCAGCTTCAGTAAAGGTAAGAACATTCAATTTAGTCAGATTTTATACTCAAGTATGTAATACTATACTTTTAAGGACATTTCACCCTGTGTTGAAATGTAAAAAGAGAAAATCCATATTTGAACTTATTTTATACTTACCTAGTAATTCTTTGTGAAATCTAAGTCAGGTGAAACCCTCTAATTGGTTTATTTACTTTCTTTTCTTCTTCTTTTTCTCTTCTCCAGTCACATAAGTACACATGCACCCCTACCAAAACAAACAGATAAACAAAAAACCACCGCACATCCATCCGCGCTCACACCTATTCACACCAGAATAAATACACAGCTCCAAGCCTGCTTTCTTACCACTTTGCTATTTTTTTTTGTTTAACATTGACAGAAGCTCTAACTTTCTAACAGAGGGGACGTTTCTCATACTTTTCAGGTTTTATTAATAATTCCGCAGTGTCCCAGACCCTCAGTTTCATTGCTGAGCTGGGGAAGGGGAAGCTGACTGCGACTAGAATGGTGTATATGCTAGTAAATGCTTTCCTGAGCTTCCAAAGAGACCTATGCACTTTCCTTACTATCTTATGTTTCTTCTTTTATCCCGACCTTGGAAACAATTCCAAGATCAGGTTGATTTCTAAAAAGGCAGTTTTAGAATATTTTCTTTACTCACAATTAATTCAGTGAAACTAGGTTCCAATTCCCTGGGTTTGTTCTCTATATAAGCTTCAGGGCATGCCTTTCATTTTATCATATTGATTCTTCCCCAGGACTATGAACTACAAACGATGACCTACCGAGCCATGGTAGATTCACAGCAGAAATCTCCAGTGAAGCGCCGGAGAATGCAGAGCTCAGCAGATGTCATTATTCAAGAGGTGATAAAATTATCAGAGAGGGGCAGGAGTGTAAAAGGGAGAAACAATGTCTTAAAAATTAATTTTATTATTTATTGTGGTGAAATATATGTAATATAAAATCTGCCATTTAAAAATACATACTTTAGCCAGATGTGGTGGCATACACCTGTAATCTCAGCACTCCAGTGGCTGAGGCAGGGGGCCCTGTTTCAAAAAAACAAGAAAAGTATACTTTAATGCTATTTTAGTGCCTCACAATGTTGTATAATCCTTACCACTGTTTATTTCCAGAGTTCTTTTTCTTACCCCATAACAATACATTTTGTTATGTGTTTTAGCAAAACATTTTACCATCAAGGTGAATTCAAGATTAGTTACTATGTCAGAGATAAATAAATATGTACTTCCTAATTAAATTTAATAGAAGTATTTCATATGATGTGGACCAGCTAGCCAGCAACCATCAATTATAGAGGAGTTGTATAGTTTACACTCCCAAAGCCTGGATAATACTATAATTATTACTGAAAGTTCATTCAGCTTGTTAAGGAAATTATGTTTTTGTTATTTTTTTTTTTACTTTCAGTTTATGGACCTTCGGACACGATACACTGCTCTGGTCACACTGATGACACAGTACATTAAATTTGCTGGTGATTCATTAAAAAGACTGGAAGAGGAGGAGGTAATGCCTGTGGGTGGTTAAATAGAAAGGAGCTGGGTATGCGTGGGAGCTTTGATACAGTTTGGGGAAGCAGTGACAAGTTTCATGATGAATTTACAGATTGACAATGAAAAAGAATAATGGCCTTGGAATTTTGTTTGTTTCTTTTTAAAGATTCTTTCAAATAGAAAAGTATTTTTAAATTTTCACTTCAAGTAGACTGCTGATGTAGTTCACTGGTAGAGCACTTGTTTGCCATACGTGAGGCCCTGGGTTCAGTCTTCAGCATTGCAAACAAATGAAAGAAAATAAATATAATTTTTTTACTTTAAGACCCTAGTTTGGCAGTGTTACTATCTTAAGTGGTTCTACTTATTTTAGGGAATGTTGGCAGTGTAGCAGAATTTTTTCAGCTTTGTCACAGATGAGAAGTACATTTCTCTATAAAGTATTGTTACCACTATTGTGATATCTACAGAAATACTGCATGAACACATTTGTTTGATGCATTTTAAGTGAATTTTTATCTCCATGGAAATTATTATAATTTAAATATATTAAAAAGACATCAATTTAAAGCAGTAGGAGTTTATAGAAAACATGCCTATTTTTTAAGTATTGTGGGGATTGGGCCTTTGGGTTTTTGCCCAAAAGATATGATTCATGATAAAAAGATTCTGTAAGTATTCTAATTTGGAGGACTTGTAAACTTTGACTCTGCCTTTAAAAATTATATTCAGAAATAGATTAAGGATTTTTACTTGTAAAAATAAATTGTCATGAAAGGCTGGTGTTTCTAATCTCAAAGGAATTACTCTTTGCTCTGTTATCTTTTTATGCTATTACTAGCCTCAGAACAGACAAAAATAGTAGACTGAATTCTAAAATAAATGACTTGTAAAATGTGGAACATCAGCATTGCAGTTGGATTGTGTTGAAATACTGAAGGTGATTATAGTTGATAAAATTCATTTCATCCAGTGAAAGACCAATAAAAGTATTAGATGCCTATTAGATGTTACTGTCTTTGTTTCTGAAAATGTGAGTGCTTTTGTAAACTATTTTAGTCTGTTCTGTGCTAACATTATTTTCTGATGCTAAATCACTAATGGAGCTAGTAAGACTTTATAGCAAGCTTCTGTTAGAGTTTAGGAAGGAAAATTGGAATACTTGTGATCATCTTAATAATGACTATGCACTTCTTCCACATGAAAGATCATCTATAATTTTTTTACCTTTTTAATTTTTGAGAGGTCTTACTCCATGTTAAATGGCATGTATATCTTTTAATGTGTATAAATAGTAGTTAAATATAGAGTCAAAAAATTTCTTGCTTTCTTACAGTGTATATGTGATTATACATATGGGCTATTTGGCTTCATTTTTCTGATAAGGCAGAAGTTGATAGAAATGAGATATTTTAAAAGGCCTAAAATAAATAGAAATCATGATTACATACCTTTGAAAGATCAAAGATTTATAATAAATTGAAAATCAAAAATTGTATATTTATGGAAGATAATATGCAAAGACTAAAATTTAATAGATTAAAAACCCTACCATTTAAGGGTCATAGTAATACAATGGGCTATAAAAGATAGATTTTTAGACTTCAGTTTTTAGATTCAAAAAAATAGTGTTTCTGAAACTGAGTCCTGAACAGCCCATGAGCAGCCTTGTTCTGGAAACAGTTTTTCATAACAAGCATAAAATCAGAGATAGGTGCCAGTTAATTTCAGAATAATACCAAATTAGAGAAGTATCATAGAGCGTCTGTAAAGGATATTAGATTTGATGAAGAGATTCTTTATGTTGAGAGCAAATTATATATTAATTGCATCAGAGAAAATTTGTGGTTGTTTTATGTGAATAACCTTGAGATCCACAATAAAGGAAGTCATTTGATCTAAATTATTTCAAGTAACTTTTCTAGCATTTGCTAAAATATTCAGAGTCACCAGATAAAGATTATTAAAAAAAATCACTAAAATTACTCTTAAGTAAATATTGAGGACTCAGTCATAGATACGTTTTTTTCCTGAGGAAAATAACATAACCAAGAAAAAAAAGTGCCGAAAGTCTCTTAGCAATAACTAAGTTTTAAAGGAAGTTTGATAAAAAACTGGGAAACACCCTCTTAGAAGTAATAAAAAAATTAAAAATTAATATTTTAAATAGATAAAACTCCTTAGTGTCACTGAGAGTTGACCTGACCCAAAGTAAATAGTGCCTTGAGCACAGCACGTTATGATTTGATGTTTCTGTGTGAATTCTTAAGAAAACTGCGTTTAGGTTAGCAAACAAAAAGACTGAAATTCTTGTCAAAATGACTGGAAGACAATGAATTAAAGAAGTGAAAATAATAGTGTGGTCTGTAACAGTGGTTGCAAACCTACAGCACATGTTCCATAGTCTGCTATTTGTTATCATTGAAAGCTTTAAAAGGATTGCCATCACTGGTCTATAATATAAATTAAATCCTGGAAATTTACCAAAGCAGCTCAATGAAATCAGACCTGCTATCTAAAACACTTTCTCTGCTCCTGTTTAAATTATTGCCAGCGATGGCGATTTTGAGTCAATGATACTAAACTACAATATACTAGTAAGTCATTTTGCATTGTCATTAGAACCAATCCTGATTAAGTAGGTCTGTCAGTGTGAAGTAGACTCCTCCTAGCTGAGATTATGACATCAGTGAGCTAAAAATTCCTATATTTCATTTAATAATTGGAAATGAATCCTTGAGTATATTTAAAATAAATTTGTATTCACAACTATCTTTGTATTTGTGGGGTATCTAGAAGTATTGGTCAAGGTGGAGTCACAGAAGACAAGTCATTAACATCAACTACCACACGTGTGAGTATATCAAGCGCAGATTCTCCACCCTCAGGACAAGGGCTGCCTTTGCATTAGCACTTTCGATTATTATAATTGGCATCATGTGGCAAGTGTAAACAAGAAATTTAACTTGAGAATTTTCAAGTTTTATGTCATCTCCTCCTTCCCCAGGTTACATATTATTCCTGAATTTGGCTCTCTGTTCTGAAGTTCTCCATTTTGAATTTTTAACTATAATACATGGAAATGTAAGCATCTTTTTAGGCATCCTTTGGGTTAGCTGCTAAAAACTGAATTCTTTTGTGGTACTTGGTATCTGAAATCTGTGTGTGTTTCTCAGTGGATAGAAGCCTTTTCAGAAAAGCAGACAGAGCACTGTGGTAAACGTGTTACTGTCCTTGTCACCCATTGTGTGAATTTGAAAATTATTTAACCTCTCAACTTCCTAAAATGTGAAGGGTTGGAGTCATGCTACGTGTTTTGTAGGGCCCTTTCTTATTATAAAAGCATGAGTTAGATAATTCTAAAAATGAAATTATTCCTGAGAGACAAAAAAAGACTCTTCAGAAAATGCATAGTGGAGGTTTTCTGTCTGCTGCCGCTGACTTTCTGAAGCTTCCTGTACAAAGAATGTGGTGCTGCTGCTGGTGGTGGTGGTGCTTGCTCCGTTTTGGGTTCACTTGGCTCTGTAAGTACTCAGAAGGACATTGCTTCAGCTGTTGTAAATTAATTTGAACAGAACAGGTTTGACTTTGAAAACATCTCTTGTAGATGAAAAGATGTAAGGAGACTTCTGAACATGGGGCATATACAGATCTGCTTCAGCGTCAGAAAGCAACAGTGATTGAGAATAGCAAACTTACTGGAAAGATAAATGAATTGGAAAACATGGTAGCTGAACTAAAGAAGCAAAAGTCTCGAGTAGAAGAAGAACTTCCAAAGATCAAAGAGGCTGCAGAAGTTGAGCTGAGAAAGCAACAGAGGAATGTAGAAGACATTGCTCTGCAGAAGACTAGGGCTGAAAGTGAGGCCCAGCAGTACCGCAGGGAACTGGAGACCATAGTGAGGGAGAAGGAAGCCACAGAACAGGAGCTGGAGCGGGTGAGGCAGCTCACTTTGGAGGCCGAGGCCAAAAGAGCAGCCGTGGAAGCAAACCTCCTGAATTTTCGGAATCAGTTAGAACAAAACACCTTTACCAGAAGAACACTGGAAGACCATCTTAAAAGGAAAGATTCCAATCTGAATGATTTGGAGCAACAAAAAAATAAGTTAATGGAAGAATTAAGAAGAAAGAAAGACAGTGAGGAAGAACTCTTGAAGATGGTGAAGCAGATGGAAAGAGATCTTGCATTTCAAAGACAGGTAGCAGAGAAACAGTTGAAGGAAAAGCAAAAAATTGAATTGGAAGCAAGAAGAAAAATAAATGAAATTCATTACTCATATAGAGAAAATACATTGCCAGCACAGGCTGTGTCTTGCATGGGAGTAGACGGTCTTCAGAAGGAGCGTGACAAGCAGAAGGCAGAAGAGCTCAGACAGCAGGTGGATGAGCTGACCACCGCCAACAGAAAGGCTGAGAGGGATGTGAGAGAGCTAAAGTATGAGCTTAATGCTCTCCAGCTTGAGAAGACTTCGTCTGAGGAGAAGGCTCGTTTGCTAAAAGAGAAACTGGATAAAACAAACAGTGCCCTAAAGTGTCTTAAGTTGGAGTTGGAAAGGAAGGATCAAGTAGAGGAGGGGTATTCTCAGCAACTCCGAGAACTTAGTAGGCAGCTGAACCAAACCACAGATGAAGCGGAAGAAGTGATGCAAGAAGCAAATGATCTCAAGAAAATAAAACACAGTTATCAGTTAGAATTAGAATCTCTCCATCATGAGAAAGGGAAACTACAAAGAGAAGTAGACAGGATCACCAGGGCACGTGCTGTAGCTGAGAGAGACATTCACCATTTAAATTCCCAAGTTCATTCTGCTCAGGATGAGAAGGGGTTCTCCAATGAAAGAGGGCAACTCTGCCAGAGAAAATCAGATCATCTGAAAGAAGAGTTTGAGAAAAGCCACGAGCAATTGCTTCAAAATATCAAAGCTGAGAAAGAAAATAATGATAAAATTCAGAGGCTCAATGAAGAATTGGAGAAAAGTAATGAGTGTGCAGAAATGTTGAAACAAAAAGTTGATGAGCTTACTAGGCAGAATAATGAAACCAAACTGATGATGCGGAGAATTCAGGAGGAATCAAAGAACGTAGTCTTAGAGAAACAAGCCATCCAGCACAGATGTGAAGTGCTGAAAACCCAGGCCGACGGTTTTAAGGATCAGTTGCGTAATACAAATGAACACTTACATAAACAGACAAAAGCTGAACAGGATTTCCACAGAAAAATTAAAAGCTTGGAAGAAGACCTGGCCAAAAGTCAGAATTTAGTAAGTGAATTTAAGCAGAAATGTGACCAGCAGAACATTATCATCCAGAACACGGAGAAAGAGGTTAGAAATCTGAGCGCTGAACTGAATGCTTCCAAAGAGGAAAAGCGACGCGGTGAGCAGAAAGCTCAGCTGCAGCAAGTGCAAGTGCAAGAATTAAACGACAGGTTAAAAAAGGTTCAAGATGAACTGCACCTAAAGACCATTGAAGAGCAGATGACCCACAGAAAGATGGTTCTGTTTCAGGAAGAGTCTGATAAATTCAAACGTTCAGCAGAGGAGTTTCGGAAAAAAATGGAAAAGTTAATGGAGTCCAAGGTCATCACCGAAAATGATATATCAGGTATTAAACTTGACTTTGCATCTCTTCAACAAGAAAACTGCAGGGCTCAAGAGAATGCTAAGCTTTGTGAAACAAATATTAAAGAACTTGAAAGACAGCTCCAACGATACCGTGAACAAATGCAGCAAGGGCAGCATGTGGAAGCAAATCATTACCAGAAATGCCAGAAACTGGAAGGTGAACTGATGGCCCAGAAAAGTGAAGTTGAAAAGCTGAAGCAGAAAATGGACCAGCAGATAAAGGAGCATGAACATCACTTAGTTTTGCTCCAATGTGAAATCCAGAAAAAGAACATTGGCAAAGACTGTACCCACACACCGGACTTCGAGGGGAGCATGCAGGAGCGACAGCACTCTGGAGAGCTCCCCTCCAGGAGCACGGGACCCCTTCACCCAAGTGCAGGGAGCCCTCTGCTCAGATGGCCTCAAGAGCCACAGCAGGTGGGAGAGAAATGGCAGCAACGAGTTGGTGAACAAGTACCAAAGGAAGTCCAGTTCCGGCTACCAGGGGCTCCACCCGAGAGAGAGAAAAGCCAGCAGTCTTACTCAGAGTATTTTACTCAAACAAGCACCGAGTTACAGATAACTTTTGATGAGACAAACCCTATTACAAGATTATCAGAAATAGAGAAGATGAGAGATCAAGCCCTGCACAACTCCAGACCACCTGTTAGGTACCAAGATGACAAACATGAGATGGAATTGGTGAAGCTTTTGACTCCCTTGGAGGTATACTCTGTTCTAAACCCTTACCAGCTGACTGCTGTTGAGTTTCTTGTTTAATTTCTTTGGTCTCCTCTATGAAATTTTTAACTATTTTGAGTATGTTTGGCTCTCTACTTCAGAGAGGACCATAATATTGTAGCTTTCTATAAATTATCCTTGTATGTGTGAATGTTTGAGATGAAATACAGATCTAATGAGTATCCTATTATATCTATGGAAATGTATATTTTAAAACTGTGGTTCTAAAAAAAAGCTAGAAGAACCACGCAGTTAACTTTAACTATCAACTTATTGTGTGACCCAATTTCATCTCAGTCATGCCATTTTAATATCTTTAATTGTATTATCATCTAAAGTAAGCTTGAGGCTTTCAAAATAATGTTACTTACTGCTGAAACTCCACCCGAAAATTTTCTTTTCTTCGGGTATTTTAATAATTTGAGGAATTGTGTTTAGATTGAGAATGGATTAAGTGACATAAATTCTTTAGGTGACTTTTAACATCTTAAAAATTCCTGTTGCAGATAGTTAAGAATAAGCAGTATGATATGCATACAGAAGTCACAGCATTAAAACAAGAAAAGAACCCGGTTTCCAGTGCTGAAGAATGGATGCCGGAAGGGTGCAGAACATCTGGTGGACTCGGGAGAGATTTCCTTAGGAAAGACTCAGAAGCAGAGACTTCCCAGCACATTGATGGCAATCCTTTGTGTCCAGTGAGGGATGATGAGTTTACATTCCAGGGCCTCAGGCACACTGTGACTGCCAGGCAGTTGGTTGAAGCTAAGCTTCTGGACATGAGAACCGTTGAGCAGCTCAGACTTGGGCTGAAGACAGTTGAAGAAGTTCAGAACAGTCTTAGCAAGTTTTTGACCAAAGCCACCTCAATTGCAGGGCTTTATCTAGAGTCTACAAAAGAAAAAATTTCATTTGTGTCAGCAGCCAAGAAAATCATAATAGACAAAATGATGGCTTTGGCCTTTTTAGAAGCTCAGGCTGCAACCGGTTTTATAATCGATCCCATCTCAGGTCAGACATACTCGGTTGAAGATGCAGTTCTTAAAGGGGTGGTTGACCCTGAATTCAGAATCAGGCTCCTTGAGGCAGAGAAGGCGGCCTTGGGATATTCCTATTCGTCCAAGACATTTTCAGTATTCCAAGCCATGGAAAATAGAATGCTTGACAGACAAAAAGGTAAACATATCCTGGAGGCCCAGATGGCCAGTGGGGGCATCATCGACCCTGTGAGAGGCATCCGCGTCCCTCCAGAAGTTGCTGTACAGCTGGGCTTGTTAAATAATGCCATCCTGCAGTTTTTGCACGAGCCGTCCAGCAACACCAGAGTTTTTCCTAATCCTAATAACAAGCAAGCTCTGTATTACTCAGAATTGTTGCGAATGTGTGTATTCGATGTAGATTGCCAGTGCTTTCTGTTGCCGTTCGGGGAAAGGGACATTTCTAATCTCAGTGTAGTGAAAACTCATAAAATTTCTGTGGTTGATATTAAAACAGGAGCAGAACTGAGTGCGTATGAGGCTTACCAGAGAAATCTAATTGACAAAAGCATTTATCTGGAACTGTCAGGACAGCAGTATCAGTGGAAGGAAGCCACATTTTTTGAATCCTATGGGCAGCCTTCTCGTATACTGATAGACACCAAGACAGGATTACAGTTTAATATTAATGATGCTATAGAGCAGGGAACGATTGACAAAGTTTTGGTCAAAAACTATCAGGAAGGCCTCATCACACTTACAGAGCTTGCTGATTCTTTGCTGAGCCGGTTAGTTCCCAAGAAGGATTTGCATAGTCCTATTGCAGGCTACTGGCTGACTTCGAGTGGGGAGAGGATCTCCTTACTGAAGGCTTCTCGAAGAAATTTGGTGGACCGGATCACTGCCCTCAGATGCTTGGAGGCCCAAGTCAGTACAGGGGGGATCATTGATCCCCTAACAGGCAAGAAGCACAGGGTGGCTGAAGCTCTGCGTATGGGCCTTGTTGATGAGGGCTTTGCCCAGCAGCTGCGACAGTGTGAGTTAGTGATCACAGGGGTTGGCCATCCAGTCACCAACAAAGTGATGTCGGTGGTGGAAGCTGTAAATGCCAATATCATTAGTAAGGAACTAGGAAGTCGGTGCCTGGAATTTCAGTACCTGACGGGGGGCTTGATAGACCCGCAGGCTCGCTCTAGGTTGTCAATAGAAGCGGCTCTCCAAGTAGGTATTATAGATGTGCTCATCGCCACCAGACTCAAAGATCAAAAGTCATACATTAGAAACATAATATGCCCCCAGACCAAAAGAAAGCTGACTTACAAGGAAGCCTTAGAAAAAGCTGACTTTGATTTCCACACGGGACTTAAACTGATAGAAGTGTCTGAACCTTTGATGACAGGAATTTCTAGCCTCTACTATTCTTCCTAGCAGGATGTGTTTAACTATGGAAAAAGCCATGCTGGCTGGTGTGTGCCATCTGTTCAGAGCAGGTAGAACTGACTAAATGTGTGGTCTAGGAATTATGCAATGGACTCAAAGCGCTGTTTGTTTCTCAAAAGTTCCAAATCGCTCACTGCTCAAAAGGCATAATTTTTAATTGAAAACAACAAAAACATTGCTATCCTTAAAATGGTTCAATTTAGCTTTGAGAATAGTTATTTTGAATCTTACCCATACTAAAATAAACATGTTTGCTGGGTGTGGTGGTGCACACCTGTGATCTTAGCACTTGAGAGGCTGAGGTAAGAAGACAGCCACAAGTTTGAGGCCAGCCTAAACTACATGGCGAAACTATCTCAAATAAAGTAAAATAAATCATGTTTTACCTACAATGTGGAATAAGCTTAATGAATGTCAGCATGTTCAAGGCGTCATTTCTCCAGACCTCCCTTTCCTGCACGGATTCAGCGCAGGTTTTGTGTTCCCATTATTGGATGATGTGTTGTGCTTGCTGAACGAGCACCTCACAAAGCGCCGTGGAGTCAGAGGAAAGCGTGTGAATCCATTCCCTCATTCCTGAGGCTGCAGTGTTGGATCCTGCTTTGGAAACATAATATGTTTTGTTTTTGTATAATAACTTTCTTTACATATTAAATGTTCACTGTAATTTCTCATCTCTAGTTGAGACTCTGGAATAAAAAGCCAACATTATGACTGTATTGTGTGTTAGGGGAGGGGAAGGGGTTTTCCTTGTTCTGTGTGTTTGTGGGTAGATGCGCTCAGTTTTTTCTTGCCTGATGCTTCTCTGTCCATACAATCCAGATTGTGATGCTAATGCAAAGGCAGTCATCCAAGATCTTCTAGGGCCTCAGGAATAAAGTTGAGTTCCTTCACTTGTCATATTCGGGAGCTCCTGGGAGATTAGACCAGTGAGGAAAGAAAGAGTGTTTGTCATGGCTTTCTGTGCTACTCTGAATATTTTGGAAATACATCCTCTGTGTGATATCATAGACATGGTTAAGTGAATGAATAAAATATCTCAATAACCTGTGTGTGATGGAAAGAACATTGTTATATTTTTTATTTTGGTGGTGAGATCAGTTTAATAGCTTAGTCGTTTACTGGAATGTGTCTTTTTTTTTTTAAACCAACTCACACCTGTCAGAAATCACTGGAAGAAGAAAAGAAAGAGCATATTGAAAAAGCCAAAGAATTGCAGAAATGGGTATCAAATATCAGCAAGACATTGAGAGATGGCGAGAAGGCTGGAAAATCTTCCTTCTCTAAGCAAAAGGTATTCACAGAGGTCCTGGTTAATAATAGTGGGTGGAATTTACGGAGTTGGTAGAGTCCACCTAGCACAATGTTAAATTCTTTCCTGTAATTTTTATAGGCAGTTATTACAAAAACCAGAACGGTTAGACAACTTGGCCAAAGAAGCACAGTGAGCATGTGGCCAAAAAAGGTGTCCCCGATTCCGCAGCATGAGGCGTGTGTGTGAGCTATACAGTTAGCACACTAACAGTACTGCCTTCCCCAGAGGCGTCCCTCGCTGACGCCTGTGGCAGGAATCACCGAGAAGCTGTCATCCTGTTCCGTGTCTAGAGCAGTCCGTGTGCTCCATCTCGTGAGATACATAGTCTCGCTCTTACAGATGGAAATAGGAAAGCTAAGAACAATGCAAATACCAGTTAGGGCATTAACATTTTGGAGTAATAACTTCAAATGTGCGTTTCTGGATCATTTTTATTCGATAAGGAAGTATCTGCAGTCAATCAGTAGAGATTTTAGGTTCTTTTCCTTACCCACTGGAGTTCTTCAGTCCTGAGGGCTATTTTTGATTCCCAACTACTCAGTATTAGTTAGGTGGCAACAGCTCTGTGTAGTGTTACTGCTCTGTGATGTCTTTGGACTGTAACCCTGGAGCCTTTCAGGACATAGGTAGTTATGGTATCATTCTAATAGAGCTGCTGATGGTAGAAATTGCTGCTGTATTTACAGGAAAACATTTCCACCAATATAAAGCCTCTCTCTCACACCTTTGAGGATTAAATACTTTTCTGACACTTTGCTCCTGTCCCTGCCTGATACTTGGAAATTTCAGGGGCTGTCGTATTTAGGCCCTCTTCTAACTGCCTCAGTGTCACTTGCCATCAGTTAAACCTGCCATTGTTGACATGATTAAACAGAAGACATTCCTGTCTTGTCCAATTTTTGTCTGTGATGTACCTTACCTGGAGTTCTCTTGGAGAAGTTTATAGACCTGGCTATCTTCTTGCGATACTGTTCAAATGAGGTAAAGCTGTATTCTCAGTCCTACTTTATATGTAATATGGAAGAAAGGAGAAATTTGAAAGCATCTGCATTTGGAATTTTGAATTCAAAAACTTGAGAGTAATTTATTGCAGATATTTAGTTTAAAACATCTTCCTTTTTCTCTATCAAATAGGAAAACAACTAAAATAGCCACATGCTACTTACCACAGATTTCTTGGGAGAATGTTTCTTTGCAGGAACGTGGATATCAACCCTTGGTAGCTTTGCATTCTGTACTTTCAAATCTTCCAGAGCATTACTAATTCAGATTTAGACCTGAGACACAAAAGTAGACATGTACTTTTTAATGCATGTGACCTTAATTATAACTCTCCAAAGAACCCCAGATGGTATCTCTGTTAAAGAAAATTTAGGCAATAAACTTGATATATTTAAATATATCATCCAAAATTCCCTATGGCCTCATGATTACTTGTAACCATGAAAACTAGACTTCAGGTTGGCTCTGAGTAGTACACACAGGAGTATGTCATCATTGGCCCATTGTTTCTACTCCTTTCTGCTCATTCAAAAGAACTGCAATTCCTGAAATACAGATCCAGAAATGATATGCCGAGGGTTAGGAGAAAGTGTTACTGCAGCCTCTTGCTTTTCCCCAGCAGATCAGTTTACTTCTCTGACTCTAAAGTGGCTTTTATAAGCAAGGGTCTTAGCATTGTTTGATTTTGTCTGCAGACTGTAGAATAACACTTTCACCACCATTTTTTTAAAAGGAACATTGTATTTAGGAACTATAGTAGCGCATGCCTGTAATCCCAGCACTTGGGGCGGGGGGGCTGAGGCAGGAGGATTGTTGTGAGTTCTAGACCAGCCTGGGCTACAAAGTGAGCTTCAAGGCCAGCCTGAACTGCATAGTGAGACCCTGTCTCAAAAAGACAAAAAAAAAAAAAAAAAAAACAAAGGGAAATAAAAATACTCTTTGGAGATGACATACCGTGTTCACAGATCTTCTTGAGTACTGTGATGTGCAAGGATGATGTTGGGCCGTGGCTGAACTTCTGGCCCCCTAGGGATTCAGGCCACATTTATTCATGGTTGGGCTGGGCAATGGCAAGAACACACATAGCGCTGAATACTTGTTGCTCATGAAAATGATGGTGTTAAGGGTAGAGAGCGCCGCGTCTGTCAATAATACGTTGGAAGTAAAGCGCTCTTCTCAGCCAGGCCAGTACCTGCCAGTTACCGATAGGTTATTAATCTGAATCATCAAGAAAGTAGACCCATCATTTGAGTCTTGATTAAAACTTGATTAATTTTTTTAAAAGGATTAATATTGTCTTTTTGAAGGAAGAGTTGAAGTACCTTCTTTACCTTACAGATTTCCAGTGAGGAATTATCAACCAAGAAGGAACAGTTATCTGAAGCACTTCAGAACATGCAGCTGTTTTTGGCTAAACATGGAGACAAGTATGTTGATTTTCATCAGCTCTTTCATCAGAATTAGGGACGTGTTCTTAAAAATGGTCAGCAAGGCAGAAGGTGGTAAATTTTAATTGAGATTATAAAAATGGAATTGTAAGTGCAATTAATATAAAGTATATAAACTTAATAATGTCTTACTACTCTAGCACAACTTAAAAATGTGCCTACTATCCACATATATTAGTGAAAAAGAAACAGGCTCCGAGAAGTGAAAAGTAGTAGCTAGTGAGTGGCAGAGGTGAGAGCCAAGCCAGGCCTCCAAGCCTAAGTAGTGCCCTGTGGGACCGCCTTGTGCAAAATGTGTGTAAATATGTGCCTTATTCTTGCTGTACTTTTTCATACTGTATTTTGGTTCTGCTTTTTACAAGAAACTTCCTATATTTTAAGCAGTGACTCAGAGAAGGAACATGCTTATCTTAAACTCTTTTTGAACATCCTCATTAGGATTATTCCAGAATGGGTTTGGATTGTAGTTTAGAGAATCTGTTGACTTCCTTGTAAGCATCTCTTTATCCTTCAGTTTAAAGTAGTATTTTCTTGAAAAATGCTACTTTATTGCCCCTTTTCTTTTTTTTTTTTTTTTTTTTTTGTTTTTTTCCGGTGTGAGGCTGTTTCACCGGGAACCGAACTCACGACCTTGCGCTTGCCAGTCAGGCGCTTTTGCCGCTGAGCTAAATCCCCAGCCCCCTTATTGCCCCTTTTCATGATGGGATTAACAGTAGGTTCTTTCCTCATCAGATAACAGCAGTTTTTATTCTGGAAATTTGTGTGTTGGAGAGGTATGGATATATTAGTTCAAACATTTTCCTTCATTCCCTTTCTCAGGCAAGGGAAAGACTCCTAGATGTTTTTAGGGCCATACTTAATTTTCCATGACCTGAGCAGTATGTACTATACCTGAGCTGTATTTTGAGATCATCTCATTATGTCATCAGGCCTAATATATAATTTTTGTACTAGAAAATGAGCATTTATTCTTTTTCATACTTTCTGGTTATTTTAGAATGACAGATGAAGAAAGAAACGAATTAGAAAAACAAGTGAAAACTCTTCAAGAAGGATATAATTTATTATTTAGTGAATGTCTAAAACAACTGGAAGAATCACAAACCTCAGGAGATATAAATATAGAGGAGAAGGTAATGTTATTTATTAAGTGTGAGGCTGTTTCAAGAAACTTAGTTATTGCATGATTATGGAGATGACCTATGTCAATAATATATTACCTTGAGTTTTTTACATAGATAAAATATGGACAAAGTTTATTTACATGTTTGGAGATTTCAGTGTCATTTATTAAGTGCAATCTTATACTTGCTGTTTATCAGCTTGTACGACATCTTAATCTCTGCCTTGCATGGTAAAGAAAGAATGATTCATTTCTCTAACTCTCTTGTTTAAAAGCCATTTTCTGCTATAGTAGGTATTTTATGATAAAATATGTTAGTAGGCGTTTTATGATAAATATGCAGGTCATCTCTAATGGTGACATTTATATGCTATGGGGTTTGTTTGATTTTCAGAGATACCCATGAGAGTTACTCAAGTAATATGAGTCCATATATTATAGTGAAGGTACCCCCATATCTTTTTAAAATAGGCATCTTTTCAAGTTTTTTTTTCAACTTGGCAGTGCATATCAACATGCCAAACATAATATTCAGTGTTTTTAAAGTTCTCCTTTTATTTAATTCCATTTCCCCTGAGAATACTTTCTGCATAATGGTCACATTTGGGGAGTAGGTAGCAGTTTTTCTCATTCCTTAATTTTTAGTGTCTTTGAAGTAGTATGCTGTAAACATCAGTAGCATGGGGTTTGATTCTCTCTTTCATGTCACTAGACATTAATCTCACGCAAATACAGAAAGCATGACTTGCCTTCTAGGTGTGTGTTCTGTTCTCTCATTGTCATCATCCACTCTGCTGTGTCTTCACTAACCTTGTTAATGTACACGATATGAAGTTTTCAATTCACAGATGCATGTTGTTTCAAAGCTTTTATCACATCCTGTGCTGTTGAATAGATCACTGACATAGATCACTTGTGCATTTGAGCTGCCTAACATTCAGAGCATTGCTGCACCTTGGTAAGTAGAGGACTTTTATGATGAAGTGTATTCTTAAAAACTCAGAACCAAAAACTAAGTTGCATGGAATTCTGCCCTCCCTTGTGCAACAGACTGACCTGATACTTTTGCATTTTCCTTTCAGCTGGATAAAGTGATTGCAGGCACCATTGATCAGACAACTGGAGAAGTCCTTTCAGTCTTTCAGGCAGTTTTAAGAGGCCTCATTGATTATGACACAGGAATCAGGTTACTTGAGACACAGCTGCTGATTTCTGGTCTCATTTCACCAGAATTAAGAAAGTGTTTTGACCTCAAAGATGCCAAAAGTCATGGCCTTATTGATGAACAAATTCTATGCCAACTCAAAGAACTAAATAAAGCTAAGGAGATTATTTCTGCTTCATCATCTACCAAAATACCTATACTAGATGCTTTGGCTCAAGGCATGGTATCAGAGTCTATGGCTGTTAAAGTTCTTGAGATCCTGTTTTCTACTGGATTTCTAGTTATCCCAGCCACTGGAGAACACTTGACCTTGCAGAAGGCTTTCCAGAAGAACTTGGTTTCCTCAGCATTGTTTTCTAAAGTCCTGGAAAGGCAAAATACGTGCAAAGATCTTATTGACCCCTGCACCTCTGAGAAGGTGTCTTTATCAGATATGGTACAAAGAAGTATTTTACAAGAAAATACTGGAATGTGGCTTCTACCTGTGAGACCACAGGAAGGGGGCCGGATAACGTTAAAATGTGGAAGAAGCATAAGCATTCTAAGAGCAGCTCATGAAGGTCTCATAGACCGTGAGACCATGTTTCGGTTGTTAGGTGCCCAGCTTCTGTCTGGTGGTCTGATCGAGAGCACCTCTGGTCAGAAGCTGACTGTTGAAGAAGCCTTGGCAGAGGGGGTGATCGACGGAAATACTGCCCATGGTATTCTCACCTATCAGGTTCAGACAGGTGGGATCATCTGCTCCAACCCTGCTAAACGCCTGACTGTGGATGAAGCAGTCCAGTGTGATCTGATCACTTCCAGCAGTGCTCTTTTGGTCCTGGAGGCTCAGCGAGGCTATGTTGGCCTCATCTGGCCCCACTCTGGTGAAATATTCCCTACATCTTCTTCTTTGCAGCAAGAGTTGATTACAAATGAATTGGCATATAAAATTCTGAATGGCAGGCAGAAAATAGCTGCTCTCTATATTCCAGAAAGTTCTCAAGTCATTGATTTGGATGTCGCTAAGCAGCTAGGAATTATAGACAACAACACAGCATCGATTTTAAAAAATATAGCACTGCCAGATAAAATGCCAGATTTAGGAGATTTAGAAGCTTGTAAGAATGCCAGAAGATGGCTCTCTTTTTGTAAATTCCAGCCATCAACAGTTCATGATTATAGACAAGAAGAGGATGGTTTTGAAGGAGAAGAACCAGGGGCAATTCAGAGCTCAGAACAGACTAAGAAATTATTCTTATCTTACTTGATGGTCAACAGTTACATGGATGCGAACACAGGGCAGAGGCTTTTGATGTATGATGGAGACTTGCAGGAGGCTGTCGGCATGCTCCTGGATGGCTGTGGTGCTGAGTTTGGTGAGGATGCAGCCATGAGAGACAGTCTGGATGTTGTAGGTGTCCCTGGTCTATTTCTTAATAGTGCTGCCAGTAAGGGAAAGGATGGATGTGTGGCTTCACTGACTAGTTCTGATAAATGTCACTGCAGAGAACCTGGCCATAGAGAGATTCCTGAAAATTGCAAGAGTGCCATAGATGAAGAGTTTGATGAAATGGGAAATAATGCTATCCGTAGTGAACTTTGTCAGTCAGAAAACATGATAGCAACTGATCAGGAAGTTAACACTTCGCTCAGCCTGTGCGTTCCCAATCCTGTGTCATATGTAAAACAGACTCAACCTACAGAGGCTAGCACACTTAGACATGACTCTGAAAACATACTTAAAAGCTGTGAAAATCAAAGCCAGTTTGAAACAAACAAACATGCAGATGAATGTAGTCATTCTAAAAACATTCAAAACTTTGCAAATGATTTGATAGCAAGTCCTGTTGTGAAATCAAAAACTGACAGGCTCTATGATGTGAGTGAAACAAAGACTAAGGATGACATAAACCAGGATTCATCCAGCTTTGTCTACTCCTCCAGGCTAAGTGCCTTACTAAGTCATGATAAATTGAGGCATAGTCAGAAAGGTTTTTGTGATGTACACTCCCCAGAGAGCAATGGGAATCACTGTGAAGCCTCCTCACTGTCAGTAGGTGACCAAAGCACATTGCCAGATCAAAGAACAGGAGAAAGTTTCCAAGACCAGTTTCTTGGAATTGCAGCTATTAACATCACTTTACAAGGAGAATGCAGGGAGCAAACGCCTTTTAACATTGCTTGTAGTCATCCTCAAGTACAATATCCCAGTGATGAATACATGTCACATACTTTGTCTGAGAATGAAGAAGTGTGTACTGCTTCTCAGCAGACACCTACAGGAAAGCAAAGTGAATCTGAAGTGGAAGAGTCCTCCTGTGCCATGGCCCAGGAGCACAGTACCGCCAGCGAAAGTGCATTTCCTATCTGTGGTGCCCCTGTGCTTGAGGAGACCATCAGTGCTGGTGACTATGAGACGTCACTGCTGGATGATCAGCAGAGTGGCACAGGAACGGACACCGATAGTGATGATGATTTTTATGATACCCCCTTGTTTGAAGATGATGACCATGATTCTCTGCTTCTCGAAGGTGATAACCAGGATTGTCTGCGGCCTGAGGACTATGACATACTGCAAGAGGAAGATGATGGGATGGTTTCTCCTGTTGATGTTTTCTATGATATTTCCAAAGAGAATGAAAGTTCTGAGGTTCCCCAGGGAGGATTAGTTGGCAGCTTAAGTGTGAGAGGCGAAGCACAGTGTCTTCAAGGTTTTCCTCTGGGTAATGAGAAAGCTGAATTAGATACTAGTAACAGGAAACATTTAAGTTCAGTTGGCTCAGACAAGGTGATTGAGTGGTCAGTGGAAACTTCATCAGAAAGGGAACACACAAATGACCTTGAGGGTGGTGAGTCTGACTCACTGACTGATTGTGAAATGATAGGCAGGAAAGGGAGCTATGGTGATTCATTAGAATTTGGTGACAGTGGCAGTTGGAGAAGAAAAGAATATGTAACTGGCCAGACCGATACTAACTATTTTGATTCTACGCAAAGTGAAGAAAGCTGTGGGGATTATCTGTGTGACAGTAATGATGAGGATGATGATGTCGATATTGGTGATGATGGAGGGGAAGGAGTGGGAGATGAGAATGGAAAGTCTGAAGATAACCAGTTGTGTGCCATGGCTGAAAAGGAAAATAGCGATGAAAATCAATGTATTAAAATGCTTCTCCTGGATAAAATGCATGATTATAGTTCTCTAGGAACACAGCAAAGTGTAAGTGTTTTACAGTTAGAATCAACTAGTAAGAGCAGCTTAGTTAGTGAAAGAAACAGTCTTCAGGAACGCACAACTGGGGTTGCTGGAAAAAGCAGAGAAAATGTGCTGAGTCATGAGGTAGCGCTTACGGATACATTGCTGCCTAACACGGGGGACACTGAGTCAGGAACACTCTTTGGTCCTTCAGGTGTTTTACAGAATAGTGTCAGTTCAGCTTCTGAATTAGAGGTTGATCTAATGAATACAAAGATGATTCAAGGACCAGAATCTGTCTGTCTTGAGAGTGTAACAGCCAAAATCAACCCATCTGTTGATGAAATCCTTGGTTCCCAGCCCGAATTAGTAGGAAAACCTACAGAAAGCCAGCTGTTACTCACAGCCTGTGTAACTGCCAGAGATCGCCAGGGAAATGGGAGAAGCCAAGTGAAAGGGAAAGGTGACAAAAGCAGTACACTGATGGAGGGTGCTGTGCCTGCCCAGAAAATGCACTTAGGTAAAGAAGTGCTTACAGAAGATCCAGAAGAAGAAGATAAAGATCTCAAGTGTTCACGTAATAAAAGCACAAGGGAGAGCCTCAATTTAGTTGAAAGTCAGTATCCATTTCCTGAGATCACAAACAGTGAAGATGGTGATCAGAGAGGAACCCCTGAGAAGGTGACTGGAACTCTTAAAGAGGAACCAAAAAATGTAGCAACAGTGGTTCGTAAAAGTCCTGTTCAATTTGAGGATCTTGAAGAAATATTTCAGACATCAGTTTCCAAAGTGATCAATGATGACATTACTTCAGATGTTGTTGGAGGGAATGCCACTGCTGAGAAAGATTCATTCACCGATGGACCTGGGAAAGAGCTTGATCTGCTTACTTTCTTAAAGCATAGTGCTGAAAATATAAAGGCAAAAGATGTGCTGAAACCAAAGGAAGATAGCCCCAGCCATATTTTAATAGCTGATTCACCCATGAGAGAAGATTTACAATCAGGGATTAATAGTGCAAAAGAGAATTTGATTCCTACACAAGAAGACTGGCCTCCAAGTGAGATGCTGCAGCAGAGTGATCTTATTACTGAAAAAAGTGTCTCAGAAGAAGGAATAGAAGTTCCTCAGTTCACACCAGAAAATAATGAAGTCATACTTCCAGGCTTGACCATTAAAGATACAGAAGACATTGGGGAAAGTACTGATCATATGAAGTCAGAGGTCTGTATAAATGAAATAAGGAATGATAACCCCACTAATACTTTAGATACTGACTACTCATTCTTAAAAATTGACAATAAGAAAGAGGGAATTGAGAAACAGCCACCAAAAGAACACACTTTGTCTCCAAAACATCATGAAAAGGTGGGACAGGTGGCAGAACTATCTCAGGTATTTATGGAGGATGTAAAAGATATCTTAAAAAGCAAATTGAAAAGTAATATGAATCCTCAAGAAGTGGATGACCCTTCAGCTTGTGCAGACCCTGAAACTTTCATTCAAAACTTAACTAAAAGGATTAGCTCATCACAGTTGGTACATGAAGCATCTAATGTGCCCATCCACTCTAAAATCAGTGACTGCCCTGGAGTTTTCCCCATGAATAACTTAGAACTGAAGGCAGAGAGTAGAGATGATCCTTTCTGTATTGCAAATGTTAATTCTGAGCATCTCCTTGATATACTGAAGCAAAATCCATGTAGCCCAAAAATTACAGGACTGTTTGAATTGATGAGAGAGTTAACTCGGATGGAATGTGATCTAGAGCAAAGAGGTATTTCATCTAAAGTACTTCCAATGCAGCTTGAAAATGCTTTCTATAAGCTGCTTGCTGATAGATATTCAGAAAACGAAGAACAAGTTAGAGACTCGAGTCAAAAAGTATGTGCCACTTCTGAGATAGTGGATGAAAAGCCACATGTTTTTGGTGGTCTTAAAAGCAAAGAAGGAAACCACTGTTCCCCTGATTTACAAACCATAAAAGAAATGCAACTGGAAAGCTCGGTTGTGTGTGCATCGGCATTGCCAAGAGATGAGAGGTTTGAAGACCTACGCAGTGATTTCCCAAACCATGTGGGATGCATTGCTGGATCAAAAGAAATAATTTCTGGAGATAACGCAATGGAAAAAGTAAGTTGATTTTTATATCCTATGTGGAAGTATTTTATACTAGTTAACTTTCCCATCTCTGAGACATAATACCCAACACCACAACTTAAAGGAAACTTTTTAGCTCATGGTTTCAGGAGATCAGTACATGGTTAGCAGGCTCCAAGCAGAACCCTCATGGTAGAAAGATGTGACCTAGCATAGCTTCTCAATTCAGGGCAGCCAGAGAGTATAGTAGGTAACAGGGCCAGAGACGTGAGGGGCCATATGGTACCATGGCCACACCTCTGCAACACACCATGGGCATATTTACTAACCTGCTAAGAATTTCTTAATCCAGTGAAGTTGGTACATCAGGATTGATAGTCACATATCTGCATGAAATATTTGGGAATAATCTTTTATATGTTTTATTTGCTTTCAAAATCTGCATAAAGGCTCTTGAGTTCAAATGTTCAAATTTGTTTTTAGTTTTCCAGTGAATTGCAGCAGTGTTCATGGCACACTGAAAAAATGCAGGAGTATTTAGCTTTCCTTCAAGATATGAAGCTTCCTTTAGATAACCAGGAATCTGTGGATAGCAATCTAGAAGCTTTAAAAAATCAACTTAAACAATTAGAGGTAAGAATTGTCTGCTGCTGTTGTAGTGAGCTTTCCATGACTCTGACAGACACCAGAGATAATTAGAGGCCTCCTGGTGCTCATCGCTTGAGAGTTTCCGTTTCCTGACCATTGGCGCTGGTGCTTTCGGCTTGTGGTGAGGCAGCACATCATAGTGATAAGTGTGTGGCAGAGCAGAACCACTTACCTTGCAAAACCACAAGTGTGTGGTGGCACACAGCTGTAATCCCAGCACTTGGGAGGCTGAGGCAGGAGGACAGCTGCAATTTTGAGGCTAGCCTGGGCTACAAAGTGAGTTTAAGACCAGCCTGAACTATACAGTAAAACTCTGCCTCAGAAGGACCAAAACAAAATGAAATAACCATTTACCTCACGGTGGGGGAACCAAGAGAGAGACTGGGTGAGCACAGTCCACTTTGAGTGCATGTCCCCAGTGATCCAGAGCCTCCTGTCTGTTAAAGTTTCTACCACTTCCTGGGGACACCAAGCTGGGGTCAAAGCCATGGCCCTCAGGGGATATTCCCACTCTAAACTGTGGTATCTGGCTGTTTATGGATAATACCAGTTAACATGAGATTTGAAAAAATGGAGTACTTATATTTCATTTTTACATTTTTCTTTGAGTAGTAAATATATCTGGGATTTATATCTTTATAGACATTCAAGTTGAGACTGTCTCCAGTTGCTGTGATTTTAAGAAAGGATATGAAATTGGCAGAAGACTTCTCAAAGTCTCTTCCCAGTGATTTTCCTAGAAGGTATCTTGAAGAATTAAATTTGAGCCACCAGAGTTTGCAGACTGCCTTCTCTTCCCTGAGCAACATGTCTTCAGAAAGAATGAAACAGATCATGCTTGCAATTGACTCTGAAATGGTGGGTACGGACATGGCAAAGTTTTAATTAACTTTGATTATTTGAAAATTTAGTTATAACATTTTTGATGTTAGGCCTTTAAAAACAGAATCACTATTTGTAGGACTTTGAAATTTGGAGGGCGTAAAGAAATGAATGCATACTTTTATTTTGTAGTCCAAACTAGAAGTTTCCTATGAAGAATTTCTGCATAAACTTAAGTCATTCTCAGAATTGATATCAGAGAGGAGCAGATCTGTGAAGGATCTTAAGACCATGAAAGCTGAAGATACTGAAAATGTAAAGAAAAATTTGGAGTTTCTTAAGGCAAGTGTCAAAGTAAATATGGCAAAGGACATTACAAAACCTGTGGATTTAATATAAGTATTTAGGGAAAACATCCCCTCCCTAAGACTATGAAGAATTATTTCTTTTGTCTCTAATAGATACTTGTTCTTACTTGGCACAACTGTAAAATAATTACAAATCTATGGTTGTATTGTGATGCTATCCCAAATGCCTTCTTCAACTCTTACTACCACTGACATGTTTAGACCTAAGACTTCTGTATGTATGTAGTCACATAAATGCATAAGTTATAAATTAGTCATATAAAATTAGTCATATGAGTACATGATGGTATAAAAAGTATCTGTATGGTAGTCAGTTTTGCCATGATATTTTTGCAGGCTCTTAATTTGAACATAGTTCCCACAAACAGGATTGGGCTCGTTGCCTCAGAGTCTGAAAACTGAGATCCTGGTACATTTAATTCACATTTCAAATTGTCCATAATCTTGTTATTTATTACCTCAGTTTAGTGGATATTCTAAGTATTAGCAAGGAGTATTTAAATGTGTGATAAATGTACCTATGTTAAATCTTTACCCTTTTTCAGTTGCATTTTAAATATGATGTAACAGGCAAAGAAAATATTCTTGGAGGAGTTCTCTGCTGTATAGAATAGTAACTACCATTGTATTTAAAAACTTGCTATCATCTGTTTCTAGGTGGTGGATTCTTGTTTAGTAATGAATAAAAGTCTTTAAACTTCCAAACCTCTGAAAAACCGTATTTTAAA
Source organism: Chinchilla lanigera (assembly GCF_000276665.1). Taxonomy (NCBI): domain Eukaryota; kingdom Metazoa; phylum Chordata; class Mammalia; order Rodentia; family Chinchillidae; genus Chinchilla; species Chinchilla lanigera. The sequence goes on from NW_004955502.1 coordinate 3,472,860, forward strand.
AGGTGAATATTTTTGTTACTGTAACCCTTATCAATAGCCTCACTCTGTGTTGGTAACTTGTACGGCTTTGTTCACAGACTGTGTTACAAGACCTGGGGCATACCAGAATGCAGCTGGAGACTACTGCCTTCGATGTTCAGTTCTTCATTTCTGAATATGCACAAGATCTGTCTCCCAACCAAAGTAGACAACTGCTACGGCTCTTAAATGCAACTCAGAAGTGTTTTCTTGATGTGCAGGAATCAGTAACTATGCAGGTGGAACGTTTAGAGATACAGTTACAGCTAGAACGAGATCTTGATGATCAGAAGGTTTGCCTTTCTTTGTGGATTGGGAATTCTTTGTTTTTACTTCTTCAAGGTGAAGCCTTCATGTAGTTGCCCATTTATTTTACAGTATTAGGAACAATTTTCTAGACAGGCATTGGCAAGTAGGACACAGTACAGTGTTCCCACAGTCTATAACAGTGCTGTTTTTATAATGATCATGATCAGATGATTGTAATTTTCATGCCTCCCTAACGCTGCTCATTTTAAGTGGGACTCATATGTTTTTACCCCACAAATAGGAAAAATGCATGTACTCAGTAATTTCCAAGACATTAGAATCAGTTGAGGGCAGGTGGCTAAAGAAAGTTAAGAGTAGCATCTTTTTCCCCAAGGAAATGGTTTGGCACATCAACTCAGCATGGCTTCTGGAGCCACACTGCCTGTGTTTGTGTCATGCTGCCGCCTTCGTTGTGTGTAAGACCTGGGGCGAGGCACTTAACCTTCCTTTTCTCAATGGTAAAGTGGAAATAATAGCAATACTTACCTGGTAGTATTGAGAGCACTGATAAAGAAGTTACAGATACTTAGTACCTTGCCTAGGATGTGCTAGGCTGGTAGGAAAGATGAGCTATGTTTACTGTGTCTATAAGATGGATGATGAATAGGAAAATGAAAGATGCATGCAAATTGGTTTTGACTCAGCCTTTCAGGAGATGTGGTGAATTGCATTATAGTACTATATCTAATAGCAAGAATGAGTAAAGAGATGGGAATGCAGTTAGACACAGTGATTGGGTAAACATTGCATGCAATGTTACTATTTCTTGAAGCACAGGGCATTGTCTCTAACATGGTAACCTATTTATACATATCAGTTATGTTAACAGACAAGTCACGACTAACTTCTCTTTCAGTGTCCTTTTGCAGAATTAATTGTGTGTGTTGCAGGTTTCAAGAGCTTAAGAAAATGGGATGTTTCTCCTGTCGGTCAGAAGTTCCATCTCTTACACATATGCATGGCCAGTATTCTGCTGAGTAACTTCACCCCAGGGGTCTCTTTCCCTATATTTGGGACACGCTCGCACTTTCTGTTTCTCTTTGCTTAGTCTATACCCCAGTGCTATTATGTTTACAGCATACTTAAGTAAAAGCATAGGAGAGGGACTTTGGAAAAGTGTGTGCTAATCAGGAGCTATCACAGGGATGATTTTATGACCACGCATTGACGATGTTTGGGGTTTTCTCCACTTCAGACTGTGGCAGAGCGTCAGCATGAGTACAAAGAGAAACTCCAAGGGATATGTGATCTTCTCACCCAAACTGAAAACCGCCTCATCGGTCACCAAGAAGCCTTTGTGATTGGAGATGGCACGGTTGAGTTAAAGAAGTACAAGTCTGAGCAAGAGGTAGACTTGGACTTTGTATCAGCATCTCTCTGTCCCAGTAGGTTTGATTACTGTTGTTTGGAGGTCCACTGGGACTACTGAACGCTGCCAGGAATTTCAGATTTTTTTTTTCAGAGGCAAGGCACTTCTGAGCTGTAAACTTTATACTAAAAATTAGATTCTCAATTTGAAGCAGGCCAAGTAATTTTGCTGTCTTTTTTAGTCTAAGTTACTGGATGGAGGAGATACAAAGGAGACTTGTATGAATTAAAATTGGAACCCAAGCCGGGCGTGGTAGCACATGCCTGTAATCCCAGCACTCGGGAGGCTGAGGCAGGAGGATCTTGTGAGTTTGAGGCCAATCTGGGCTACAAAGTGAGCTCAAGGCCAGCCTGAATTGCATAGCAAGACCCTGTCTTAAAAAAAGACATACATACATACATACATACATAAATAGAATTGGAACCCGCTTAAGGCCAACAGACTCACTTGCAGATCAAGACAAATGGCCGAAACTTTGGGTTCTTGTTAGCTTTTTCTTACTCCTTTCACCTTTGTAATTTGTTCCTATTTATTGAAGGAAAATGGAAAAAAATAACAAAAACAACAAATAAAGACACCTTTATTTTGGTGTCAAGAGAAAGAGCATTCTCACTGTAACTGAATAGCTTTTGTTCCAGTTCCAGATTTTATCCATGGGTAGCTTCATAACTTCATCTCTGAGCCTGCATTTCCTCATTGTTATACTTTCATTGCTGCATTATCATAGAAGTTAAGTATATATTGTGAATTAAGTCGTTAGCAGAGTCACATAGTAATGACTCAATAAAAAAGGATCTGTCTCAATTCAAATAACTTCATAAAAATTTGAGAAGGTTTAACATATAAAGAAAAATGTCAAAACTCGAAAACAGTACAATATGGAGAACAAAAATGCATAATAACAAGAGGAAAGAATAGGGGAAATTACATATAGAAATTCCTTCCACCTGGAAAGCTATAAGTATGGCGAAAGGGATCTTAATCTTGAACTTCCTAGTATCCAGGGCAAAGAAGCAAATATCACATATTATTATTGAGTCTGGTGTTTAGAAAAAGAAAGCTCTTCATTCACTGAGGGAAGTATTTCTTTTTATCCTGAGCAGTAAATACATGTTAAAAATAAATGTTTAAAAACAACAAATAATAGTGTGCATTTATAAGCTTTTGTAAATGTACCTGTGTTAAAAATCTGCCATATGCATATTTGCATATATTATATATCAAAAACTTCAGTGTTATCAGTGTTTCACAAAGTACATTCTGCAAACCACACTCTTCTGTTAAGCATGAAAAAATCTCAAGCTTTTCTTTAGATTTCAAATAATATTAAATACAACTTCGGTAAGCCAGTCAACTAATTAACATATTCACTGTGCTTTTCAAACTGCCTGGGTTGTACTCTGCCTACCCCTCTTTTAGAATTATGACTCTATAAGAGTTATGTGGGTAATAATTTAACAGAGTGTTTTTTCTTTTGTGTTATAAGGAATTACAAAAAGATATGCAAAGAAGTGCACAAGCATTGGCAGAAATAGTCAAAAACACAGAGAACTTCTTAAAAGAGAATGGTGAAAAGCTGTCACAAGATGATAAGGCTTTGATTGAACAAAAACTTAGTGAAGCGAAGATTAAGTGTGAGCAGCTTAATTTGAAGGCAGAACAGTCGAAAAAGGAGCTGGATAAAGTTGTGAAGACAGCAATCAAGGAAGAAACGGAAAAGGTGCTTATTCACATATATAGTGCTTTGTTGCTTTGTTAGAAATGATTAATGTAACAGCTGCTTGACTTGGTTAAGTGTATCAGGCGGTAATGAGTGATAGCCCCAAAACTAGAATTGTTAGATTCCAGATATGTAATTGACTAAATACGACAAAAGATTTCAGAGTTGTCTTTCTTAAATTTTCTTAAAATTGAGGTAGGGTTGTGAAATGTGTGAGCATTGAAGAATTACAGTTGCAGCTTTGGAAAATACACTATTTTTAAGTGCAGTGAATATGTCAGAGTAACTGTTGCTTAAGGGTTAATTTTGCTGTGTTACAATTGCAGTGCATGTCGGTTTTACAGTTTAAAATTGTTCAGATTTTACTTCTGAAATGTCTTACACCTGCACCTCAGCTTGCATTCATAGAACTTGGTGTGAACATTCCTGTCCAGGTTGCAGCTGTGAAGCAGCTGGAAGAGAGCAAAACCAAGATAGAGGACCTCCTGGACTGGTTGTCCGATATTGACAATGACTCAGGAAGGGCAGGGACAGAACACAAACAGGTCATTGAACAGAACGGGACCCACTTGGATGAAGGCGATGGCAGGTTGGTGATTGGAGAAGAGGATGACGTCAACGGTAACTTGCAGGCAGCTGATGTGGATGAGCATGTTGGAAGTACCGAGGGGAATCTGAACCAGCAATACCAGAAGATCAAGGTGTGTTTGAACATGGTGATTGGTCACATTCTGTTTCCGGGAGAGCAGAAGATAGAAACAACTTGGCCCCTACCAGGTCTTATGATCACAGCAAAGAAAGTCCTTTTTCTCTTGGTTGTCATTATGTCAAATATAATTTATTATGAGAGTTCCATGCAAGTCAAAAAAATGAGAAATAAATCAGTACATGTGGCACTGTCTGTGTGACTGAAGCCATATTGTAAGCGCTAATAAGAAGTGTAGTAGTCATAGTGAACACAGCAGTAGCCGCGGGCTAGTCACTCTTGGATCTTTCTGTCTGATCTCACTTAGTTCTGCTAGATATACCTTGAGGTAATTTTCATTTTACAGAAAACTGTAACTGACAGAACTGAAGTCCTTTGCCCAGGCCGTACCTGGAGGGATGCTTGAGTTTAAACTCGGCTGCGGGCGTGATCGCCGTGCCGCACGTGCTTGTTCTTGTTCCCCAAGCAGTGTGTGCACTGCCCGGGCTCACACCCTTCCTGAGCTCAGTGCCTCCAGACAGTGTGGGCTCCTGCTGAGAAGAGACGTAGAAGCCCTTCAAAAAATTCCCTGCATAGTGGAAATTAGAACTATTATTAATGCTACTATAGTAGCAAAGGCAACTCTTGAAGAGTATTTTTAAAGTTTCATATAATTAATGATTTTTCCTCAGGGTTTCCCTTTGCATGACTGGACTTTAGGAACTTTTGCAGGTCTGTTTTCCTCCAACTCTTCCTCTTGGATCTTTGGGATAGGATGTTCTCTGTGAAGTTTTTATAGAAAATACAAATTAAGCCAGGAGAAGAGCAAGAGTATTTACTGCATTATGGTTTCAAGAGACTGTTATAGGACCTTAGTATAATTGACTCTAAAAGTGGAAAATCTGATGAATTCCTAAAGGAAGTTTACGAGTCAGTTACAGGAATGTCAAGAAAAGTTCGTAATCTGACAAAAGTGATGAAAAATACCTGTAAGTGGACTAAACATAAAGGTGTCGCATGGAACAGCTCTTGTTTCAGTCCACAGTGTGACATTTGCTCCCGATCTTTGGACCTGTAAGAGTAGGGGAATTGGCAGTGTGTAGATCTCACCTGTGGTGGACTGGACTGGTGGCCGGCAGCCTGGGGTCTCCAGCCCTCTGCAGTTGCACCCTGGCTGCGGCCCGGCCCTTCTCCAGCTATTGAAGGAAGAGGACTGATCAGATAGTTCATTACCTCTTCCAGCTCTAATTATGTGCAAAGCCCTTCTGGAGAGTAGCATATGAATATAATTCAGACTCCACAGATACAGTCTGGGGGGAAGATTTGTTTGTCATGGGGCGGACATCGTTCAGATAGAGAGGATACAACATGAGGAGTTTGCTCTCGGTTGCCTGATTGGGAGGAGACTTAGAGTGAGGTCATCTTATAGCAGTGCTTCTGAGTCCCTTGACCTTCCCAGCACAAAGCTTATTTTTACTCTGCTCTTTGGGCCAGCACTATTCCAGGTACTCAGCGTTCCCCAGTGAGCAAAATCAATTCCCTGTTCCATTGCTTGTGTGCAGAGTGCTGGGGTGAGGATGAGTGACATAGCAGACAAAGCAAAGCTGCATGTTACATTAGAAGGTCCAAAGTGCTGAGTAGAAAGGTTTAGGCTTTGGTAATGGTGGTTAAGTGTGGGCTTGGGGACCATTTTCAGTCTGTAAATAGGGTAGTCAAGTAGGGTTCACTGAAAAGAGATTTGTGCAGAGACTTAAAAGGAGGTAGGGGTTGTGCCGAGCAGACATCTGATCACAGAGCTGTCACTGGACAAAGAGAACAGGAGTGAAAGGTCCTGTGAGTCTCTCTAGCACGGCTGAGAGCAGCAGGGAGGCCGTAGAGGTGGGAAACGAGCCCTCCTAGTAATTAGGAGGTGTAATTAGGATGTGTGGCTCCATGAGAAATGTAGAAGCTCTGTCCGAACTTTCGCAGAAGCACCTAGAGATGGAGGAGTGGGAAGGGAGGGGAGGAGAGGAAAGGGGTAAGAAGAATGAAGTGTCCATGTGCCAGCCCCCACGGGAGTGCAGTCACTGTGTACTGCAAACGTGTGTTACAGTAACTTGAAGAAATAATCGTGCCGTATTTGTGTGGCATACTGGGAAAGGGTCCTTACGGCTGGAGGGAAAGGGGTGCCAACCACCTAAGGCCCCCTTGCTGCCCCGAACTGAGACAGTGCTCAGTTACTCTGCACAGCTGAACCTGTTTGCAGCTGGGAGCCTGAGCGCATCAAGTTGTGCAGGGTGTGTGCTTTGCCTGTGACCTCGTGTGCTCCTCAGAGCCAGATGTGGAGGGGCCAGTATCTCCGTGTTGACAAGCGGGAAACAGGTCCAGTGATACTAAGTAGCAACCCCAGACTTCTTTCCTGTAATATCTGTCCCCTTCACTTGCATTTTGCTTTTCCGGACATTTAATGGTTGAAATTTTTTCTAGTTTTAAAAGTACATAACTTTTTTCCCTATTTATTTCATGATCACTTCCTAACAAAAACATTGTACTTCTTGCTCAGTAATTAGGTAAAGGCACTAGCAGTGCTTTTTGTGTGGCTATAAGGAAGCAATGTGCAAACTATTAGATTGCAGATGTTTATTGTAGTACTAGCATGGAAATTTGTGATTATCTAAGTACTTGTAAGAGAAGGTTGGAAGTTTTCTTAAAATTAGAGATCCCCAAATGCAGCTCTTGCTGTTCTCAAGTTCAGCAGCGAGGAAGGCGCTGTTTAGCTTGAGAAGAGGGGAGAGTGGCAGCCGAAGCCCTGTAGGTGCCAGGTGCCCGGCGGTCCCGAGGCCGTGGGAAACTACTAGCTGCGTTAAAGCTGTGGTTGCTGTGTCTTCCCCCAGGCCCAGCACGAGAAGATCATCTCCCGGCACCAGGCAGTCATCGTAGCCACGCAGTCTGCCCAAGCCTTGCTTGAGAAGCAGGGCCACTATCTCTCTCCCGAGGAGAAGGAGAAACTGCAGAAGAACATGAAGGAGCTGAAAGCACAGTATGAAACCACGCTGGCCGCGTCAGAGAAGAAAATGAAGTTAACACACTCCCTGCAAGAGGAATTAGAAAAGTTTGATGCGGATTATGGCGAGTTTGAGCACTGGCTGCAGCAGTCAGAGCAAGAACTTGAGAACCTGGCGGCAGGGGTGGATGATCTCAGTGGCTTGCTGACCACGCTGAGCAGGCAGAAGAGCTTCTCCGAGGACGTTATTTCTCACAAAGGTGACTTGCGGTACATCACTATTTCTGGAAACAGGGTATTAGAAGCCGCCAAATCGTGCAGCAGGAGAGAGGGCAGCAAGGTTGACAAGGACGATGTGGACACTTCCGCAACCCACAGAGAAGTCCAGAGCAAGCTTGATCGTGCCACGGATCGGTTTAGGTCTCTGTACTCCAAGGTAATTTTACCATCTTTTTTCCAAGAGGAAAGTCAGTATGTGATTATAGTTTGCACTCTGTCCTTTTTTGTTTTTGATTTAGAAGCAGGAGACCTAAAAACCTATACATCTACTTTAATTTTGAAAAATGTGTTTAGAGATAGGAGCTTGAAGTTATTTGCTCTGAGATGATTCTAGGAAGCCTCAGCGTGACTCTGATTGCCAGCTTGACCACTGGATGGGAATTATGCCTGCACCAGTGCAGAGTGAAAGCTGGCGCAGCCTGTCTCCGTGGTGACTGAAGTTTCATGTCGAATAGTCCCTTCGCAGACACGACACTGTCCTACAGACTTACCTCATCAGTGTATTGCTTTCATTCTTAATGACTAACAGGTTTTCTGGTTCTTTTAAATCTCTAAACAAGTAAAAAAAAAAAAAAATTAGAAAAATGCCTGAGAATTCAAGCTCTGCATAGACTTACCAAGCTGCATAAATAATTTTAAAAACATCTTTAATTCTGACTTTATTTTAATGTAAACTGTTTGTCCTCTTCATGTTAATCAACCTTGTGCAAAACATGAAAATGATTTATTAGATACCTTGTAAATCTCTCCACCAACTGTATACACAGAGTATACATAAAACCCAGGGAATTTAATGTGAGATATCTTTGTCTTTCATTCTTGGTTAAGGCTCAGCCATTATAAATATTCTTTCAAGTTGATGTAAATCTAGAACTGTATCCTCACTTTTGTGGTTACTTTTTGACTCATATAAGGTAAAAACCTTAGCCCTACAACTCTGCTTGAAGTCTCTTTTTTAGCTACATAATTCACAGATCTTAGGGTAGTTTGACACATCAGAAAACTGGGTTTTAATCTCCATGGCCTCCTCTCTTTTGTTTTCAGTGTAATGTTCTTGGAAATAATCTTAAAGACCTAGTGGATAAATACCAACACTACAAGGACGCGTCCTGTGGACTTCTGTCTGCGCTGCAGTCTTCGGAGACCCTGGCCAACAAACACTTACTTGAACCTATTGCTGTGGACCCCCAGAATCTGCAGAGGCAGTTAGAAGAGACCAAGGTAAAAACAAAAAAGAAAAGGAGAGAGAAAAAAAGAGAAGTAGTCCTTCATTAATCTTGCTGAAAGACTTCAGTTTCCCATACTTTGTGACAGTTTTACCTAAGGAAGTGGCACAAAACATAGGCAGAACATTCTTCTCCCTCCCCAGGGAGCTATGACTTGACTTTGCCACAGTTTTGCTTGCTGTGTAGTTGGCTTGACATTACGGTTACACCTTACTGCCTGCATTTCACTACCCCTCCAGGTAAACAAAACCCAGTATTGTCAAGTCATTGAATTTTGTTTGAGTTTTTCCTCTTCCATTATAGTGAAGCTCTGTGAGAGCAGATATTTTTGTCTGTTTTATTCATTGCTGTGTTACTAGCACCTACGCTATTACCTGGCCCAAAGAGGTTACTCATTAAATATTTTTTCAAGAGTTGACAAGTGGAAGGGAGGACAAGATGTCACTGAAATGTAGGCTTGATATCATAGCTGCATGATTAGGAGAGTGGCAGTGATACCCATAGTGGTAGAGAAAGTCTCTATTCTATTTTTTATTTAAAATATATTTTAAAATTCTTACATAATAAGTGGTAGTTTTAACATATTCTATTCAAATTCATTCTGCATGTGATTTTGATTTTAAAAGTTTCATTTCTGTGTCTGTTCTGTTTTTTTTTTTAGCTTTTGTCACCACAGGTAGGAAATAAATACGATATTGTCAGTTAAAAAACTGCCTTTTAGAATTCAGTTGCCTAATAGTTATTGAGTAAAAAGTCATTATTGTGCCGTTAACAAGATAAGTAGGTACCTTACTGGGTGAGTGTAAAGTTAGGTGTGGTGTGAGTTCAGGGACATCTGGCTGGAAGAAAGTTGTCTGAGTCGGTGTCCTTGTTTCGAGGACAAAATACATGACCCCACAACTTAAGGAAGGAGAGGTCTATTTTGGCTCATGTTTCAGTCTGCATAGTTGGCTGGCTCCAGGGCAGGGTGGCATGGCAGTGGGGCCTGGCAGAAGAGAGCTGCTCACAGTGGGGTGGACAGGAAGCAGAGTCAGGGGAGGAGCCAGGAAGGACGATAGGCCTTTAAGGCCATGCCCACAGTGACCCACCTCATTAGACCAGATCCCTCCTCCTAAGTCATCTGTACTGCCCATAATCCAGTCACCTTCCAAGCGCCCACCTTGGGGGACATGCGACTCTGGGGTCAGGCAGCTAGATACAAATCATAACTGAAGCTCAGACATAAGTGAGTAAATGGGGCAGGTGACGGCCAAGTAGAGGAAAGGCTGGTCAAGGGGATGGAAGCAGTCTTGGTTACTTTTCTCCTTGTTGAGACAAAGCACCCAACACCTAAGGTTAGAGGAGGAGAGGTTGATTTTCTGTTCACAGTTTGTAGAGGTTTCAGTCCGTCATCGGCTGGCAGAAAGCAGCAAAGCAGTGAATGCAGTGAAATAGCAAAGAATAACAAGCAACACAGCAGCCCCCCTTCTGTCCTTTGTATCCAGTGCAGGCTTCCTGCCTTTAGGACTCACAGGTAGCACTCACACCCAGGGAGGGCCTTCCACACCCAGGGAGGTAGCACTCACACCCAAGGAGGGCCTTATCCACACCGAGAACTGTACCAGACCAATCAGTAGATTGACTTAGTAGTCACACACCCCTGATCCTAGCGTCACACACTCTAGTCCCAGCCACCTCCGCAAAGCCCCACTGCGCCCACAGGAGGCTTTGGGGGTTGTCTAGACACAGCCATAACAGAAGCAAAGGAGGACAGGAGGGAAGGGGAGTGAGGATGCTGAGGGAGGAGGATGCTGCGCCTTCCTGGGCTGAGAGCTCACCCCACCCTACAGGGAGGTATCCTGGCCCACTCAGCGCCCCCAGCTGATGTGGCGTCCCCCAAGGCTGCCTCTGCCTTTCAGTGTGCACTTTCTGGCTTGTTTGTTTTTATTTTCTTCTTTTCCACAAGCGTAAGAATAGATACGTTAAATTTTCACATGTTACTTGATTATGTGTTCAGGACAGTGTGGATGGTGAGGGCAGAGGAGATACTGTGTTAGCCCACATTTTTTGATAAATACCAAGAGTTTAACATAATTAAGTTAGTGTATATAACATATAACATTTAATTAAGTTAGTGTGTTTAGTATAGAAAAGTATAAAAAATAGAAATGATTATGTTTGGGTTAGATTGGTGTTAGGGAGTGGATTGTATCCTAGATAAAAGTAATATAATCCAAGCAAAAGAAAGAATAAGTAAGGAAACTGGAAGAGAATGCTGAGATCTTTAAATTGATGCAGCTATGAATTTTAGAACAGAGAACTTAGCGCCAAAGAAGTCTCCACTAGTCCATAGACAGCAGAAATACAAAAAGGAAAGATCTCAAATGAGAATGAATTGTAATTAAGGTACGGCTTAATTTTAAAAATTATGTGCAGTTGAAGTTATTTCTGCCATATGTATATATTTTTCTCACAGATGTTCTCTATGAAGTAAGGATAAATTTTTATAGATATTAGGCAGTCTCTGCTTTTTTTTACTAATATTTAAAATTATTTCTCTTTTAGTAATATAAACACTTAAGACTATTGCAAGAAAATCTCTTCTGTATTTAACCTACTAACTTCTACTTATATTCTGAGACACCCAATTAATTGTTTGAAACATTTCTGTCCACTAGCCTGTTGTTACTAGCATTATTATTTTTAAAAACAAAACTGTTGGCTGCATTATCAACAGTTTGATACTACTGGGCTAGAATGACCCTCAGAATCCTCTTCTGAGAAATTGCTGATAAGACAAGATTTCAGCCCCTTATAAAGGAGGTACGCAGACAGGACTTGGGAACCATGCCCCTGGTTTGGAACAGCAGGGGGCCAGATTGTGTTGCTGGTAGCCTTTGCAGCCCGTCGGTCTCTAGGCCAGTGTGAAGCTGGAAAAATGTTCTAAGCTGACCAAGCGCTCACAGCAGGGAAGAGACCAGAGTCATCAGCGTGTAGCATTCCGTATCATGGATGTTTCCTCAGTGCTTTAATTTAACTGAAATCTACTCAAAATGATAGGAGCGTGTATTTGATTTAATTTGCAGTTTTGTTCCAAAGTAGTACTGTAAACACCACTTCCATGAAATTATAACCCAACACATGTTAGGAATAAAAACTTTTAACTCTTGTCCATAGTTATGGAGAGCAAAGGCATAGGCTATTTTGAGGAAAAGAAGTAAAAAAGAGATAGTTCTTCTGTAATTATTGCTAAGTTTTAAGATAATAGGTAGGGCCATTTGATATTGGATGTTTTTATAGAACTATGATAACTCTTACATATATTTAATCATTCAGTATGTTCTGGGCCCATTTTTAAGTTTTGTGAAGACAAGATTTTGAAGCCCTGTCTTTCTGCTTTGAGAATTCACTTATAAAAAACAGCATGTATGGATACCCTTAACTTTATTTCATCTTCTAAATGAACATGCCGCATGGCCTGGACTTCAGTCTGCTTCTGAGTAAAGTTCACATCTATGGGATTTCTTCTACTTTCTTAACTAACCTTCTGGGAGGATTTCCCAAATAGATGCACTCTGATCTGGCTTCTTTGGCCTCTGGGAACAGATATGCAATCTGTACTCAGATATCAGATCCCATGTAAGGCATACTTTGGTGGGTCTTTCAACCCATATATACATGACCTGCCTAAGTGTCGCATGGTTCTTATATTATAAAAATTAGTTAAGGAAAATGCTACCATTAGTGAGAGGCATGTATTTTAAGAAGCATTAATTAATAATGCTGAAATAGAACGTGATCTTGTTAGGTTTTATGCTTGATATTTGCTTTTATTATTAATTTACTCATTTATTCTAGAAACTTCTAACAAGGCCTGCTATAAGGCAAGCTCAGGCCTAAGCATGGCTGTTGAAAGCTGAATGAGATAAATTCCCAGTTCTCAAGAAGGCTGTAGTTTGATATAAGAGACAGATAATTACATTAGTATTCGTGGGTATTTATAGGACCTTCTACGAGGAACATTTAACCCAAGTAGGTGAGGCAAGAACTAGGAAAAACTTCCTGGCTGAGTACTGCAGGGTGAACAGGAGCAAGGCTGATGAAGGGAGTGAGGGAAGTTGCATGAAAATGTTGGTAAGTGGAGATAGAAGGCACTAGGTCTCGCGTAAACAAACAGCCAAGCCATAGCTGGTTGGGCGTTTCTGGTGCAGGAAGTTGAGAAAGATCCACGTGAAGGGGTAGGTTTCATTCTCTTCACAGTGTTCTCAAATCTTAGCCTTTATTATGAGGGGAAGCTACTGGACAGTTTTAAATAGAGAAGTGATATATGGTCAGATATGCAGTGGATATGTGAAGGGCTTTTCTAGGGGAACCACTGGAGGCAGGAGCACATTTAGGAGTCTTTTCTCAATAATCCCCGTGGGTTATAGAGCAGAGTCTGTTTATACCTCACACGTAAAGTTTTCAGGACTTGATGCTGGGATTTGTATTCGGAAGATGGAGTCTGAGGAAGTTGCAGGCTGGGTACCTGGGTACTTAGCTAGGGGGTCAGCATTACTCTGGGTCCACTTGACTTCCTTTATAGCGTTTGTTCTGTCTCCCTCTCCCCATCGCATAAATACAAGTATCCCCTGGGAGTCTTTATAGCCTGTTTGACACTTCTGGGCTTTCTCCGTTAATGGTCCCAGCTCCCGCCTCTTTGTATCTAGTTCCCTTTGAGTTCAGAGTTCCTCCACTGCCAGTTTTGCTCTTTCATTCTGTGTAAGTCTCAAGAGCACTTTGAGATCATGAACTCCAAAATAGGTTCTCCTTTTCTCCTAAACTTGCTCTCATTTGTGTGTACACATTCTGCATGTTACCTGGGCAGGGTGGAAAACTTGCGGCTGTTCCTCTTGTCTTCTCCCCTCACCCTGATTCCCACCCTTTGGAGCCCTGCTGACCAGCAGAGAATCCATGATGATGAAAATGTCCTGTCTGCTTTCTCTGTGTGGTAGTCACCAGTCATCAGAAGCTGCTTAGCACTTGAAGTGTGGCTGGTGCAACTGAGAAATTTTTAATTTTATTGCATTTCAATCTAAAAGTCACATGGATTTATTTAGTGGCTACTGTATTGGGCAGCACAGCTTTAGGTACATGACCTTCCTCGTGGGACTTTCTAGTTCTGGAACTAACTCCACTGTCTCAGTCAGGCAGCCTGGGGAGAGTCCTCAGGAGCCCTCCTTGCATTGTCACTGCTGAGGTTGCTCCTAGCTGGTATCTCTTCCTCCTTTCTTTCCCCTGAAATCTCCCCGTGCATTGTCACAGATGCAGCTTTCCTGTAGGTCAGTTCTTAGCATATGCTCACTGCATACTCCAGTCTTTAATAGTTCCCCACTGCTCCCAGATAAAATGTAAACTGCTCAGCCTGACTTTTTAGGCCTTTCTACCTCTGTATTTATTCACCATATATATCCTTAAGCTGGGTGTAGGACTCTTCTTCTCCTGAGATATTTCTGTCCTGTCTCTGTGCCTTTGCATGTTCTCCTTCTCCATTTCTGCTGGTGCAGATCCACACTTTGCAGGACCTGCTCAGTGGCACCACCATCGTGGTAGCCTTCATTTCCCTACCTGGTTATCCTTCCTCTCCACATCCAGGATGCTTGTACTTACTCACCTTTGACACTTAACACTTTCTACCATAGGCCATCAGACTCCTGTCTGTTTCATTTTTGTATTTTTACAGAACATAGCAAGGCATTTGAAAATCTGTTAGATGTGTAGTAACTTGTATTGAATTCATAGAAGTAAGTATGGCTTAGTATGAAATCAGGATCTGTTGACACAGAAGTCCCTAATTATGTCTTCACCTGGAGTCAGAAATGTTCCACAAAGTTTTCTGTGTTTGGTTTGGTTCTGGTGATAGTGTGGGTGCTGTGCAGAGTGTATAAGTCGTGAACTTAGGCAAAATGAGGAGGGCTATAAAGTCAAGGAACAGGAAAATTAATATGAACCGGTACTCAGTGGTTTATTTCAAAACTGAGTTTTCGTTGTCCAGACTGGCTGATGCTTTTCAGGCAAATGCTGCGTTATAATGGCCTTATTCTGAGAACTGCAGAGAAAGTCCATATGATGAAAGTTTCTGTAATGGAAAATTGACTTTGTTTTATTTGTTTGTTTTATTATAAGTCACTTTTTTCTGTATTAGAATCTATTATTTAGTCCTCTTAAGTATAATTGAAAAACATTTAATCCCATAGGCTCTGCAAGGACAGATATCGAGCCAGCAGGTTGCTGTTGAGAAGCTGAAAAAAACAGCAGAAGTACTTTTAGATGCCAGGGGGTCCTTACTTCCTGCCAAGGATGATATCCAGAAAACACTGGGTAAGAGATTTAGTATTTTTGTGTACTGCCTCACATGTAAATTCTCAACAGTCTAAGAGATACATAGAAAATTGCACAGTTAGATACTATTTGTGACCTTTCTCTGTGAAATAGTAATGCTGTCTGTGGGAGTTACTGTGTATTTGTGTGCATGCATATGGGAAATAGTAATTCTCATAGCAGATGACTACTGCTTTCCCTCAGACAGAGAATGAATTAGAATCTGAGTAGAAATTATATGAACAGGATTCAAACTTTGGTTCACTGCTCTAAAGCTGCTCTATAGCAGGGAAATCCTTGTATCATCCTTGCAGTCTTCCAGACTCTTTTGAGCATGTGCCCCTATCAGTAACTTCAGCTTGCTCCGTATGTGCACATGCATCTAGGAACTGTATGTACATATTTCCATATTATCATAACATGTGCCTTGATTGTATTTCTGTTACCTGAGGAGACTGACATTTTTCCTATTTAATTGTACATAGTTTCATTTTGAGTTGTTTAAATTTCGTGTTACATTAAGACCTGAAAGCTGCTTTCTGGCCTCATTTTCTTTCTGAATTATAAGGAAAGCAGCAACTTTAAAAAATAACTTTCTTAGAGTGGATTTTGTTTTGTACTTTATCTAAAATAATTTTAGTCACTAAAGTCAAGACTTTATTTCAGTAACAGTATTTTTCACCAGTAAGTACAGAGTAAACTCAGTTCAAGCTTCTATAACAAAGATACCATGGACTGGACAGCTAAAACAGCAGACATCGGTTTCTCATGCCTCTGGAGGCTGGCAGTTCAATGCCAGGGCACCGGTGCAGTCAGCTTTCTGGCAGGAGCCTTGCCCCTGTTGTACAGATGCCCACTTCCATGCTGTACTGTCACGTGGTAGAGAACAGTGGAGAGAGCGCCTCTCCCTGGAGTCCTTCTTGTAAAGCCCACTTAATCCCACTCATGAGGGGCCCACCCTCGCAACCTGGTCACCTCCCCGGGGAGAAGGGGAAAGTGGAAGTGCGTTTCCTATTCTCACATCCCACTGACCACCACACAGAAGACTTGTGTGACCATGTCATACCCCAGGTGACCTCCCGCAGACACCAGCCGGGTGTCCTAACTTAGTTCACTTCTGACACTGTCTACCAGAGATAGTATCAGATCCCATAGTGCCCCAAGTGCTCCAACTGCTCCCCACTTCAGATGCCAGTCACAAGTTCTAGATTGAGACCTGTGCGGAGGCCTACACAGCTATAGACCCAGGTCCCTATCACCTACTCCGCAGATTCAGAGGAAGGCTATACTCACACTCACCTGTTTAGCACAAGGGTGTTGTAGAGAATACAGATGAGCAGCCAAATGGGAGAGATGCGAGGGTGAGTGAGGAAGAGGGACCCATGTTTCTGCATCTTCTTTGGGTCTGCACCCTCCAAGAAGCTCTATGAGGAAGGCCACCAGGGACCTCCTGGCACCCATCCTTGCAGGATTCTGTTGGGTTTCACCCAATGAGCATGCCTGGCTAGGTCCTCAGCTAAACTTCATGGCCTCTGCTCCCTGGACAGAAGTCAATGAGTGGGACTGAAAGTTCCAGTCTTCTAATCCCATCATCAGTTGCCCTTGCAACCAGCCCCCATCCCGAGGCCATCCAGAAACCTGCCAGAGTCACCTCTTTAGAATGAAAAACAGTCCTGTCACCCAGGAAACTGCAAGAGACTCAGGAGCTCTGCATCAGGAACTTGGGGTTAATTAAGGACCCAATATCAGAAGAAAACAGTCTTCTGGTGCTTTTGATTGCTCTGGAAATTACAAGAGAATTTTAAAGCTGTACCTCGGGAACCATGGCCAGACAGTGTATATATGTATTTCTTATTACATCACCATATGACAGCATCACACCTTCCAAAGGCCACTCCAGGTAGGATCACTTTAGCGGGGAGGTGTCCACATGTGCATCTCGAGACAGCATGGACTGCTGTCCACGGCAAACAGGAATGCTCACAGTGTGTCACTTTGTGAGTCTCGCTGCCTCTGCTCAGAGAATCGGGGATCACAGCTGAGCAGGTCACTGGTGTCACTCTTCTTGTTGATGCCCAGCCACAGCCCGGTTAGGAGCAGCTCACACCAGCTCACCTGACAATCGCAGGCTGCAAGTTAGGGCTCTGGAGTCTTTCAGTTAGGACTTGAACCTCTGCTTGTCACATCTTGACACACTGAAGGCCTTGCTACTCCCCACTTGGCATTCACCCTTTGCATGGATGCCGGGAGAGTGCGGGCCCCAGTTGTGTTTTAGCGAGGGCTATGATGCTTTCTCTTGATCACGTTAACTTACCCTCCTCAGTCTAAAAATTTATGATGTCATGCTAGGACTTTCTCATGATGTCATGCTAGGACAATAAAAAATACTGTTTTGTTATTTGGGTTATATTCCACAGCCAAGCACAGTATGTAAGATATTTCATTTATAGTTTTGGATCACAACTTTATATCAGGCTAAAGTATTCACAAAGAATTCAGGTGCTTGGACAGTAAGTTGTGAATAAAATCACAGTTAAAAGCAGATTGTTTTCCAAAGAGGGTTGGGGGGAGGAGCATTAAAAACATTGCCCTTTAAACTTGTTGAAAGGATTTTTTATCATCTTAATAATTAGAATTGAAAGTAAAGTTTATCTTGCGTGGTGTAGGTTAGTCTGTTTATTTTCCTTTTCCAACTTTTTCTACTACTAAACTTATGTAAATTCTGTTTATGTATATTTTAGAAGTATAATCTGTTTTAAGTGGATTTTCATTGGTGTTGTATTTCCTCACTTGATTTTCATCTGCCAATTTTTGTGCATTTGAGTACTTTCTGAGGTTATGAAGGATAACAAAAGCTTAGCATTATGTGTACAACAGAGGGTGATAATTTTTATTTTTAAAGGTTAATTCTTGGTAAATTTTTATCACTGTGTATTCTCTTGATATTACCTCTGTATGACTGTCACTTTTCCCCTAAATAGTTGTCAACAGGTACTGCTAATTTTAAATGAAACGTAGTATTTATTGTAGAAGTTTCATGTTTGAGACACTCTCTCATTTCTCTGGGGCAATTCAAAGATTTATACATCCAGAAATCTCTTTCAGATAGCACTGATATATTTGTTTTCTTTTCTAAAATTCCAACATTGTATTTTCTACTAATTTGTTTCTTTATTTCTTAGGGTTTTCGACAGTAACCTGATTATACATTATAAATTTAGCATTTAAACTTTTTTTTCCTTCTCCAATTTTTGTATAGAAGCTTTATAGTTCACCTTGGTGTATTTTTAAGAAAGTGAATGGGGCAAAGAGCCCTTTGTGGTTAACGTTTCCTGCTGTTTGACTAGATGACATTGTTGGGAGATATGATGATCTGTCCAAGTCTGTTAATGAACGAAATGAAAAACTGCAGATAACCCTGACCCGCTCCCTGAGTGTGCAGGACGGCCTGGATGAGATGCTGGGCTGGATGGGAGGTGTGGAGAGTTCTCTGAAGGAACAGGGTCAGGTGCCCTTAAACTCTGCTGCGCTTCAGGATCTCATCAGCAAAAACATTGTAAGTACTATTTTAAAAAGAAAAATACTAAAAAAAAAACATGCTTCCACTTAACAATTTTTTAAAAAGTTTTGTTAACACTAAAGATAGGTAGATTTAGGATAAATTTAAGGATATAACAAAAAACTTCTGACTAGAACAGTATGAAAAGTGCAGACTTGAGTGTGTAAGGTGATTGTTCTGTGGTGGAGCCTACGGGGCTTTGTCTGCTTGTCATTCCTTGTGGAGCGCTTAGCATACGTGGGATCTGATCTTGTCATGCTGAGGCCAGCTGCACAGAAAGCTCATCTGGTGAAGTGTGGCCGATCAGTCTTATTGTCCAGCCTTTTAAAAATGTAGGGCCGTGCGTAATCCCCAGGCTCCATTAGGTCCCAGGGTTGTGGAATAGCAGCAGCCCCCTGCCTCTTTGCACAACCAGCCAGCTGTTCGCCACCCTCCCTCCAAGAGATTTGAACGGGATCCCTCGAGGGACAAATCAAACGTGTCTTTCAGTTCTAATGTGAGCCTTGTTAGTCATAGGTGTTTCAAATGTATGTTGTTATGAATAATAATTTTTAAAACTCTGGCATTATTTGTAAACATTATAAAACATGTGCAATATTTGGTTTATTTCAGATGTTGGAACAGGATATCACCGGCCGTCAGAGCAGTATAAATGCCATGAATGAAAAAGTGAAGAAATTTATGGAAACAACAGACCCATCCACTGCTTCCTCACTACAGGCTAAAATGAAGGACCTGTCCAAGAGGTTTTCAGAAGCCAGTCAGAAACACAGAGAAAAACTTGCCAAGATGGAGGAGCTGAAAACTAAAGTAGAACTGTTTGAAAGCCTCTCCGGAAAGCTCCAGACATTTTTAGAAACAAAATCTCAGGCCCTTACTGAGGTGGATGTGCCAGGAAAAGATGTTGCTGAAT
Organism: Chinchilla lanigera; assembly: GCF_000276665.1. NCBI lineage: Eukaryota > Metazoa > Chordata > Mammalia > Rodentia > Chinchillidae > Chinchilla > Chinchilla lanigera. The sequence goes on from NW_004955502.1 coordinate 3,492,260, forward strand.
TGTCTCAGTATATGCAGGCAAGTCTTCATAGTACTTCTGAGGCGGAGCTTAATTAATCAGTAATTAAGACACACTCATACATTGACTGGCAGAGTTATAATGGGCAGGTGTCATTTTGATCACTTATCAATTAATAAAGATGGATGTTTTCCTTCTTTGTAAATTTCAAACTCTTCTCCTTTACCCTTGCCCATTTAATAGAAATAAATACCAATTATCATGGATGTTATATATATTATCTTACGTGCCAGAACCCACTGAGAGTCAAATACAGAGTGAATTTTAAAATGAAGTAAAGTTTACTGTTATTTTTCAGGTAGCCTATCTATGTGTTCATTGTATCTAATGTTAACCGTAGCGAGACGTGTTCCTCTGTGGCATTCTCAGTAGAGCGCTCTGGTCCTCTGCTTACCTATGGGTCCTTTGACAATATAGCAGCATTTAAACAGACTAAATCTGTAAATATTTTGTAGGAATCAACTTCTGAATTCTTAGAACACAAGAAAGATCTTGAAGCTTTGCATAATCTCTTGACGGAGATATCCAGCCATGGCTTGCCAGGTGATAAGGCTCTGGTTTTTGAAAAAACAAATAATTTGTCTAAGAAATTCAAAGAAATGGAGGATACCATCAAAGAAAAGTAAGTACCACTTTTAAAAATGCATTTTATTTGTCTTGATACTAATTAGATGAGTAATTTGTATTTACTTACATTGATAATTAAAAAAATTTGAAAACTTAAGTATATAAAACTTTAAGTATAGGGCTACTTAAGTGTTCTCATATTTTGATAATTTTTTCTATAAAAATTAAGTACATTATTTGCTAAAACATTTAGAAAGAAAACTCAGTGTTGGGGCTGGGGATTTAGCTCAGCGGCAAAGCGCCTGCCTGGCAAGCGCAAGGTCGTGAGTTCGGTTCCCGGTACCGGAGAAAAACCAAAAAAAAAAAAAAAGAAAACTCAGTGTTTCCTCTATAAAAGTGGAAAACATTCATAGGCAAATTGCAGGGGTAACATATTAGTGAAAACATTTTAACCTCACAGTAGGTTCTGAAGCCTTTGGCAAATGTCACATTTTTATTTGCAAAGATGAAAATAACCTTGAAAGTGCATGGTTCTTTGCTTTGTGGGCCATTTCAGAAGCTATACATTATTTAATGTGGCCATTTCTTCATCGCCTTTTTTGTTTAATAGTTTACTTTTTTAAGATTGGGTGAACCGTGAGTTTGTGAAAAAACAAAAGAATGAACCAACTTGAACTAAAAAGCTTTGTAACTGAACTTTTGTATCCCTGACCTCAGTTCAGTTTAGCATACACACCTGACTTTGCTAACGCTCATGTGGAAAAGCCCCTAAAAGAGAAAAGAGCAGTTTTCTTTTCAGCTACTTTAATTTCTTTGGAATTCTATAGAACATCTAGATATGATTCATGCTGCTCATATCGCTATGTTTTTATCATGTTATATAACATGTAATTCACACTTCACTGAAGAAATGTTCTTGATTTTCTGGTAATCTTTAGGTTATTTAGTCTTTCAAATGGGTTCAACTTTAAAACCATGTAGTTGTTACTAATTCATGCAGCTGCAGGGCAGTCTTGTCTGCCGGAGCACCCTCTGGGCACGGGTCACTCACATGACACATGGAGCTGTCCTCACAGTGCATATGCTGTGTTCCTGTGCTCCTTCATGGTGCTGAGTACACACAGAGATCCTTGTAATTCACTATGATGCTTCCTGAGTCCATGAGGGAGGTTCCTACTAGTACTCTCCAGTCACTAGGTCTGATTTAGCTCCCTGACTACTTACTGTTCAACCCGTCCAGTGTGACTGCAGGGTAGGGCTCAAACCTCTAGGTGGCACTGTGTGTGGGTGAATTTGTATCGGTTCCCTTTCTGGTTCTTTGCATGCTGGCGTTAAGCATCATGTAATGGATAGAACAAAGCTCACTGAATTTAAATGATGTTAAATGGATTACAGATTCTTTGACTGTTCTCTTTACTTTGAGGGATACTTATTTAACTTCTTTTGTCAAGTCTGAAAATTTTCTTCCTGTATCAAAGGGTGATACTATGCATAGAGAGTGCTTTTCAATATTAAGCCCAATATGAGAATAGAAATTATTGATTAGTAATTTGTCCTTTGGAACTTCTCCTCTTCTGGCTTAAATTTTATGATTTTTGTTAACTAGAAAAGAAGCTGTAACGTCTTGTCAAGAACAACTGGAAGCTTTCCGAGTCCTTGTTAAATCCCTAAAGTCATGGATAAAAGAAACAACAGAGCAGGTTCCCATTTTACAGCCCTCGTTTGGTGCAGAAGATCTAGGAAAATCTCTGGAAGAAGCAAAGGTGACTCATTGAATCAGAGACTGACCTTATTTGCCTTTAATGGAAGATAGTTTCCTTGGATCTAAAATCATGTAATTTGGGTCTCATACATGTGCGATAGATTTCCGTGATTTTTGGAAATTATAACATATAAACATCCTTTTGAGGAAGAGTATAAATACTTTCAGTTAGTTTTTTTACTAAGTGTTCTAGAATGCAAGTTTCCTCCCTTGTGAGATCCCTACTTAGTTTTAGTTATTTTTGATACCCTTTCTCGCAGCAGTAAGTCAGAGATCCCTCTGTTACTCAGAATTTGATTCGAGGTTGGGTATATCACTTTAACAGATAGTGAAATATTGGAGTTACTTGAGTCTCCTGTACAGATAAGAAAGTGAGTCTTTTTCGTATCTGACTCTAAGTCATTAAAAATCATAATCATTTGTGACAGTTTTTCATTTCCAAATTTGTAGAAATGTGTACTTTTAAAATTCACTGAAATTTTGATGGTTCAAACTCGCCGTGACATGGAATTGAGTCCCCATGTCCATTTCGTCTGGTAACGTGGCTGTTACCCAGGGCAGACCTACAGTTGACAGTTACTTTTGGAACCTGGGCACAGCGCGTTCCACCATGGCCGGCAGCAGAGCGCGGTGTGGGCCTCACCCGCTCCTCACTGCGGCCAGGGTTGACAGGGCCTTGGGCCACACGGGCAGATGAAGATGGTACTTTTCTCTCTCACTGACTCCCTCACAAACCGGAGCCTACAGTTGTTACTGCTTTAAAATGTTTAAGAAATTGAATTATATTGTGCATCTTTGATATGAAAACTGAAAAATAATGTGTTTTCCTATCTCAAGAAATTACAAGAAAAGTGGAGTTTAAAAACACCAGAGATTCAGAAAGTAAACAACAGTGGCGTCTCACTATGTAACCTCATAAGTGCGGTGACCACCCCTGCGAGGGCAGTTGCAGCCGTGAAATCAGGTATGCACTTTGTTTACAGTAGGCCTGTAAGAATTGGGGCCACCTATGTTTACTTCATGTTACCTTTGATAGTATATGCATAAAATAACCTCAGAAATACAAAGTGGAGTGACAGGACAAGAAAGCTGATATAAACACACTAAAACCTGTCTTGGTAAAGTGTCTGTGCTAATTCAATTTCAAATTCCTGCCATATTTCATTTTATTAGGTACTGTACTTAAAAATGTATCTAGATTAATATGTAAGAATAAGGAGTGTTATTTTGGGGGAGAGGACAGATCAGACTCTATTTTTTTTTTTTTTTCAATTAAATGGAGATACTGACCCTCTACTTGAAGTATTTCTACTCACATATTTGATAGTGAAATGAATCTATTCTCTTGGGAATAAAGTGAGAGAAGGAGGTGGGCTCTGTTCCTCAGGGCAGCTCTCTCATTTAATTCCCAGCAGCTTTATCCTGTGCTCTGCTGCAAACAAAGCAGTTCTGCAGGGTGTCAGCTGGCATATCCACCTCACTGTCTCAGTCATGGTGGACCCGCTCTTCTGAACAAAAGGGGAGAGCCGGGTGTAAACATTGATTCTAAAATTAATGTAGGTAAGTTGGCATAGTTTTTAGTTAAAAACACAGTGTATCAAGATTTAAATAAAATAGGCAGAAGGCACATCACGTATATTGATTCAGGAGTTCCTGAAGCCTGCTGAGGCTTGTTAGGCCGACCCTGTTGCAGCTGTCCCTGTTGTCACACTGATGTTCTAGCCAGGCCTTTCTCTGCCAGCCATGTATTCCACTCTGCTGATCCTGTCTCAGGGCATGCCCAGATGGTACGTCCCGTGCTGACCTCTGCTTTCTCTTCTAATCAGATTTCCTGAAATGTCAAGTTCGTGGTTTTTGTTTTTTTTTAGAAAAGGAATTCTTTTGTGTTTTATCTTAGTTTAGTTCCTCATGTTGCTTTTATATTGTAATAAATACATTTTTAAAATATTTGTTTGAGTCTTAATTACTGCCAGCTAGGGTAGGAATTAGTCTTGAACAGCTATAAGTTATTTCCACTTTTCATTTCCTTATGAGATGACATCGTGTGTCACATTTTTAAAGAGACAGAACTCAAGATTAAATGTTTAAATGCTTCTGTTTGTTTCACCTTGTTCTTGTGTGGTCAGTTTGATAAGTGTCTGTTTTGGATAGGTGGCCAATGGATATTAGTATGAGAAAGTATAACCAATTTTTAAGATATCTGATTATAAAAAGGTGCTGATGCTAGAGGATTATAAAATGAAAGCGAAACCCTGTAATAGTTGCTACCTTCTGAGTAGTTTGTTGGCAGTGGGCTGTCCGTGGTCCTGAGTGGCCATACGAGTTAGGTGTTGTTAATCCCCCCAGCTTGGTGGACGGGTTTGTAGGGCTGGGATTTTAACTCAGCTGCTCCGTACTGCGAAGCTTAGACACCCAACTGCTGCGCTCACTCTGGGTTTTGCTTTCATTTTTGGCTTTTCTGTCCCGACTTTTAAAACCACTCTGCCTCCATGAAGCTTGCGGCAGCACTGGGTGGCCGTCCAGGCTGAGCTCAGTCCTAGGATGAGGCGCGCGCTCTTCGTATGCCCGTCATCATGCCTCCTTCAACACCCTGTGCCCCACGCATCTCCTGAACTCAGGGACTGTATCACTGGGACAACTTTAGTTATAGAGCAACTTTGTGGGGAAATTGTTGTGGAGATTTAATGACTAGTTTATATCATCTAAATGAGTAGAACTCTCGTATTTAAAAGATGAGCATATTATACCTTAAGAATTGAATTCATAGGGTGGCGGATGTAGCCCGGGGTTGGAGCACTTGCCTAGCATGTGCAAGACAGCGGGCTTGGTCCTCAGCAGCCCCCCCAACACAGTCTATACAGAAGAGAGGGTACAGGGACCTTCACTGGAAGTTGAATTAATATTTTGCATTTCAGATAGAAATAACGGGGCTGGGGATTTAGCTCAGCGGCAAAGCGCCTGCCTGGCAAGGGCAAGGTCGTGAGTTCGGTTCCCGGAACCAGAGAAAAACCAAAACAAAAAAAAAAACAAAACAAAAAAAAAAACAAAAAAAAACAAAGAAATAACATTTTTCCTGGTATCCCCCAAAAGCAAAATAACATTTTTAAATGATTACTATTTATAGGGTTTGATGTAGTGACGTATGCTGTTAAGGTATAGATATATGAGGAAAATCTGATGAATTCGGTGTTCATATTTTTGCAGGTGGAGTAATATTAAATGGTGAAGGAATAGACACAAATACACAGGATTTTTTGACAAATAAAGGTGAATAGTAATTTTAAATGATTATTAATCAATGCAGTGTGGGTTTTTTGAGGGAAAATCTTAAAGAAGAGTAGCTATATTAAAAAGTTAAAGTATATAATACATAGTCACAATCTTTATAAGTATATTTATGTAACTTTCTATAGACATTGTTCATCCGAAATTAGTAAAATCCAGTATTTTAGCTTTTGCTGGTTTCCTCCTTTTTAGTTAGAGATATATTGTCTCTTGGAATAACATTGAGTTTGGCACTGAAGGAATGCACTTTATTATTTGAATATTTTATTCCATTTAAAATACCTTTTTAAATTTCACTTGCATGTTCCTGAATTGTTATTAAATAGCCTTATAAGGTGAACTAGCATTTTAGTTCTAAAATGTCTGTGATTTATCATAGTCAGTTTCAGAGAGCCAAGATAAAAGGATATCATGTAGGACAGATTTTTATTTCTAGACCTTTATTCCCAACACCCCAGACATATGTCAGCATAGTTTTTTTCTCACTCCCAGGTTTAACATCTGTTCAAAAGGACATGACTGACATAAGTCATGGTTATGAAGATCTTGGCCTCTTACTCAAGGACAAAATAGCTGAATTGAATACTAAGCTCTTCAAATTGCAGAAGGCTCAGGAAGAATCAAGTTCGATGATGCAGTGGTTAGAGAAAATGAACAAGACAGCGGCAAAATGGCACCAGACCCCGGCACCTGCCGACTCTGAAGCTGTGAAGACTCAGTTTGAACAGAATAAGGTACATCCTTGGTGGACCCACTGAGACAGGAGGAGAAGGGATTACACCCAGACCTGAGCCCAGGCTTCAGAAGCTCTGTGCTGGTTTCTAGATCTGTAACCTTCAGCCAGTGATTGGACAGTTTTGTTTAATGTGCCTTTCTATAGAGATTGATGAGAGTCATTTTTTATACACTCTGACATACAGAGATGAGCAAGGTATTTGGTGTAAGTGACCTCTGAATCCGTGTCAGTCTTGGGTAGCAGCCAGTCAACTATTAGAAAAGTTTTGTACCAGGAATCTCTTCTGATTAGTATAAAGTGGGGATAGCTAATGCCTCCCCTTTCTTAGATAGTATTTCTTTCTTAGAGCTGTCAAGATTGGGAAAATGTTTTTCCATTGTGGTAATAATGACAAAAATTTCTATAAGTTACTAACCTATATTTATACTCTTTACTGTGTTATCCACAAAAGTACTATTCCCTAGTAGAATCTCAAATTCTGGCAGCCTTTAACAGAACTGATTTTTTTATCAATTATACCCTAACTTATTACATCTTAGTTTTCTCATAACGGTTTGAGAATATGAAATTCTCCCTCAGTAAAGGGAACAAGAGTCATTATCTCCATAGTTAGAGCGTTCGCTGTAAGCTTCCCTTATCCCAGAGCTGGAGACTAGCAGAGATGAGGAAAGGCACATAACTGACTGCTGACTGGGTTTTCACTCTCTTTAGCATTTAACAGTGGAGTTTTTTTCCTTTTTTAGTCATGTTTGAGAAAAAAAGTACATCATAATTGTGTTTTTGTGTTTTGATGTTGGTATTCTAGTGTAATTATTTTTTTCCTTAGTCATTTGAGGCCGAACTGAAGCAAAATGTAAACAAAGTGCAGGAGTTGAAGGACAAACTGACAGAGCTGTTGGAGGAAAATCCAGATATTCCGGAGGCCCCCAAATGGAAACAGATATTGACAGAAATAGGTACGTTGTATTGTTTGCACTCCATTCCATAGACAGAAGCACAGTCATTTTTCATTTTTATGATAATCTTTACCAGAAAACATCCAGTAGCCTCAGTTGTTTTTGGAGTTCCTTTAACATTTCAGAATCTGTTTTTGGCATACTTTAAAAGTGTTATTTCAGGGGCTGGGGATTTAGCTCAGCGACACAGCGCCTTCCTGGCAAGCGCAAGGTCATGAGTTCAATTCCCGGTACCAGAGAAAAGCCAAAAAAAAAGTGTTATTTCAAATTACATTGTGAGTCTACAGCCATACCACCCTGAACGCGCCCGATCTCGTCAAATTACATTGTGAGAATTGGCATGTAACTATTTTTATGAAGAAGGTGGATACTGTTCAGTAAGATGCTACACATTGAGTAACTCTTTCAATTAGTGTTTCATTTCTTTTTGCTCATTTGTTTGGATCCTGGGACTCCTCAAGCCCGCACTTTATGTCGTCTTCTCTCCCCACCCACTACTGAAAGTAGCTTGCTGGGGAAGGCTGGTGATTTTCCTGTTACCCTCCCACCCCATCCTCTCCCTGTTGAAACTGCTTCTCATAGGTCCACAGTTGTCTTCACAGGCCTACTGTCTCGTCATTTTTTATTATGATATGGAAAATGAGTGTAAGACAAGGCTGATAATTTGTGCTGCTTTGTAATATTCCTTTGGTGAATTCAGTAAGTTAATGTGTGTCTAGCTCAGAGGAACAGTACGTGGCATGTAGCTATCTGAGTCTGTACTATCAGTCATTATAAGTATTTAGCTTTCAGTTGTTCCATTATGTTTATTAAATGTTGTCCAGTCTTTTGAGTCAGATTGCTGTGGTAGTTTAGAGATCTGTAAGTATGTTTTGGTTTGAAAAAAAAAGTCAGCTTACAGTGTCTGAATGTTCAAAGGTACGTTTAATCCTACTGCATTGTTGCCACCTTGTCCCAAACTCAGTGGCTGTCCCGGATGGTAGAGTTAGTTGGGCAGAGCATCGTCAAGACATTTTAGAAAGGGGTGGGAATCAGGAGTGTGTATTTCAGCTTCCCGGTGACTTTGATACTTCCCCATCCTGACTGCTCCAGTTGCACTGTTTTGTGGTCAGGTTGACTAGAACATGCCGTTATAGGGTAATGTCATTAGAATAAGTTCAGGGATCATGCTCTATTAAAATAAGTCTGCTAGTATATTATGCTAAGTGAAGGAATCTCTCAGGTAACTAATCCATTAATGAACATTTCTAGACAGCAAATGTGTTCACGTGCTGGACTGAGTGCTCTGATGTGTAAACCTTGACTTCTGAGCATCTCAGTAGAAACCTCTAAGACCAGTAGACTTGAGCCAGATTGTGAAGCGGGTCTTCAGGTCTGATCATCTAGAATCAGTGGCAACCCTTTTGTGATAACCAGCAGCCGGCTGCGGCCTGCGTGCCATAGTTTCACCACCACTGATTTAGGTGGGGAGGGGTTAGGTATTGAAGGATTTGAGCAGGAAGGCACCTCATTTTAAACTGATACCTTTTTAAGGGAAGTGTTTTAGAACCAAATGGATTGCAGCTGAGAAACGCTAATAATAGTGGTACCAGTTAAAAGGCGGGTTGGTACTTGGGAATGGTGGTTCCTGGGAGCAGGGCGAGCACTAGGAGCAACCTGCTAGCCTCACACCCAACCCACTGCAGCAGAAGCCCTGGGGAGGAGCCCGGAAGTCACTGCCCGTGACCCTTCAGGTAACTGCTGCAGCTGGAGCCTGAGAACCACTGTTCTAGGCGAAACACAAGGAGGACTGAAGTGGAGTTACCGCGTGGTTTAAGGGCTTACGATCAGGGAGGTAGGATAGTATGGAGGGTCCTAAAAGAACATTTAGAGTTATTACACTGTAGTGACATGGCAGAGACGATAACGTTTGAAAGAAATGTACAAGACAAACAATTCAGTAGTTTTGAGAGAAATACTAGTTTCATTTTTAAATGTTGAATTGAAAGAGCTGGTGATATGTCCTACTGGAACTTTCCAGCAGCTGGCTGTTAATGAGCAGTGTGAATAGGAGAGGGTGATCAGGTAGACATACAAATTTTGGAGCCACCTAGTTAAAAATAGAACTTGGAGATTTGATACTCCAAAAGGATTAATAGTCATTGTTCTAGTAGTTGAGTAAACAGATTCTATAGGAATTCTGGGAGAAACGAGAGATCACAGGACCCTGATTGCTTCAGGGAACATTCCAGTTAGAACAGTATCTTTTTTAAAAAGATTCAATTTTATTCTTTTTTGTTGTTGTTATTGTTTGTCAATTTTATTCTTATACTTCACTTGATAAACAACCACTAGGTCTATAAAATCTGTGGCATTAAATGCAGTTAATCCTCTTAGATTAGACTGTTAATTGGCTATGCAAGAAGCGTTACAAAATGGAATGATGCCCATTATATATCATTTTGAGTCATCTTATGTAGTCTCCCTATAGTCATACAAAGTGTATTAAAACTAAATGCCAAGTTATCCTTTTCTTTTAGATTCCAAGTGGCAAGAACTCAACCAATTAACAGTTGATAGACAACAAAAGCTGGAAGAATCCTCCAATAATCTAACCCAATTCCAGACTGTAGAAGCTCAGTTAAAACAGTGGCTTGTGGAAAAAGAACTGATGGTTAGTGTGCTCGGGCCGTTGTCCATCGACCCAAATATGCTGAACACCCAAAAGCAGCAGGTGCAGGTGAGTGTTACCTAATCATTTGCCTCGGGCTCAGGATTTTCCTTCTTTAGGCCGTTACCCTGCCACCCCATCCTCTCCCGTCTAAACTGCTCCTCTTAGGTCCACTGTTCTCTTCACTAGCCTACTGTCTCATCATTTTTATTATGATATGGAAAATGAGTGGAAGACAAGGCTGATAATTTATGCTGCTTTGTAGTATTCCTTTGGTGAATTCAGTAAGTTAATTGACTTAACTTAATAAGTTAACTTGACTTAACAAGACCAACACTGCCATAAACACATCAGCACTGAGCACTGTGCTATCTGCTTCAGAGTGGATTTATAATTCTTGGGGCCCCACGCTATGCATTTTAGAGAATTACAGCCATGAGTTGGCCCAGAGGAGGCTCCTTGAGCTCATGAGTAGACCAAGTCCCCAGATTACTCCGATGAGAGTGTGGTTGGTACAGACTATGTTAAAAAAGGGCCTTCTCTGAACTGTTAATGTACTTACTTCATATTTTTGTAAGAAACTAGCCATAATTTTATCGTTCAGAATTACTCCTTTGAGGTTTTATTCATTTTGTTTGAGGTAATTGATAATGAAATCTGTAAAACTCATGCAGTCAGTCCTGAGGGGAAGAGAGACAAAATTAGAAAGGGACAGAGAATGAGGGAAGCAGAGAGGAACCCTGGAAACCCAGTGCAATAGACCAGCATAATTACCCAGCTGATAAATGCACAAAGGGAGGGAAAACCATAAAGTTGAAGTCATAATAATGGCAGAAGCTCCACTGTGGTCCAGTTAGATTTCTTTAGGTAGGAATAGCGGCTTTAAAGCTGGAGGTGATTCTGTAAGCTAAAAATATAGATACTTTCTGAACAGAATGAAAACAAAAGATAAAAATAAATGCCCAGGGAGAAATACTTACCTTTGCTCTTAATAGTCTTTCAGAGATAGATAGATAAGTATAAGAGATAAAAATATAAAATAAAAACAGACATAAAATATACCAAAAGACAGAAATTTTTGGTCATTTGTTTTATAGTGAGAGTCATGTTGAATCTATATTCTGATCAACTTGATTTTTCTGGCTAAACTTTAGGCTATAAATGTCAGTAAATCCTATGTTTAAAAAACTTTATTGCCAGGCATAGTGGTGCATACCTGTAATCCCAGTACTTGGGAATCTGAAGCAGGAGGATCATGAGCTCAAGGCCAGCCTGGGCTACAAAGCAAGACCCTGTCTCAAACCCCTCCACACACATAAAGAAAAAACTTTGTAAAACAATATATTGTGAGCATGATACATTCTAACACTTACCACTATGCGATTTTCTTAATGTGAGTATTTTGGACTATTTCATAAATCTTGCAAGGAGAAAGCATGGGTAGGAAAAGACAAATGTGATAGTAGGTGATATAAACTTCATATTTTCATGTTTGAAATATTTATGTGAACTTCTGTTGATTTTACGTAGACTACCAAAATAGATTTATTCTAATCTTCCTTTTGGAAGATATGATTATTTTAGACAAAGTGTTTTCTCTCTGAATTACCGTGACTCTTTGAACTAGCAATTAGTTTAATGTAATTGCACTGTCCTTAAAATAAGAACTACAAGAGTGATAACTAAAAAACAAAACCAAGACCTGATAAATAAGTATCATTTCTGTCTCTTTGGATGCTTGAAGCTGTGTTTTCTATAACTTACTATACAATAATTTGTGTTTACCTTAGATTCTGTTGCAAGAATTTGACACTCGGAAACCTCAGTATGAACAACTCAGGACAGCCGGCCAGGGCATTCTGAGCAGGCCAGGAGAAGACCCTTCTCTGCATGGGGTTGTAAAGGAGCAGCTGGCAGCTGTGACCCAGAAGTGGGATGGCCTCACGGGACAGCTGAGTGACAGATGTGACCGAATTGACCAAGCCATTGTCCAAAGCACACAGTATCAGAGCCTGCTGAGAAGCCTCTCAGAGAAGCTGAGTGAGCTGGAGAGGAAGCTCAGCAGCAGCCTGGCTGCAAGCACCTGCGCCGACGCTGTAAACCAGCAGCTGGAAGCAGCCCAGAAGCTGAAGCAGGAAATAGAACAGGAAACACCACAGATCAAAGCGGCCCAGGTGCTCTGTGCGGACCTGTCAACACTGGTGAAAGAGGAATACCTGAAAGCAGAACTCACTAGGCAACTGGACAGCATCTTAAAATCATTTAAGGAAATTGAGCAGAAAGCAGGTCTGTCTTCTCTTAATACTGGTGTTTGCTGGTCAGAAATAGATACACATAGCAGAGATGTCCTATGTTACTGTTTCCAGTAATCCAAGGCCCTAAGGAGACTGGTGCAGTGCAGGTGTGACACAGGAGCCAGGGCACAAACCCCACTCGCACCCCAGACAGCTGCTGTGTGGGTGCAGTCTGCTTAGGAGAGACCCATTCAAACGCGAGGTATCCCAAGTTGGTTCTGAAAAGAGGTAAACATTTGTATGTGATATTACCTAAGTTCACCCCCCAAAACAGATGATTAGATATTAGAAAGGCTTTCGATCATCATCATATCTCCTTTTTTTATTGCTAGTGCTGAGAACTGAACCCAAGGTCTCATGCAGACTCAGCAAGTTCTCTACCATAGAGCCACATCCCAGCTCCCATCTACTGTTACTCTGTCTACTCTGTCATTGATAACACAGACAATGCGTGGGTTTCTCTGTTTTCTTCACTACCTGCTGCAGCAATAATTCTGTGGCGGATGGGCTGGTCTTTGTTAGAGGGAATATAGTGGACTATAAGAAGCCAGAAGGCTCTTGCCGAAGGAAGACACATGTTGTTGCTACTTGAAACATAGCACTAGTTTCTAAGTCTTACTCTTAGAGAACTCTCAATTTATATTTTTAATTGATTGATTCATTTATTGATTATGGCAACCATTTCAGACTTACTCCTTTTTTGACATAGAGGCAACATAATGTAGCACATAGAAACTGTATGGATTTATATCCTGACTTCACCTCTTCAGAGCTAGAAGACCCTGGGCAAATAGTTAAACTCTATTACCTGTAAAAGTCATAGAAGCAAAAAAGTCAGACTTTCCAGGAGATAGAGTGTCAACCCAGCCTAGGACTTTGGTCGTCTCTTCCCCACACGGAGTGGGAAGGATGATAGCAGAGCAGGAAGTGTTTGCTATGACCGACCACCCTCTGCACTGTGATGTACTTTTCCTTATTTCCATAATCATTGTTTTCTCTCTTTCCAGCTTTTTGCTTCTTACCTTGTCTCTTTTGTTATTGCTATATATACTCTGTCCACCACGTCAGTCATTCTTACAGTTCTTGATGTTAGTGCCAAAAGTCCTTGCTTTTAGACACTTCTGTCCATTCATTCAGACATTGTTTTCTAGGCTTTCTATGGATTAAATTAAGCGTTTGATGTAAAATAAACATGTCTGTAATTTCACTTTTAGAAAATCTTGTCCAGCACCTCCAATCAGCATGTGCAAGCTCTCATCAATTTCAGCAGATGTCTAGAGATTTTCAGGCTTGGCTGGATACAAAGAAAGAAGAGCAAAAGAAGTCTCATCCAGTATCAGCCAAACTCAAAGTCTTAGAATCATTAATTACAGATCAAAAAGACTTTAGTCAGACTTTAGCTGCCCAGTCTAATATTTATGAAAAAACCATTGCAGAAGGTGAAAATCTGCTACTGAAAACACAAGGTTCTGAGAAGGCAGCCGTTCAGCTGCAACTCACCACGATTAAAAACAGTTGGGATGGATTTAATAAGCAAGTGAAAGAAAGAGAAGACAAGTTAAAAGATGCATTTGAAAAAGCCCTCAAGTACAAAGAACATGTGGAGACTCTCCGGCCATGGATAGACAAATGTCAGAACAACCTGGAGGAAGTGAAGTTTTGTTTGGATCCTGCTGAAACAGAGAATTCTATTTCCAAGTTGAAGTCTCTGCAGAAGGAAATGGACCAGCACTTTGGTATGGTAGAACTGCTGAACAACACAGCCAACAGCCTGCTCAGTGTCTGTGAGGTTGATAAAGAGGTGGTTACAGATGAGAATAAAGCACTGATCCAGAAGGTGGACTCGGTCACTGAACAACTTCACAGGAAGAAATTCTCTCTGGAGAACACAGCCCAAAAGTTTAAAGAATTTCAAGAAGTTTCTAAAGAGACCAACAGGCAGCTTCAGTGCGCAAAGGAACAGCTGGATGTCCATGATTCCCTGGGGCCCCAGGCTTACAGTAACAAATGCCTGACCATGCTGCAGGCTCAGCAGAAAGCACTGCAGACCTTGAAGCACCAGGTAGATTTGGCCAGAAGACTTGCTCAGGATCTCGTGGTAGAAGCCTCAGACTCGAAGGGAACCTCTGATGTTTTATTACAAGCAGAAACCTTAGCTCAGGAGCACAGTGCGCTAAGTCAGCAGGTTGATGAAAAATGCTCATTTTTAGAAACCAAGCTTCAGGGCATCGGACATTTCCAGAATACCATCCGAGAACTGTTTTCTCAGTTTGCAGAGTTTGACGATGAACTGGACAGCATGGCTCCAGTGGGGAGAGATGTGGAAACATTGCAAATGCAAAAGGAGGCTATAAAAGCCTTTATGAAGAAACTAGGAGCCCTCATAGCGAGCAACGACAATGCCAATAAAACCTGCAAGATGATGCTGGCCACAGAGGAGGCCTCTCCTGACCTTGTTGGAATCAAGAGGGACTTGGAGGCCTTAAGCAAACAGTGCAACAAGTTACTAGACCGAGCACGCACAAGAGAAGAGCAGGTTGAAGGAATGCATGAGCGTCTTGAAGAATTCTATAGCAAATTTAAAGAATTTTCTACTCTGCTCCAAAAGGCTGAAGAACATGAAGAGTCACAAGGTCCCGTCGGGATGGATATAGAGACGATTAATCAGCAGCTTGCTGTATTCAAGGTAGGGAATTCTTCATTTTTACAGAATGTTTTTATTCCTGAAAGACATTTCTAATAGGTATAACAAAATGATAACCTATTTTTTAGAGCCTTCCAGAATAGCTGTCCTACAGTATTTGAGCCTGAATGAGCAAATATGAGGGTAACACCTGGGTACTTGGGGCAGTTCGAGCTTCCTGGGATTTGGGTTTTCGTAGGCTTAGGCCCTGAGGTGCTATCAAGAGGTCAGAGAGGCTCTTGAAAAAGCCCCAGGAAAGCTTGAAACTGACATCAGGGAGCCCATATCTGAGGGGACTGATAACTGACATGTATGACCAGAGCCGTGTTTTGAACTAAGCTGCAAAGGTTTGTCTCCCACAATTTTCTTTAAATGGT
Organism: Chinchilla lanigera; assembly: GCF_000276665.1. NCBI lineage: Eukaryota > Metazoa > Chordata > Mammalia > Rodentia > Chinchillidae > Chinchilla > Chinchilla lanigera. The sequence continues at coordinate 3,507,588 of NW_004955502.1, forward strand.
GAATTGCAATCTTTTCCTGTTCTTTCCCTTCTCATAGTCTTCACATACTTCTTAATTTCTTCTGCAAACATCTTTTTTATTTGTTTTTGTTTTTTTTTGGTTTTTCTCTGGTACCGGGAACCGAACTTACGACCTTGCGCTTGCCAGACAGGCGCTTTGCCGCTGAGCTAAATCCCCAGCCCCTAAACATCTTTTTTAAAGGTTCATACTTTTAAAGACACTGTAACCCTCCATGTTGTTATCCTGGTTTCATAAAGATCTTAGTTAGGTTCATGATCTGGAGGATTAGGAGTAAATTAATTTTTATTGGACTACATAAGCTCCTCAGTAGCAAGAAATGTCTGTTATTGGACAGCTTCAATAACACATAATGAGTGGAACATTAGATTACAGTGCTGGCCCAGTTTCCATGTCATTGGGTTTGGCCTTATTTATGGCAGTGGAAGCAGACATCCCAGCTTAGCAGGGGACAGAGGCAGGTGTCGCCCCTGCTGGAGGAGCCTGAATATCCAGTCTGCTGCACAAGTATGATCTGTCTAATCCTTTGGAGTTGCTGTGGTGCTCTGCTGTTCATGCAGTATGTTTACTTTCTGGTAAAGACAGGTGAAAGTGGATGGCACACTTAGCACATAGAGGATGTACTGAGAACAAATAAAAGCAAGGTTTGCTGAACTCCCAGCTGAGCTGGGGGTATAGCTCAGTGGAAGAGCATCTGTTTAGGGTGTGCGAGGCCCTGGATTCAGTCCCTAGCACCACAAAAACAACAAACCTAACCAACAGATTATTTCCCCTGGAAAATGAATGCAGATCAAATGTACTTCCAGTTTTAAGGTATTAGAATGACATATTGTTGTTTTCATTTGTCTTTAATAATAAGGTTTAGAGAAGATTGATTTTTTTAAAAGTAACTTCATAATGTTGTTTTTCTTACTATTACTGTTTATTCTTTATTAAATGCCTTCAAAGTCAAGTTCCTTCCAGGCTTAAAAATCAGTATTTGGATCTCAATGCTTGAAGGTTAAGGAACTATCTTTGCTTCCTTCACTGTACTCCCAAACTTTTATATTTTTGATTTGTAAAGTAAAAGATTTCATGTGACAAGAATACAATTGTGTGGCAGTTTGCTGCTTCAAAGACGGAGAACTTACGAGTGACTGTTAACTTGGAGTTTTCTATTGAATCCTGACAAAATTTTAAACATTAAATAACAGTTCTCAAAACGGTCTTTTTAATAGTGCAATTTGACTGTTTTGTGGTTTGTGAGACAATTAGGGTTTTTCCGAGTTTTCTGTGAATTTGTGTAGAGAAAAGAGTGGGTCTTCATTTCTGCTCCCTGCTTCAATGAACTATAAAAAATGGGCAGAAAAATAGTAATCAGGCTTCCAGTCTAGGTGGATGCGTCCTGTTTGTGTCCAAGAATGAGTACAGTGGAAAATGTGGCTGTCCCTGTGGAGAATTCACAGTAAGGAAGAGCAGGAGATAGGAAGACGTTTCTCACCACTGTGCTGTTTTTGCACATTTAAAACCTCCAGATAAGCATCGTTACCATCAGTAGTCACAGAGATTGTTTTATTTGGGAAGAAAAACAGTGATCATTTCTCCTAAAATAAGCCACTCAGCTTGCTGTGCTTGCTTCCTGATTATTTTAGAAGGAGTTGATTATCGTGATGTACCTTTAGAGTCTTGAAATAGTAACTAAAAATAAGTGTCCAGTGGACAGATCACCCAGCATATAAGATTGTAGCGCCACAGGCTAAAAGAAAGAATAAAGATATGGTTGTGGTAAAGATATATGGTAGCTTATACAACCAATAGTTCTATTTATTAGTATGCATTTGTCTATTAAAAATAGGAATTACAGCAATTAACATTTATTGCAGTCTCACTGTGTCAAACACTATCCTAAACTCTACCTTGTTAACAGTTACAAATGATAATCAATACTAATGTTATCCTTCCCTTACTGTAAAGAAGCAAGGCCCAGAGAGGTTTAGTACCTTGCCCAGGGTCACAGCGCGGATGTTTGGATGGAAGTAAGGCAGTGCTTTGTATCAGCTTCATTGGTCACCTTCTGAATCTGGTGTTTTCTCTGGGAAATTTTCCCATCATCTTCACTGTAGCCTACTTTAGGCATCCTGAATAATGAGTTCATTTTAAGGCAAAACACCAGAAATGCCCACTTAAGGAAAGTGTTCTATAAAACTGGCCACAATGAGAAGCAGGAGCTGAATGTGTGTAAAATGGCCACGTCCTCTCACGTTATGTAGACACTGTGGTGATGGTGATCGTGACCAGTGGTGATGGTGATTTCCTTGGTTACCATTGCTGCTGCTGAGATGGAACCGAACATTTCATTGTCTTGGTTTTATCTTTCTTGATTAAAGTGCAAGTGTTCAGATTTTAATTTAGTTTTTCCTGGGCCTTGTCTTTCATTAAATGGTAGTTTCAAAGACTTTAAATTTTTGGGTGGAATGATTTGTATCTACTGAAAAGCTAGTTATTCAAATTTCTGAAAATGAAACAGAAAAGCACTGAAGGGGACAGGGCCTAAAACACTGTAGACTTTGAAGTAGTTATAGTCCACTCTTTTGTTGATTTGTTATTTGAGACAGGGTCTTGCTATGTAGTTCAGGCTGGCCTTGAACTTACTATGCAGGCAGGCTGGCCTTGAAATTGCAGCGTTCTTCCTGTCTCAGCCTCCTGGGTGCTGGGATTACAGGCATGTGCCACCATGCCTGGCTGTGACACACTTTTACATTAATTTATCTGGTAGCTTTACTTTAATCTGATGCCATAGATAAAAATCCTATAGCAGTTTTTGAAATTTTTAATTTTTAAAATTTCTCTTAGTGCATGTGTGCAGTGCATAAGATCTACACCCCTTTTGTGGAGCTGCTACATGTGCACAATACATTTTAATTCAGTTTTTCATCCCCTTTTTGTCTCCCTGCATTCCTGGATCCCCTTTTGAGAAAGGTCATTTGAGAAAGATTCATCCCCCTACTTCCTCTTATCTTTTATTTTGCTATCTACCTATTTATTTATTTATTTATTTATTTATTTATTTATATTTTGGGCTTCTCATGTGAGAGAAACCATGGGATATTTAAGCGTGTGTGTCTGATTTATTTCACTTTACATTATGAATTCACAGGGCATCCATTTTCTGACAGATGCCTCGTTTATCTTTCCTTATGAAAGAGTAGAACTCTACTGTATGTCGATAGCACATTCTGTTTATCCACTCAGCTGTTGATGGACAGCAGATAGGCTGTGTCCAAGATCTAGCTAACTGTTAGGAACTGTGCTGCTGTAAACATGGGTGTGCCGGTATCCCTGTAGTGGGATGTCTTTAACTCCTTTGGGAAGATACCTCAAAGGGGAATAGCTGGGTCAAATGGAATTTCTATATTTAGGGTTTTTTTTGTTTTTGTTTTTGTTTTTTTTTTGAGGGATCTTCATACTGGGTTTCCGTAGTTGTTGTACTAGCTTACATTCCCACCAACAAGGTAGAAGAAGAGTTCCTTTTCCCTGCAGCTTCACCAGGATTTGTTACTGTTTGATTTCTTGATGATGGCCCTTCTTTTCTGGAATGAGGTGGAATCTCTGTATTGTTTTAACTTGCATTTCTTGAATGACCAGTGATGTCGACATGTATTTATTGGTCATTTGTACTTCTGCCATAAAGTGTCTACTCATTTCACTTGCCCTTTTTTGATTGGGTCCTTTATTTTAGGGGGCATATGGTTTTCTTGATATATTCTAGACATTTCTTTGTATATTCTAGATATTAGTCTTCTGTCTGAGGAATTGCTAACAAAACTTTTCACCCATTCTATAGGTTGTCTTTTCATCTGTTGTTTTTTTTTTTTTTTTTTGCTATGCAGAAGCTTTTTAATCTGATATGATCCCATTGGAGAAAAGAGAAAAGAAAGGGAAAATTATGTATATATGTATACACAGGATAGCTAACATAGTTGTACTACTGACCTCTGTTGCTTTATTGAAAGGAATAGTTAATGTTTAATTGTTTGATCAATCTTACATGCCTATATTTGTTTACCTGAGTAACCAATCTGAAGATATCAGTATGTAATACAACAACCATTGTTAATTTCCTATCACTTTTTCTGAAATTCTGTATTGCTTATATTGTTTTTGTGTTATTTTCTAAATGTATGTGTGTTTGTTAATATGTTTTTGTTCTTTTATCTTTAAAATAAAAATAAAATAAAAATAAATGAACTTCTTTGAGAGCAGGCCATGTTACTTATGTAGGAAATGTCTTATATTCACTGAGAACATAATAGATTATTTAAACTAAGAAGACAGACTTCTCTGCTTCCATTTTCCCCCCGATATTTAATCTAGCAAATAACTATTAATATTTATCTTAGGTTTCCTTAAAAGGACAACATTCATTTATGTTTAAGGTTCTAACTCAAACTTGTGTCCTGATTTAGCCTGAGTGAAAAGTATTATTATTTTGAGAGTAGATTAGTGTCACCCTTATTTAGCTTGAAGGTTTGAACTATTTTGATAGTATATGTAGTTTCTGTGACCATGTAAATGCTAGTTACTGGACTAACATGTCTGAAAAGTAAGGTGTTTCTGTACTCTTGGTAACTCAGAATACCAGTTTTCTATTTATATTTCTGTACTGTTACAGTTAAATACTCTGCACTCCTTTATAAATTGGTAGACTGAATAACAGGATAGATTTTGTATGTCTCTGGCAAAAAGAAAACAAGCCTGCCCCTAAGTCCTGTTTGAAGACCCTAACTGAAGATTAAACACAGATACATTATTAAGTAATATTAACTTTTCCACATTTATATTTACCAAAGACATGTTACTGACTTCTGAAGAATATGTCCTACTTTGATGTCATTAATAACTAATCAGAACTTCTGATTATCACAAAGCAGTCATCATCATACTGAAATGATTTAGTTTTAGTGAAGATTGAAGGAACTAGATTTTTTTAGAGAGAGAAAAAGAATAGACAATGACACTGAGTTTCAAAACAGGTTATTAGGACAGTTACAATAGTTGATACATTGCATATTGTTGTCTTCCTAGTACTTTTTCGGAATAGAAGATACAGGTATGATATCTTGTCTATAGAGTATTAGCACAAAACTTGCTTTTTAATGAACTAAGACAAACTAGCGGCATAACCATTGTAACTATTTTGTATATATATATATATTTTTTTTTTCTTTCTTCATTTCTTTTTTCCCCATCACAGTTTGTCTTTTCTTTTGAACAGTTTCCTACCAATTCACAATCTCTGTTGTACATTTCAGATTTTATTTACTTGTACATTTTTTTCATACTAGTGAGACAATGTGTCTGATACTGGGTCTGATTTATTTCAGTTAGGAGTATGGTCTTGAGTTGTACCCATTTATCTATAAAAGACTCCATTTTATCTGTTTTATGGCTGGGTAGTACTCCATTATATAAAAAAAACCACATCTTTTTATCCATTCTTCAGTTGATGGGCATCTGGGTTATTTCCAAGATTTAGCTATTACACATTGTGCTGTTATAAACATGGGTGCACATATATTACTGTAGTATGATGGTTTTATTTTTCTGGGAAGATACCCAGAAGGGGAAGGGCTGGGTTGAATGGGACCTCCGATCCCAATTTTTGAGGAATCTCCACACTGATGTCCACAGTGGTTGTACTAGTCTGCACTCCCATCAACAGTGAGGAGGGTTCCCTTTTCTCCACAGCCCCTCTAGCATTTGTCATCAGTTGAGTTTTTGATGATAGTCATTCTTTCTGGGGTGAGATGGAATCTCAGAGTTGTTTTAATTTGCATCCCTTGAAGGACCAATGATGTTGAACATTTTTCCATGTGTTTATTTGCCATTTGTATTTCTTCATCTGAGAAGTGCTGTTTATCTCTGATGCCCGTTTTTGGATTGGGTTTTTAAATTTGGGGGGTGTCTGATTTTTTTCAATTATTTATATGTTCTGTATATGAGTTTGTCTTTGGGACAACTGGCTATAATTTTTTCCCACTCTATGGGTTGTCTTTTCACTTTGTTGACAATTTCTTTTGTTGTGCAAAAGCTTTTTAGTAAGGTGGATCCCATCTATTGATTCTTTGTACTATTTCCCATGCAGTCTGGGTTTTGTTTATGAAATCTTTTCCTACACCTATGACTGTGAGACTTCAACCTACTTTCTCTTCTAGTAAATTTAGTGTTTCTGTTTTAATATTTAGATCGTTGATCCATTTTTGACTTTAGTGTATGGTGACAGACATGGGTCTAGCTTTAGTCTTTGGCATGTGGAAAGCCAGTTTTTCCAGCACCATTTATTGAAGAGACTATCTTTCTTCCAGTGAAACTGTTTAGCTCCTTTGTCAAATATAAGGTGGCTGAGTGTGTTTGGGGATGCATCTGCATCTTCTATTCTGTCCCACTGGTGCTCAGGCCTGTTTTCTTTTTCTAATACTGTGTTGATTTTGTCACAGTAGCTTTGTCATATATTTTCAGGTCTGGGATTGTGATACCCCTAATTTGCCTTTGTTGTCCAGAATTTCTTTTGCTATTTTAGATCTTTTCTGGTTCCAAATGAATTTCAGGAATGTTCTCTAGGTCTGTGAGGTATGTTAATGGTATTTTCATTTGGATTGCATTAAATCTGTATAGCAATTTTTGGAGAATGGCCATTTTCACTATGTTGTTTCTTCCTATCCATGACCAAGTAATACCTTTCCATTTTCTGATACCCTCCTCAATCTCCTTTTTGAGGATACTATAATTTTTACTGTATACATCTTTTACATCCTTTGTTAGATTAATTCCTAAGTATTTCACTTTTTTAGATGATACTGTGAAGGGTGTGCTTTCCTTTATTTCTCTCTCTGTGAATTTGTTGCTTGTGTACAGAAATGCTATTAACTTTTGAGTGTTAACTTTTTGTATCCAGTTACAGAACTGAATTTGGATATTAATCTAGAAGTCTTTTGGTGGAGTTTTTGGGGTCTTCTCTATAGAGTATCATTCCATCTACGAATACTGACAATTTAAGTTCTTTCTTTCCTATCCTTACCCCTTTTATTTATTGTTCTTGTCTAATTGCTCTGGCTAATGTTTCCAGAATTATAATGAATAGGAGTGGTGGTAATGAACATCCTTGTCTTGTTCCTGATGTTAGAGTGAAAACTTTCAAGTTTTGACCATTTAATATGATATTAGCTGTTGGTTTGTCATAGATGGCTTTTATAATATTGAGGTAAAGTCCATCTATTCCCAATTTTCTGCAGAGTCTTTATGATGAATGGTGTTGGACCTTGTCAAAAGCTTTTTCTGCATCTATTGAGATGATCATGTGTTTTGTGTCTTTGGTTCTGTTATATGGTGTATTACATCTATTGATTTTTGTATATTGAACTATTCCTGCATCCCTTCTGTGAGTCATTTGGTCATGATGTATAATCATTTTGATGATTTGCTGCATTCTGTTTGCCAGTTTCTTATTAAGGATTTTTCCATCTTTGTTCGTTAGAGAGATTGGCCTGTAGTCTTCTTTCTTGGTTGTTTTTTTCTGGTTTTAGAATCAGGGTAATACTTCTAGGAATGACTTTGGAAGTACCGCTACCCTTTCAATTTCCTTAAAGAGTTTTAGTGTTAGTGGCATTAGTTCTTCTCTAAATTCCTTGTAGAATTCCACAGTGAATCCTTCAGGGTCTTCTGGGCTTTTCTTTGTTGGTAAATTTTTAATTACATTTTCAATTTCATTGGCTGTTATTGGGTTAGTTAGAATTTTTGTATCTTCTTGATTTAATTTTGGTAATTAGATTGTGTCTAGGAACCTGTCCATTTCTTCTGTGTTTTCCATCTTTATTAGAATATTAGGTTCTCATAGTATGTGTTGATGATCTCCTGGAGTTCTGTGAGATCCATTGTGATTTTCCCCCTTTCATTCTAATTGCTTATATTTTTGTTTTTTCTTTCCTCTTTTTGATGAGGTTGGCTAATGGTTTATCAATTTTATTTATTCTTTCAAAGAACCAACTTCTCAGTGCATTGATTCTTTCTGTTGTTTTCTTAGTCTCTGTTGCACTGATTTCTGCTCTTATCTTTATAATTTCCTCCCTCATACAGGCTTTGGGTTTGATTTGTTCTTTTTCTAGGAGTTTGAGGTTCAACATTAGGTTGTTTATTTGAATTTGTTCTGTTTTCCTCGTGTGTGAGTTCATCACTGTAAATTTCCCTTGTAGGACTGCTTCATTTCACCCCATAAATTTTGGTATGTTGTATCAGTATCATCATTCAATTGTATGTGCAGTGTTTAATTTCATCTTTAATTTCCTCTGTGACTCATTGGTTGTTCAGAAGGGTGCTGCTTAATTTGCATGTGTTAATATAGTTTTTGCAGTTTCTCTGTCATTGATTTCCAGTTTTATTGTGCTGTGGTTGGATAGTATACATGGGATGATTTCAATCCCTCTACATTTACTTAAACATGTTTTGTCAGCTAATATATTGCTCTATTTTGGAGAAGAATGTGTATTCTGGTGTTTTGGGATGGAACACTGTAGACATCTACCAAGATCATTTGTTCATAGGCTTACTTTAATTCTAATATTCTTTGTTGATTTTTTTTTTTTTTTTTTGTCCAGTTGATTTATCCATTCATGAGAGTGGGGTTTTAAAATCCCCACTATAATTGTGTTAGTTAGAACTAATGTCACTAACACTGTGAAGAGGTTTGTAATGGTTTTAGTGCTTATTTGGTTTATCATGTCAATTAAGATTCATTTTATATAGTTGGGTGAACCTGTGTTTATGCGTAATATTTATGATTGTTATATCTTCTTCTTGGAGTTTTCCTTTAACTAATATGTAGTGACCTACTTTGTCTCTTTTGTTCAGTTTTGGCTTAAAATGTGCACTGTCTGCAAATAGAACGGCTACCCTTGCTTTTTTCTGGGTTCCTGTGGCATGGAGAATTGTTTTCCATCCTTTGACTTTTAGTCTATGAATTTCTTTTTGGGTTAAATGTGTTTCTTGAATGCAACATATTGTTAAATCTTGCTTCTTGATCCATTCTGCCATTTCTTTTTGGGTTAAATGTGTTTCTTGAATGCAACATATTGTTAGATCTTGCTTCTTGATCAACTCTGCCAGTCTCTCTTTTGACTGGTGAGTTGAGACCATTTACATTGATTGTTATAACTGATATATATATTGGCTTTTCTTTTTCATGTTATTTCCCTGCTGTTTTTTTCCCATCTTTCTGCTCTGTTTGATTGCTTGCCCTCCCTAGTGGCTTCTTTCTATTGGTGTTGCTATGTATGTGGTCTTTGTTATCTCTTTCTAATATGTCTTTCAGAGCATTCTGTAGAGCTGGTTTAGTGATCATAAATTTCTTCAGTTGCTCCTTTTCATGAAAATATCTTATTTATCTGTCAATTCTGAAGGATAATTTTGCTGGGTACATCAATCTGGGTTGAAGATTGCCTTTCTTTAGGGCTTGCAATACTTCACTCCAAGCTCTTCTTGATCTGAGGGTTTGTGTTGAGAAATCTGCTGTGATTCTGATGGGCTTTCCTTTCTAGGTGATATGTTTCTCTCTGTAGCTGCTTTTAATATTCTGTTCTTCTGCTGAATTTCTGGAATCTTGATAATTATATGCCTTGGTGTGGCTTTATTTTAGTCACGGCTATTTGGAGTTCTGTATGTTTCATTTATTTGTATGTCAAATTCTTTATTCATGTTTGGGAAGTTTTTTGCCATTATTTTTGTAAAGAGGTTTGTAATGGTTTTGGTGCTGTCTCCAGCTCTCTCACTGATTCCAGTCTTACGTTGTTGTTCTTTGCTTCGTCCTGTAGCTGTTGGATTGATTTTTTGTGGTCTCTTGTGACTTTTAAAATATCTTTCTTTTCCTGGTCCCTAGTTGTGTTCCTGTCTTCTAGACCTGATATTCTATCCTCCCCTTCATTTAATCTGCTGCTTGTACTTTCTTTGTAACTAGATATATCTATATTGTCATTTTACAGTGATCTAAAAGAAGAGCCAAACTGTAGCATTACTGTGATGATCATAGGCTCTCCTTAGATAGAGGAGACCTCCATAATTTATTAATGTGGAAGGGTGTGAGAGAGAGAGAGAAAGAGAGAGAGAGAGAGAGAGAGTGTGTATGTGTGTGTGTGTGTGTGAGAAAGAGAGAGAAAGAGAGGCAGAAAGGCAGAAGAGAATTTGCTTTGTTGGCATGAAATTGTATGTTGATTTCTTAATTAGAAAATTTGACTGGCAAATGGGTCTTTAATTATTTATTAAATAACAGTAGCATAGGATAGGGACAGGCAGCAGATTAAGTGAAAATCCATTCAGGAATCATAACACCCTAAGAAAATGTCTGTGAACATGTATTCTGTTAAGTATGTGTGATTGTCTTAGTTTACCTTAATTTCTTTTGCCAGTATTTTAATATGAAAAGTACTTCCAGTTTTATTGTTTTGTTTGTTTGTTTGTTTCTCTGAAGGAAAATGAATGAATGGTATCATTAAAGTGTACATTGTTTTCTTTTGCTAAGTGACTTTTTTTTTTTGTTTTGTTTTTTTTTTTGTTTTTGTTGTTTTGGTTTTTCTCTGGTACCGGGAACCGAACTCACGACCTTGCGCTTGCCAGACAGGCGCTTTGCCGCTGAGCTAAATCCCCAGCCCTTTCTTTTTTTTTTTGTTTTTGTTTTTGTTTTTTTGGTTTTTCTCTGGTACCGGGAACCGAACTCACGACCTTGCGGCTAAGTGACTTTTTAAAGAAATTCTGTTAGATATTTTCTATGCATAAATGCCTATGGTTCAGGTAATAAAATTTATATAATACAATCACCCTTTGTTATGTGGAATATTTTTTATTACTGTCACTGGAAAACCTCCTTGAACATTGGGAAAGCATACTCTTAGTGTTGTAGTGATTTATAGAAAGAGTAGCAGGTAGTCCTTAAAGACACTGAAGTTCACATGGGATAAGATCCCGAGATCAGACAATAAATCTGTTCCTTGTTTCTAAGTTTTTTTCTTTTGTGGTGGAGTCTGAATCTTCTTTATATTTAAATATTCATTTTAGTGAAATAAAGAGCTATTGAATATTCTTCTGATGAATATCCTCAAAAAGCCTTTAGTTATTTATGTAAAGTTTATCAGTTAGAAAACCATAGGATGCTTTCTGTTTTCATTAGTTAATGGCTGATCTGCTTTAGAAAAAACAATGGAAACTGTTGTCCTAATGCCTAGTTTTGTATTTGCTGCACAAAACATACTGTACCTCTTGTTAAGGTTCTAATCCATACTCTGAGAACTATTGGGCCAGGAGGGACTTTTGTCACTTTTTATGAATAATATTACATTTGTTTAGGTAGATGGTTTTCCACTTAATATACATTGAACTTCTTAACCTCACCAGTCTTTCAGTTCTGAAAACTTTGTGTTTAAGTTGATAAAATTTATTTTCAGCTTTTGCATAAGTGAATTATTGTTCTTAGTGGTTCAGATTATTTTCAGGAATTTTCCTTCCAAGGATTTAATTTAACTTTAGAAATATAAGATGGCGGAATCATACTGTTTTCCTTATAATTCAGTTAGTAGTGGTGCACCTTTCCAGAACACCTGCTTTACTAGATAGTTTGTCTGGATCACATCACGATTAAAGTAAATAGAATTACATTTTGAAGCAAAACATGTGTATCCAAAGGTCAAAGAAGCTCTGGAATTAAATGAAATCAATCGTTAAAAAAGAATTACATTTTTAAGACAGTATTCTGATTTTCCTAATTTCCCTGTATATAATGTTGACTATTTTTCAGAAAAATTATTTTCATCTTACTCATTGTGTGTTTCTCTCATGAAAATATGAGTGATTTAGAGATCATAATTAATATTTAGCAGCTTAATATATCAACTTTATTAACATAAGAACTATAACTTTAAAATAGCTGTATAGACTAAAATTAAGGGGAAAACTAAACGAGTTCAGTTCTGAGATATATATAATACACCCAAGTATATGTTTGAATGTGATTTCAAGTTACAGAGATGTATGTAAATTATCATAAATTTTAACTTGAACCAGAGCATAATGGATTGAAATAGTTCAATAAAATAAGAAAACAGCTAAAATGGTACAGATTAAGCATTGGTGGACCAGAGCACACTTTCCCGGCCCTGTCTGCTCTGAGCTGTGCGGTGCCCATTTCCTTGTCTGTTCCCCACCCTGCTGTGAGCGGTGTGGGGACAGCTGTGGCTGCATCTCCATACACAGCATCTTCCCATGTCCATCCTTATTACAGGCCAGATGTGAGTCGTATTTGCGAATGGCTGAGTTTTATGAATGAATTATCTATGAAGTTTTTAAAGTATACCAGTTACCTCAAGTGTGAGGTTACATGTTGCTCTTTTTAACTTTTTATAAAGCTCGGTTGATATTGTACTGATGAGGTAGAGTTAGTCTGAGGTAGACTGAATTAGGGTCTTCTTTCTCATGAAAAGTTCTTTAAGGACCTTAGACTGTTTTGAGAAAGTTACCTAAATTTCATAGAAATAGTTGGCTTTTCAGGCTGACATGTCAAGATAGTGGCAGTTGGGAGTGAAACCCTTAGTTCTTACTAATTCCCAGCCTCATACGCAGTCCACTGTTTAAATATGGTAGCTGCCTGCACTTTTTTTTCTTTCTCTTATCCATGCCTCCCAACAGCCTGTGTGCTTTAACATCACCGGAGCAGGTGCCAATTAAAATGTTTCCCCTCTCGACATGACAAATAGGCATTAGCACTGTGATGTTGATAGATTCTTATACCTGTTTTCTTTATGGATGAAATATATTTTTAGCTTAATAAAGGCTATCTAATGAGTCACATCTAACAATTTTTGAATTGGTGAGTTACCTATAAATGTTTCTGTGATTTTTTAAAATTCAACATGTGGGTTTATAAAAATTATCTTGAGATGTTCTCTTCTTTAAAGGTACAAAAGTCCCCTCCCCCATCTTTTCTGCACAATTATCAGAGAAAGTGTAAGGTTGTTTTCCCCAGAATATCCTTCATTTGGAAGCTGTTTTTTCATGTTAAATGATTATTTTATAGGATTGAAAAAAGATAGTCTGCCTTACTTTGCAAGTACCTGCTATTCTTAAAATGTTGCTTCTTTTCATAAAAGCAAGATAGACTTCATTAAATAAAATTTGCAGTTTCTGCTGCAAGCTGAGGTTTGACTCGCTGAACCTACTTTAAAAGTGTTTTCAAAGGGTGTTTGTTCAATAGATAAAAATCTGTGCATGTGATTTTATTACATATCCAGAGGTAGCTTACCCTTAATCTTTGCCTGGGTCTTGCATTAACCTCAAGAGAATGGATTTTAGTTAACTACAAATACTCCTGTGTAGGAATAATTTACTCTGGAGAAGAGTTAGATTTGAAATTGGGCTTTAAAAGGGAATGACAAAACTGGACTACAGGAATCTGCACTTTGCATCACAGGTACTGCTCAAGCTGCAGGTTCCTCACTGTGAAACTGGCTTCGTTGATGGCTTGGAACGGGGGAGCCCCCTTTTCCCCGCTGGCAGAGTGATTTCTCTGGTGCTCTTGGTGTCAGGTTCCACCTCCCCCCTGGGGTTCTGCTGCCCCTTCCATTGCCGGAGGCAGGCTCCTGGTGCTGATGTCACCACTAGGCAGCCAGCAGCGGCTCAGGTCCCTCCCACTGAAACCGCTCTGGCTCCCAGCTGGGCCAGGAGTTGGGGAAAGATGACTGCGAAGTTAGGTCACAGGAGGGGGTAGCACCAGAGTGAGAGACAGCTGGCGGCTCGGCACCAGGGCCGCACACACGGACAGAAGCTGTCTGGAGCGGGAGAGGATGCCGCCACCGGGGCCGGGACCCTGCAACCCTGAGGAGCCAGTGCCCTGGAGCGCCCTGCCGGGGCTCCCTGCCTGCGTCCACTGCCGCCGCCTTCGCTCCGTAGCTGTAGCTGAAATGAAGGCCAAGCTACGGCCACGGCTGTTGGTCGGTTTCCAAGGACAGAGGAGTCCTCTGGTCTGCAGCTGAATGTGAATTGTGCCGCCTGTGCCTCAGAGGAAACCTCGGAGCTCTGCTCTCGCTGCAGTTGCCTCAGGTGGAATAAGCCTTCTTAAGGAGGATCAGATAAGAGTCTTCAGGATTTTTTAAAAGGGAAGTTACTGACAGACAGTACAACGTGCTTTCTGATTGTTTACTTTCAACTGCCCTGGCCATCTGATATTTTTCTTTGGGTAGTTCTGCCTTGAAGAAGCTTAATATGGGAAGGAAAACTGCCTTTTGAATCAAGATTATTTATAGCTACCCTCCCAAAAGTGTAAAAGAAAGCTTTAACTTTTTTACAATATTAGACATTTTTCTTCTAAAGATTTGTTCTGTGCCTTGATCTGAACAGCACATGGCCCCTTTGTCTTTTAAGTTTCTGATGCATGGTTTATTTATAAAAGAGATGGAGTTTTGAAAGCCATGTTAAGTGGATTACAGCTAACCAGAGCTCTGTTGAAATTCACATTCAGCCTGTTAAAATGCTTGCTCATTTGGAAATTTTAATCTGGAAACCTCAGATGCAAAATTAGACTGAAAAGGGAAATGGATTGACAGTGGAATGTTCTGAGTGTTTGAGCCACTGTTGAGTGTGTTTGTTTTTTCTGTGTTTTGGATTGTGTGAAAGGGAACTTTCGGGGGTGGGAGAGGTGGAGGAAGATTTCTGTTCTCCATTCTTGGTGCACTTTACTTTTTAGAATCACTCTAAAGTCAATCAGGTAAAAGGATAGTTGCATTTATACCCATGCACTACTGATGACCTAATCACCTCGTAATGTATGTGACAACATGTATTATTTGCGCTTGTGTCTTTGTGCTAAAGACACATCGTAGTGCTGTTCAGAGTAGTTGTTTTTGAAAGATGCTTTATTACCTTATCTCTTACTTTCTCTGTCAAGAGCTGCAGTATTTGTTTTGACTGTCTATAAGATGGGGAAGCCACTCAGCAGACCAGACTGTTTACGTCAGAATCCTCCATGTGTAGGGAAGGGTGAGGAAGAAGAGGACCTAAATATCGAAGACTGCTATGTCCCACAGCGGTCGATTTATGATACAGTCAGACTAAATGAACAGATAGACTCTGGCTCAAAAGGTAGCCTGTCTTCCAGGCACTTTACAGATCGGACTTTACCCTACAATCACAGAACACTGGATGTTAGTTCTTTATGCTCTAACGGTGGCCTTACTTCTTCTAGTGTGTTTGAGCTGAGAGGCCGTGAAGCTAACAAATTAGATGAAAAGATGATCTTTGATGCACTCAAACTAAATAGTGATATTATTCGAACCACAGGATTACCCAAAGCCAAATCTCATGCAGAAAAGAAAGAGCATAGACGTTCGTGGCGAATGTTTGTCCCAGCTAATTTTGTGGATTATGCAAACAAAAGTGAAACCTCTTTTGTTGAACCTATTGACATGTCAGATGCTGTTTCCAAGGCCAGCAAGTGCAGATGGGGTACAAGTTCTCTAACTTCTGAGGAAGATGACTCTGGTTTATGTAGTCCTCCTGCAGAAAGGGAAGAAAAACAGGGGATTTTAACTAGAGACCAGTCACGAATGAGAAGCTTGTCTTCTGCTGAAGATATTCATGTAACAGAGCAATATAGACCTGCTTTTTCTGTTAATTCCATTAGTGAACAGAAAATACCCCTGCTTTCATGTAGAGATGCCCACCCTGAGGATAACTTCAAAATGATTTTACACAATGTCTCTCCACTGGAAGAAACAAAATGTGTAAGTGGTCAAAAGGCAATCCATGATGACAGTTGCCTGCAAAATGATTTGAAAGACAACACTCAGTGTGATCCATTACTTATGCCAAGAGATGGGGAAAACACGCATCTTTCTAACTCCGGACAAGAGGAGCAAACTTACTGCCCAGGAGACTTACAAATTATAGCACAAAGTGTGGAACTCATGAAGGATCTCCCACACGAGGCAGAGCTGTCTGCCAGAGACCTGGGGGGCAGGGATGCAGATTGCAGTAGCCCAGGTTTGGTAGAAAATGTGACACTGTCTACACAGTATGATTTAGAAGAATCCAGCATAGCCTCTAATGGGGAAGGGGAAGCTTCCCTTTTTGCCCAGAACATGGAGGGGACTCCTACTAAGGGCTCCCTGAAATTGGTACCAGTAAGAAAGAAAGCAGCATCCAGAAAAACAGAAGGCCAGGCAGGAATTTTGGATACAGTCTGCAATGGCTTCCAGTTGGGCCAGGTAATTCATGGAACTGTGAAGCTACAGTACTAGAAGCTTGTGCTTCTCTCTCCAGGTAGTCACCAGTGTTTCTTAGTTATGATCAAATCCAGGCATTTATTTGGAGGGTTTGACAGGCATCCTGTAAGATGCCAGCTATTGATGAGTGATCATTACTACAGATTAATTAGGGACCAGTTTGAGGGAAGGGCAGTTATTCCCGCTGTTGAGGGTCCTGCTAGTGGTGTTGTGGACGGTGCTGTCCACTTCATGCAGAATGCCTCCCCTGTGAGTTCAGTTTAATGTTGGGCTTTCACAGTTGTGACTGAAAACACTGCCATTTAAGGGCAGTTACATTGGGTTTATTAAGCTTCAGCAGGCTTAGTCACAAAGGTACAAGCACAGTATTATATTGTTGTTATCTTAACCCAATTTAAGGACTTTTTAAAAAGTGCTGCAGATGTTCCCTCAGAAACTGCATGGGAGAGTGGAGAAGTTAAAGTTACTGAGCTGTTTGTGCAGGCGCTATGGCTCTAACTTTTTTTTATTAGTGCTTGTTTCCTAACTTTTTATGATTTAGGATGAGGTAAGAAAGTAAAGGGTGCAGCCTTGTAATAAGCAAGAGGTTGTTTTTCAAGCCTGTAATTTTTTTCTTCCCAGTCAGATTGAAGTTCAGCTATTTTTGTACTTTTACTAACTCTTCTGGTAAACTTTGCCTCTGGGGCTATTTTATTTTAGTTTCTCGGTGTTTATGAGCTAGCTGGCTTCTTTGTGTTGGTTTGTGTGTGTGGGGGTGTCTCTCCCTAGGTATCTTGTTACCGCTGATAAGGAATTTAGACACTCTCATAGAAGTTCTGTCTGAAATAATTGCTCTAGTCAACAGTGCCCTTTCCTTTGGCATGCAGCAGAAGGCCTGCTGATTTAAAGGCCTAGCGAAATACTTTCTTTTCCTTGTAAGGGATTTTACAGTTTATTTGCAGGTAATATTTTTTTCCATTTTAATCCTTAGTATATTTTTGTAGTACTTTGGGAAATTACCAGAGTCACCTAGACCTGTTTTGATATACACCCTTAAATTTTACTTAAAACCAAGATCAGAAGTTAAGGAAATTTACTAGAACTTCTTATTAGTTGGGTTTTTTTCCCCCTAGTACTGAAAACTGTCAGAGGAGAATAAAACCTTTTCCTAAGTAACTATATGCTATACAAGTTCCTGCAAATAAGAATGTGGCAGTTGTTCTAGATCCCCCACATTTTTTGTAAATAATTAAGTATTCAAAGCTATTAGTTACTAGAAGCAGTCGCTTAGAAAATGGTATGTGAAAGATACAAGACTGCACTGCCAAATTCTATCTTTATCACCTTGTTGCAACTTGCTGCTGAGTTACTGGGTAAGTTACTTGGAAAATATATGAAAACTCCTTAAATTCTTTCTTCAGTGATTTGGGAGAATCTTATGTTTATGTGCAGTTAATTTTTATAATTAGTATTGTTGCGTAGAAACAATTATCCAGTATTGGAATTGTGTGTATGGATTTTCTGTAGAAAAAGCAAGTTGGGCTTGAGGCAGGGAGGAGCCTTTTAGAGGAAATGGTTACTAATTTGTTTTCTGTTTTCCAGTACCTTCATTCACATAATAACACAGGCGTATCCTGTGTGCTAGGCACCTGGCCAGGTTCTGGAGAAGAGCTTGTCACCTGCAGCCTCTACATCTTTCAAAATTAGTTTTCATGCTGTGCCTGTCATTTTTTTGAAGTGCTATTTTAATATTTGCCTTTATTATGTTTCCATCTATTTTGTTTATCCATTCATTGATTACTTGTGTAATAGCCTTTAGTACAGAGACTCAAAGTCCCAAACTGTGTTTTAGCTTAATATGGGGCTGACCTGCCAGCCCCACATTACACATTTATATTACCCATGAAAGAATTACTGTGTCAGGTCCCAGTGTTTCTTTTAAGGGATTGATGCCCACTCACCTGAGCTGGAAATAAACTTCTTCATGGTGGTGTTCATTCAGCACCTAATTATTGCATATATATTACACACTGAGTAACTGTGGTGGCTCCAGGGCATAATACTGCCATAAGGAAGCAGTTGGCGATTTCAACTTCCATGGAACCTGCAGTTGAACACATTGAATGCTTTGCTAGACACAGGCACCCCGGGACCATAAGTTGCATGGGGATGGAGCGTAGGGGAGGGAACGCGAGGAACCTGCGGGCAGCAGTTTGCAGGGGTGGTGGCGGACAAAGAGGAGCCAGAGTCATCGTGCTGCTTACGTGTGTGATCAGATCTGTGGATGAGGCCACTGTACCTCTTGCAAGCCTACTGCCATCTTTATAAGCATCAGAGGGGCTGGATGTGTGGGGACCCTTGCTGGCTCAGCGCACGCCTATGTCTTTCTCTCTTTCTCTCTGTTCATGTGTTTGACCTCTGAGTCCCCTTCGTTTTCTTGGCACAATTCTCCTTTTCCAATTTGAGTCTCACGCTATAGTTGCCAGCTAGCAGCATCCTTCTGAGAAGCTCTGAGAATTCCTCCCCAGTGAGGCTCATCTTCCCCTTCTACTCTTAGCTTGTTCTGTAATCTTTCTCTAGAATTAAATTAGGACAATAGGACATTTCTCAGGCTATGATAAGGAAGCAGTACAGGACGCATAATGCTATCTTCTTGTTTTATAGGTAATCTGATTAAATATACAATCTCATTCTTGATATCCTTAAATTACTTTGATCTTAAAAATTTTTATTTAATTTACTTTCACACTGTTATTCATAAGAACCAATTATCTTTACTTCTATAATAACTCTAAGTTTTTACTACCTGGGACTAAACAAACACTCACTCTGTATTGGATGTGTTGTGGCTCTTCCAACTGCAGGTTTTCCAGAAGGAAGAGATTGAACCCTTGCAGGTGAAACAGCAAGATGTAAACTGGCTGGGTCAAGGGCTTATTCAGAGTGCTGCTAAAAACACCAGCACTCAAGGCTTGGAGCATGACCTGGAAGATGTTAGTGCACGGTGGAAAACTCTCAATAAGAAGGTAATTTTTTCATCCCCTTCATAATTTTTGTTAATTATTATTCACTAGCATTTATTGTGACCCTTCATCAGATTTATAGTAATCAAACTTTCCTAAATATGTCTCCTTTTTGTATTGCTATAAGCTAGATGGCCCAAACACAGATGCGCCCAAGAACCGTGGTAGTTAGGGAGCATAGAGGAAAGAAGGGAGCTGGGAGAAACTGGGCCTGTCCCTGTCGTGGTCTGATATCGATACAGCTACAGGCACATGGCCAGAGGCACAGCGGGTGTGGCGGCAAGCAGCTGGGAAACTGCCCCAGTTGAGAGAACAGGTGCCTTGGAGGGCTGGGACTCCTCTTCAGGCAGCCACTGGCGTGTAGGGGTGCAGGTGCACCGCTGCTATACACTCTCCTTACTGCCCAAAGCACCTGGAGATCTCACCTTCTATGCAAAGCCTTTGCGCTGTCAAATGTTGGTAATTAATTTCCTACTGTGCAAGTGAAAGAAGCAATGTCTCTGTCAGCCCTAGGCCAAAGGTCTGCAATCCTCACTGTAGACTGTCAGTTCCAAATATTATTCTCCCCCAAATTCCATGAGAGAAAATGCTAGAAATGGTGCTCTGTTATCTTAGAGCATAATGTGGATGCACAAGTGGCTCATGACATGAGTGATCAGATGTTGCCGTGGGATAGCAGCGCTTGTTAGTGGTAGTGCCTGTTCTTCTGTGCATTGAAATCGTAAGCAGTTTCCAGATCTTAAAACCACATCATCTTTAAAGGTCTCAATACAGAGGTAATTTTCTTATGGATAATGATTCACATTAAGCACAAATTGGAATGTGGTGTCAGGTGTAAGTTTATTCTATAACACAGTATCTTGCCAACGTTTTTCAGTCCAAAAGGAGATCTATGGAAACCGCAATAGGACAGCTTTATGTAGGACACAAAGCCTAGAAAGACCTTAGAAGATAAAGGCCCTGGTTTGTTAAAAAGGGACTCAGGACCTGGTGCTAACAGAATTTAACAGTGTTTTATAGTTGTTTTGCATGCCAAAATATTAATAGTTCTGACTCTCTTTGCTATAATAATCCTTGTAATCCTAGTCTTTTATCATTATCCCTAATATTCATCAGTAGGAAATAAAAAGTGAATCCCAATAGTGATAAAATGATAAAGCACAGTTTTTTGTTAATTGTAAATATTTGAGCCACTTTTTGCTAACCACAAATACACCGGGCATTTCCAGACTCTCAAAGATGTAGTCTCTGTCTTGACTGTTTGGGATGGTCACCTTGTCTTCATGACTTACTTGCTGAAGTTTGATTCCTCTTCACTCCTATCCCGGCTGTCAGTGCTTTGTGTAGATTTTAAGAAAAAATCAAGAGAAAATGTGTGATGAAACGAGAAAATAAGCAAGAACAGTGGTAGCCAGTGGCGGATTTCATTATAAGTAAGCAAACTGAAGCACCTGGGCCTTCACAGGTGGCTCAGCGAGCAGCCCAGATGCAGGAGGCCCTGCTGCGCTGCGGCAGGTTCCAGGATGCCTTGGAGTCCCTGCTCAGCTGGATGGTGGACACCGAGGAGCTTGTGGCCAATCAGAAGCCCCCGTCAGCCGAGTTCAAAGTGGTGAAGGCCCAGATGCAGGAGCAGAAGGTAAGTTAGTGATGCTTTTGTACTGTGTTTGACATTGACTCTTCAGAATGAGAGTAAAAATGTACTGCTTTATGGATACCGGTAGGCTATCCTGGTTAACTGGTTCCTGCTATGTTAGATATCATTCTGTTAGTCATTCAACCATCACTTAGTGAATATCTGCACGAGTATAGGCATTGTTCTAGATGCTGGGGATTACATCCCTGAATAAAAGTAACAGAAGTTCCTCACTGAGGCTGAAGTCTAATGAGAAGGCCGGGATAAGGAGAGAGACAGTAAACAAGATGAATGTGTGAAGTGGTGAGTTAGACCTAAGAAAAGCAGGGACAAGAGTTAGGAATCAGAGTGGCACAGCAGGATGGGTGAGCAGGAAGTGCTAAAGAAGAGGGGATCTGTATACGGTTTTCAATAAGGTACTGAAGGAGGGCTTCACCGACAGGGTGACATTTGGACAGAAATGTCATCGTTCCTGGATACATTAGTTTATCTATATGAAATTGCCTTTCTCTTGGATTAAATATTGGCACCTTCTTCTAGTGCACTCTGTTAGTAAAGAGGCAAATATTTAATCCATATGTGCTTAGGAACGTGCCGTTGTATCTTTTGACAAAGTGAAAACTTTCCATATTGGGAAAATGGGGCTGGGGATATAGCTCAGTGGTAGAGTGCCTGCCTGGCAAGTAGGAAGTCATGAGTTCAATTCCTGGTACCAAAAAAAAAAAAAAAATTGAGAAAACATAATCTGTGTAAGGATAACTATCCAAGGCCACTGTGTACAGTTTTGACACCTAATGGTCATGGTCAGCTATGACACATTTGATGACATCTTCACAATAGCTTATGGGCCGGGACTTGATATGTGGGGAGGGACTTAGCACACAGCACGTTGGTAAGGTTTCCCTTGTGGAACTTTAAAAAGAAAGGTGTATATTACTTTAATTTTAATTAAATTTAATTTCTTTACATTTAGAACCTTTCAAATTAAAAATTTATCTTTCTAGTCCCGGCTTAGTTCACTTGATAAAATTAATACTGAGAGTATATTATATATTTCAAAATTGCTCAAAAAATTTTTTAAATGTTCTCAATATAAAAGTAAACAGGGAGATGCTCGATATGTTAAATAGCTTGATTTACTAATTTCACAATGTACACATGAATATACACATATATAAATATATATGTCTCATTACTATTGTCAGTTAAAATTATTTGTCAGTTAAAATTGTTTTGAAACTTCTACTCCTCACTTTAATTTCTACATTTCATAGTATTTCTCTAAAATTTATCTGAAAACCTCAGCATATTAGAAATAATTAGGAGTAAGCATTAGGGAAACATAACTGGAAACACATTACATTTGTGTCATTTTTTGAATAATCTGTACCTGCTACCATTTGCAATTCAGTTTATTCTCCCGGAGTTAATTAATGATGCTTAGCCAACAAAATCCACTTGTTGGGTGGGCTTTGGTAATTGCTGGAGGCTTTGCTACTAAAGTTTACCTAAGGTAATTTACCTAATTAGCTTTCCTTGCTGGCTCCATCTGTTCTGCTTTGTAAAATAACTCAACTTATGTCAACAGAGTGGATGATGCCGCACCTTCTTTTTAAACATGCATTGCTCTTACTCCTTGCCTGGGAGGTCGGAGGTCGTGGTCTCAGAATACTCGGCTAGCATTTTACTTCTGAGTAGCGGTTGAGTCTTTAACCCCGGACTCCCAGTGAGGATCAGATTACGGAGGCCATGAGGCTGGCAGCGCTGTACACCTGGGCCTTCCTCGGCGCTTTAGCACAGTGCCTGTGCTCCGCACTCGTTCAGGAGCAGTTGGCCCTGGTGAGGCCAGAGTGAGGTAACTCTGAGTGTGACTCCCACATCAGCCTTTTCTTTCCAGGCATCTCGTGATGCTTAATTAGAATTAAAGTGAATTTTGCTCCTACTGCCAAATCCCAGAATGTTAGTCTCAGCCAGTTTAGTTGCTTCCATACTCTCTTCCTCTGTAATGATATTTAAAGACTTTTTTCTTCCTCATGAAGGATTTTCGGATCTAGTTCCAGCTAGTGAAGGGATCCAACCAAGCCCTGCTCCTTTTAGCCTTGCTAACTTATGGGTTTGGTCTGAGTCTTAACTTCCTTGTCAGTCATGGGTTGTTTAATGTGGGAAAAGGTTTTGACAATAGTAATGACTCATAGTAATCTTTTTATTTGTATAGACCAGATAAGTGTTGAATGTTTGGGTCATTCCTGTTTCATTAAAGTGAGGGGAATTGTCTACTCTTCCGGTGATCAAGTAGGGCCATTCCAAGCAGCACCTTCACCACTGTTGTTTTATATTAAAAATTAATTATGAAGACTTTAGGGCTTTATCCATATTAGTTTTGTATATTCTGAAAAGCCCTACCACAGCTATTCGACACAGTAGTGGTAAGTTAGTAAACCAAGTGAGTTCTTTTTAAAATCCCACTTCTCAGATACTTTCATGTCTGTATTCATACAAGGTATGTTTCTGTCACCTACAAAAACTACATTTTTGTGGGGACAGGGTTTCACTGTGCAGTTCAGGCTAGCCTGAAGTTACTTTGTAGCCCTGGCTGTCCTTGAACTCCAAGGGATCCCCCTGCCTCAGCCTCCTGAGTGCTGGGATTGCAGGCGTGCACCACCACACCCGACTTCATACCAGAAATACTTAAAGCGGGTTTTATGTTGTGTCTGTTTAATTATTCTTTTGCTTTAAAAATGTTTAATGTTTTTTCTCAAGCTTCTGCAAAGATTGCTGGATGACCGCAAATCTACTGTGGAGGTAATCAAACGAGAAGGAGAAAAAATCGCTGCAACAGCAGAAACTGCGGATAAAGTGAAGATCTTGAAGCAGCTGAGTCTCCTGGATAGTAGATGGGAGACGTTGCTCGATAAAGTAGAGACAAGGTAGCTTAATTACTTGCAGTGCTTTTGAAAGAGTAACAGGGACCCTACAACTGTGTATTTGAGTAATGCTTTTCTTTAAACCACTATTCTCTGATGATCATGGCTGTGAGTATAGGTGGTGGGATCTCTCCTCAGTCTTCTAATGGTCATGTCTTACAGTATCATCACATCCCAGTGCTTTGGATTAAGAAAGCATCTTCCTCGGAGTGAGGAGGGGAATTGTTTGTTTATGGCATAGTTACTGCCCTGCGCATCTTGCATCAAGCATAAAGCTAGGCCTTAGTTTACACGGGTGAGCTGGACAGGTTGCCTTTGTCCTCACTAAGGTGTAGCTTAATAAGATTTACAGCCATTGGAAAAAATGTGACATTTTGAAGAGTACTGGGGAGTGTGTGATGGGAGGAACCTGGGCTGGGGCAGGGACGTGACAGCTAAGCTGTGTGTTAAGGGAAGAGTTGGAATTGGCTAGAATAAGAGGCGGATCGAAAACGCACACTCATGAAAGTCTTGAAGCCTAGAGCCCGGCTCTGCTGGGCTTTTGCTGGCGTTTGTCTTATGATAGAATACCAACCAATATTTCATTTCTGCACTGACAAGAAGTTGACTGTTGTGTGTACAGCCACAGGGAAGTACAGTCACCTAGATTAGTTGGGTTGAAGGCGGGTGAACCACTCAACAGCGTGGTGGTGCTCCATGAATTCCTGCCTTCTGTGAAACTAGAAATTAACAGAGCTGTTGGCTAATCTTGGATTACTGAATAGAATTGTGGTTTTAGGACTACAGAATGAGGTACTCCTAAAGAGGCGAAAGTCTTGTCCTTTAGTAGATTAACCTTGTGTGTCATATCCTACGACGTTGTGGCCTAGAAGGTATTGGAAGATAGTCTCAGTATTTTTTTGTTTAAGCTAAATGAGTAAATGTCTGTGTCTCAGCTCTACTCCTAGAACTGGTTTTCTTTTTTTTTTTTTGGTTTTTGGTTTTTGGTTTTTCTCCGGTACCGGGAACCGAACTCACGACCTTGCACTTGCCAGGCAGGCACTTTGCCGATGAGCTAAATCCCCAGCCCCTAGAACTGGTTTTCTTTTTCCAAAAACTTCTTCACAGTGGTATTCAGTGGGAGGGATTTAGTGATAATTATGATTCAGAAATGTATTGCTCATAATTTCAATAAATTAGATTTATTCAGTAAATTATTGTTCAGTAAATTAAACATAATTACAAGACAGTTTTTTCATTTTAATTTTTATTAGTACATGTTCACATAATGGCCACATTTGTGGTGTTGCCTTGGTACATACACATAACACACTGTAATTCTTTTGTCATCCCTCCCCCTTCCCTCCCCCTTCCCTGTCCATCTCTTGGTCCTTCCCTTTGCAGAAGACTTATTTTCCTGTTTCCTATTATGTGTCTTTTGTTTTGGTCTTTGATTTATTTCTGTATTGAGTTTCTCATGTAAAACAAACCACACTATTTAAGCTTGTGTGTCTCACTTATTTCACTTCACATTGTGGTCTCAAAGTGCATCCATTTATGTACAGATGCTGCACGTTTATCCTTTTTATGGCAGAATAGTACTCTATGATGTATAAATGCACCTTTTCTTTATCCATTCATTTGTTCATGGATGTATAGACCACTTCCAAGATCTAGCTGTTATGAATTGTGTTGCTGTGAACATGTGTGTGTACATATCCCTGTAATGTGATATCTTTAACTCTTGCAGGAATATACCTGGAAGGGGAATAGCTGGGTTAAATGGAATTTCTACCTGTAGTTTTTTGAGGAATCTCCATACTGATTTCCATAGTGGTTGTACTAGTTCATACTCCTACCAAAAATGTAGAAGGGTTCCTTTTTTCCTGCAGCCTCACCAACATTTGTTATAATTTGATTTCCTGATGATAGCCATTCTTTCTAGAATGAAATGGAATCTTATTTTTTTTAATTTGCATTTCTTTAATGGCCAATGATGTTGATTTTTTTTCAGGTATTTATTAGGTATTTGTACTTTGTAGACTTGTCTGTCCATTCCAGTTGCCCATTTTTAACTGGTCCTTTTATTTTGGTGCGTGATTTTTTTTGAGTTCTTTTTATATTCCAGGTATTAGTCCTCTGAAGAATATCAGGCAAATTTTTTTACCATTCTGTATTTGTCTCTTCAATGTCAGTTGTTTCTTGTGTGGTCCAGAAGCTTTTTACTTTGATATGATCCCATTATTGATTATTGATTTTTTTTTTTGTTTTACCTCCTGTGCAATTACGGTTCTGTTCAGAAGGTCCTTGCCTACGACTATTTTTTTTTTAAGTTTTGCCTATTTTATTTTCCAACAGATTAAGTGTTTCTCTTTCAGCAACTGAGATCTTTGATCCATTTTGATTTTAGCTTAGTACATGGTGAGAGATACATGTGTAGCTTCAGTCTTCCTGAATGTGGATAAACAGCTTTTCCCGGCACCATTTCTTCAAAGGACTACCTTTCTTCCAGCATGTTTTTGGCCCTTTTTTCAAAGACCAGGTAGCTGAATGTGCTGGGCTTGTTTCTGCATCCTATCTTCTGTTCTGTTGATCCTCATGTCTGTTTTTATGCCAGTAGCATGCTGTTTTTATCACTGTAGCTCTGTAATATAACTTGAAGTCCAGGATCATGATGCCTCTGTTTTTGTTACCCAGGATGGCTTTTGGTATTCTGGGTGTCTTCTGGTTCTGTGTAAACTTTAGTAGTATTTTCTGTAGTTCTCTGAGGACTGCTGTAGGGATTTTGATTGGGATTGCATTAAGTCTGTGTATCAGTTTTGGAAGTATAGCCATTTGAACAGGATCAGTTCTCCCATCCCAGAACCAGTAGGGGATAGGTTTCCATTTTATGATATCCTCTTCAATTTTTTTTGGAGTACTGTAGTACAAAATGGTTTTTTGCACTATTTGGATGATGGGATAATTGAATTTAGAAAAAATTTAGAGTGACAACCTAAAAATTCAACAGAATACTGTATAGTGATTTCATCCATTTTTTGACCAAATGTATTCCCTTTGAAAGTTTTAAAAAATGTGTACATACATAGTTTGTGATATTATGATCCAGAAATTATATTGTGTAGCTTGTGTCAGCTTTCCATAGTTACCTTTGTTTTCATAACCAGCTAGGTTTCTCAAATTATGAACTTCTCTAAGAATTTTACATGGTAAAAAGTTCAGACAATGACTCTGGATCCTGGTATAGTATTACTATGCTGATTGACAATATTATTTTAAAGGATTGCTTTAGACTTTCATTAGGTTCAGGAACTGCTGTTTAATGTTAATTTTAGATTAATGTTACTCTTAAATGTTTCTGTTTGATCTGTTGTTCAATGTTAATTTTATTTAATTGAACCGTTTCAGTATATCCTGTAAATGTTAGAGATTTAAGTTGTAACCTTAAATGATTTCTATGAAAAGTGTTTAGAATAGAGTAGTTAAGTATGACTAAAGACTTCGGTTGAATTTTTCACACATTCTTCATCCCCAAGTGACCTTTTCCTTGGCACATTTGTAGGAATCGTCAGTTGGAAGGTATCTCTGTTGTAGCGCAGCAATTTCATGAAACCTTGGAACCACTGAATGAGTGGCTCACCACCGTAGAAAAAAGGCTGGCGAGTTGTGATCCCATCGGAACTCAGGCGTCTAAACTTGAGGGACAGATTGCTCAGCACAAAGTAAGCTATAAATCACACATCAGTAGGACTCAGTTTTCCATTTGTTTCATGGTTTTGTGACATAAATTTGAGTTATGTACTACTGTTATGTTTTGTGTACTTGCAAAGTAAATTCATTTCAAATGTCATCCTTTTATGCCATTTATTTTTCATCTTTATTTGTCCATTCTTTTCTGTTTTTTTTTCTTTTTTTTAAACTCCGTGTAGGCCTTAGAAGATGACATCATCAGTCACAGTAAACATTTACACCAGGCTGTTAGCATTGGCCAGTCCTTAAAGGTTTTGAGCTCCAGGGAGGATAAAGATATGGTGCAGAATAAATTAAACCGCTCTCAAGTGTGGTACATTGAGATTCAAGAGAAAAGCCTCAGCAGGTCTGAGCTCCTCCGGCAGGCCCTGTGTAACACTAAGATTTTTGGGGAAGATGAAGTTGAGCTGATGACCTGGCTGAACGAAATGCATGACATACTGAGCAAGCTCTCAGTCCAGGACTGCAGCCCCGAGGGGCTCTGGAAGCAGCAGGCTGAACTGCGGGTATTTTGATTTCTTTCATTTCATTTCATTTTATTCATTTCAGTTGTCATTATGTTGTCAACATTTCTTATTTCCCTTTTGTTTTATGTCTGTTATGATTTGGGTGATTCGTTATATTCAAAAAGGCTTTGCTTGTTTATATAAGATACATTTAATGGGGGCTGGGGATTTAGCTCAGCGGCAAAAGCGCCTGCCTGGCAAGCGCAAGGTCGTGAGTTCGGTTCCCGGTACCGGAGAAAAAAAAAAAAAAAGATACATTTAATGAAGTCACTTCTAAATGAGATTGAATTTATCTAAATAGCTGGACCTTTCACTTTTCGTATTGTTATTTGATTGTTGCCTGCAAAACAGTAATTAACCAGTACTTAAGTGCCTCTACATAGTCCGTTCTCATCTTCCAAAAACCGGAGCACTGTGAATCATGGTAGATGAGCGTGGCGCTCGGGCACAAGGGTAAAAAGCCAAGGCAAACATGTGAGAAAACTGAAAGTTTGGAAATGTGAGCTGTTTTCTTAGATACGTCTCTGAAGCCTAGTTAATCTCTGAGATTTAATTTTTCTTCCTTACACATAAAAATGGTACTTGTGTTTTTAGGTTCTCCAAGAGGACATCTTGCTCAGGAAACAAAATGTAGATCAGGCATTACTCAATGGCTTAGAACTTCTTAAACACACCACAGGTGAGCTGTCTTTTTCATCAGAGGACTTTGCAGTCATCCTTCAGCATTGCTTTCAGAGTCCTTCAAGGATGGGGAGAAGACAAAACATTTTATAATTTTTGAGTCCATTCCAAGGCTTCGTTGTGGAAAATGTTTTGAAGACCAATCAAGAAAGGTTTAACAGTATGATCTCACTCTTTTCTCATGATCTCACTTGAGTTCCTGGTGGACACTGTGTGTATTACTCATAACCTGAAGCACTTTGGCACAGGATGTAGTCGGAGAAGCCCATGAGGGAGTTACGTTAGTTTTCCACTTGAGGAAGGCAGATGAACACAGAGGTTGTAGACAGTTTTTTTTAGGGTAGATTACATTGCAGTGACACATGTTATGGCAGTACACAGACTTCATTTCTCCATGCCTGAATCACTGAAAAAAAAGATTCTCGGTTTAATGCATGTATGAACTGTTTTTAGACTATTTCAGGGAAACTAGTTTTAATGATTCTTTTGGCCATAGGAAGGTGTCATTTATTGAACCTGTATTCAGTTTAGCACTGTGAGTGTATGGGGAGCAGTTACCATTCATCATGAGCTGGAGGAATGCAAGTAGAGCCTTAAAGTAGAAGCCTAAAGCCCAGGACTCCATTTCTGTGTGCCTCAAAAGGAGGTGGAGACAGGGAAGGAGCCACTAGAAAGGGCGGATGAGTAACGGTGAGCTACTTAGAGCACAGAGAAGTTAAGCATCTCCTCAGATAAGTAAGCTTTTAAGTAAGTCAGCTTGTAAGCCGTGAAGTCAGCTCAAGAAGCACAAAGCTGATGGAATACAGTGATTGCAAAGCCTGGCCTAAGAAATGTCTGCGACCTTAATCCAGGTATTTTTAACCCCTCTGCTTTGAAAACTGAATATATTAGAGGATAGATATAAAAGTGCTACTTTCTTCATAACCAAAGGCCTTTCCCAAAACTATAGCCTTTCTTGGTTTTTACATTTGTATTTTAGAATTGATTAAATTTGTCAGAAATCCTTGGAATGATGAAAACCTAGCAAGGCTTCTCTTGGGTCAAGTCATCTTTGGAGAAATGTTTCCTTTTTTTCTCAAGAGAATTTCATCAGTGTACAGTAATACCTAAAGAACCCCCTCCCCATTTTTTTTCTTTTTATAAGAAATAACATTGTTGAAATTTTAGGTGATGAAGTTGTAATAATTCAAGATAAATTGGAAGCCATTAAAGCAAGGTACAGAGACATTACCAAACTGAGTACCGATGTCGCCACGACTCTGGAGCAGGTGCTGGAGCTCTCCAGGCGGCTGCACTCCACGCACCAGGAGCTGTGCACCTGGCTGGACAAAGTGGAGGTGGAATTACTCTCCTACGAGACTCAGGCTCTGAAGGGAGAAGCAGCAAACCAAGTCCACACAAGACAAAAAGTACGCCTGATTTATACACATTGTCTCCATTTGTTCTTTTACAGGGAGAGTAGTCCCCACAGGAACAAAACTGTATTGGCCTTGTGTCATTACTGATATGCTGAAGGGTGCCTTGATGGGCCCGACCCCAGCAGAAATTGGCAGCAGATCAGCAGTTTAAACTTCTAGGAACTTAGAAACAAAAAGTTTATTATTTGTTTCGAGAGTCTCACGGTTGGGAGTATACGCTACCACACAAAAGACTGAACGGTGAAAACAGGGAAAAGTGGAAAAGTATCACTGTTTCAGAAACGTGGTTTGGTTGGAGTAACAGCATCTCTTTCAGAGAGATGTGCGGCACAGCGTGGGTGTTCTGATTGTAGCGCAAAAGTGGAATGCTGCCTTGGTGATGGCGCTTCAGATACCGCAGCCTTGGCAGTGATCGCTTGAGGCTGAAAGGGAGCTGTGAGCTTAGGCCCCCCAAGCCTGCGAGGTTGCAGCAAGAGTAGTGCAGTACTAGTTCATGTCCTCATTTTGAAGGTCATTTAATTCTGCCTTGTAATACCCTTGTCATTTTATTTTATTTTTTTTTTTCTGTTACCTGATTATATAAAGGTTCCCAGAAGGCAAAGAATACATGATAACTTGCTTGGTTCTGCTTTCCACCTTTTAAATATTTATGTTACGTTTCAGAGCTAAAATCTTGCCACATAGATAGATGAATGAATTGTTCTGGAAAATTGTCCATCTTGAAAAATAGCTTTAAATAGTAAAAGCGTATTTAGCTCAGCTGAAACTGTAGGAGCCAAAGCCTGGCCTTACTGGCCAGCAAAGGACTGTGACCGCAAGAACATTTAAGGCATGTTACCCATACATTGGTGATTTCAGGAGCTGAAAAAGGAAGCTAAGAACAACAAAGCCTTACTGGATTCCCTTAATGAAGTGAGCAGTGCTTTGCTGGAACTGGTACCATGGAGGGCCAGAGAGGGCCTGGGGAAGATGGTGGCTGAGGACAATGAGCGCTACCGATCAGTGAGCGACACCATCACTCAGAAGGTGGAGGAGATGGACGCCGCCATTCTGCGGTCGCAGCAGGTAAGGACAAGTGGTTCGTGCTCTAGGCAGTAAATTTTCTCCAGCTGTTCCTGTTAGTAAAGTTTCCATTCATTTGTTGTACTTCAAAAGTGAAAGGGTGGATTTGAATAGAATTTGACTGGGCTACATCTGAGAGTAGGGCAAGGCTAATCTGTACATTGTTAACTGCCACCTGCCCCACTGTTTCCCAGGCTTAGCCTTACAAGTCGGATCTGGGAAGACTGGCCCTGCTTGCCTTACAAAATGCTTCTGTCTGCATATATGCATATTGCTAATATTACTGTTAGGCTTTGAATGCCCCTAAATCTTTCTGTAAATATTTTGACTTAGTATGTAAGTCACTACATACAGCTATTGCAAAGAAAAATACTCGTTTTTAAAAGCAAACAGTTTTGTTGGTGACGTGAAATTTTTTCCAAAGGTGACTGAAGGGGAAAATATTACAGTTTCTGACCTGCCTGCGGCTCCACCAGCGTGTGCTCTAGGCTTCAGAGATGCCCGGCACTCAGCTGCAGGCCCACAGTGGGCCGTGGTGGCGGTGAGGGAGGGCATCCTGGAAATAAACGTTTGATTAACTTCTTGTGGCAGGCCCTGCGACTGTTCACCTCAAGTCATCAGGCTCTGATTCAGAACGTTGTGGGCGGAGGTTAGAAGGCACAGCAGAGTATTTTGGAGCACAGTTTAGAAGATATGTGACTAAGCTTTTACTACAGCGAGCCAAAAGCAAGACACAAATCAAACAGATTCTGTGGGAGCATCCAAAATTAATTTTTAACGTTGCCATAAAAGTGTAATGTATATGGTTCTGAAGCATAATGCTCTACTCCTCATTTTAGTACTGTGCTCAAGAAGCACAAAGCTGATGGAATACAGTGATTGCAAAGCCTGGCCTAAGAAATGTCTGCGCGGGAGGGCGCTCACGCCTGAGGAATGTGTTTGCCTGACAGTTTTTAAAGTTTGGAGGAATCTGTATGCCTCATTATTATAGCAGAATAAGTGTGTTCATTTGTGAAATCTATTGGACTATTTAAAAACGTTGAATTTTTTTCACTGAAATTTATTTGAACATTTCAGAATTGGCACTTAATACTGCTCTAAATAGTAAGACAAATATTTTGCACTCTTGGGAATAAGACTTTCCTGAGAAGTTGATTATGTTAGCTCAGTGAAGTGGGACAGGACTAAGGGTAGGGTCTCAGCTTGAGTTCGTATTGATGAGTACACTCTGTATCTGCCAAGGTCATTACCTGTAGCAGAGTTCTATTCAAGGTTTTGCAGATGTTTTCTGGAGCTAAAAAAAAAAAAAAAAGTTAAAGCAGGTCAGGGTAGGTGTTGTAGAAACTTAAATATAAGTAAGTCCCCAACTTATGAAAGAGTTCCTTTCCAGGAGAACATTCGTAAGTCAGATTCAGTCATATCCAACAAAGCGAGTCTTATTCGGTGCACTTGTGAAATTTCACAACTCAGTGTTCATAAGTTAAGGACTTACTGTATATCCTTTAGGAAAATTGTGTGTGTGTGTGTGTGTGTGTGTGTGTGTTTTACTGCTGAAATGGTTCCTTATAGAAAATACTGAGAATTTTCCTAAAGAATACAGAAAAATGCACCAAAAATATATAAACACTGTGGGCTATAATCAGTGGTGGCAAACCCATGGCATGCTGTCAGGAGCTGTTTGTGATCATTGAAAGCTCTAAAAAGTTTGCCATCACTGGGCTGTGTCCTTCTTGCTTTCTCTTTGAGAGAGAGAGAGAGGTTGATTCTGCCAGTAGGTCATAGAGCTAGTATGAATGCCAGTACTATCTTCTGGTTGTTCGTGTGGTATTTATGCCTGCATTTCTTTGGAGTACCTTTGAGGCTACAAAGTGAACACCTCCAGTAGGGCTGAGAGGACACACAAGTATTTAGAGCAAGAGAACACGTATGGAGCAACTTGTCTGTGGTCCTACAGCTAGGAAGTAGCAGGGCTACAACTAGAATTTAACCTTGATCTCTCACCTACCTCACTGTGGTGCTTCTTTATACTTAATATTGAAAGGAAAAATCCTGAGGAGTGATATACTTTCTCTAAATTTCTTCAGTAAAATGAAGAAAGTACCTTACTGACGCCAAATGAAAGGTCTGTAATGAAAATATTTCAAACTGTCAGGACTACGAAACATGAGAATACAGAATGAAAAGAAGCATGAGACATCACTCCGTTAGATTCAATAACAACGTAGGCACTCGTCTTTCTGATTTAGCAGAGATTTAGTTTTGCACTTGAGAAGCTTAAACTCTTAGGAAATAAGCCTCAAAACTCATGATTTTCATGTTTGTAAAATAGCTAATATGTCACTGATATTACTTTGTAAGCTTGTACAAAGTAATAGGTGTTCAGAATTAAGACCAGAATACAGTGTGATAGTAAAGTGTTTGTTTTCAAAATATGAAAGTGATGAGGTGAGGAGGTTATATGCTTTGAACACTCATTGGTTATTTTAAAATTTATAGATTTAATGTTCTTTCCTTGAATGACCTGGCAGAATTAAACTAGATTTTACATGATTAAATGTTCTAGTCTTCAAACAAATATCTCTGAGGATATTTCATATTTTGTCTAGTGTTAAGGTTGTTTATATGTAGTTTACTTCCTTTATAATGTTATAACTTTTTGGAGTTCAAAAATTGCACTATTGTAAACTGTTAAGCCACTACCACAGAGTGGATTGACTTGCAAACATCAACATGGAAGATGCCAAAAAAAAAAAAAAAAAAAAACCCCACAGCGAAAAGGATTAGAGCGAGAAGGAAAAGACTCATACAGATATACTTCTAACTTACCTGTGTTCTATTTAAGTTCTGATTTGATATGTTAGATTTGTGTGCTAATCTTATATCGCAAATAACAATTTGGAAAAGACATGCCATTGGGGTAGGGGTTTAGCTCAGTGGCACAGCGCCTGCCTGGCAAGCGTAAGGTTGTGAGTTCGATTCCAGGTACCAGAAAAGAAAAAGCAAAAATCAAAATCGAAAAGACTTGCCACTGAATTTTGATTCACGGGGGCAAAGATACTATGTAAATTTGAGCAGTGTTTGTTAATGGTTGGGAAAATAGTTGAACAGCCTCAGTTATGAGCAAATATGAGGACTGTATGTGCTCAGTGTTACTAGTCAATAAATTCCCTCAAACCTGATTCTGCAGATTTCCAGACAGTGGTATTTGAAGAAGATATTCTTGTTTGAAATAATTGGACCTATTCCTTACTTTTAAGACAGAATTTGAGTGGACCAGCATAGCTTAGGATATGGGGATGTTGAGCTAGACAGACTGCCTCCCTCTCCACCAGGCCATTGGCTGAGTGAGAAACTACATGCTTTTGCATTGAGCAGTATATCTCTGTTGCTTCCTTCTCTAAGTGCAAATTTAAGTAAAGGAGCCCTGTAGAAACAGGGAAAGGTACTCTGGCTTAACAGATGCCCGGTCTTGTATCCTAAGCCCAGACGATGGTGGTAGTTCAAACTTAGTGCAGTTCAGTCCTTTGCTCTTGTAAATGTGCTTCCTCCAGAAGGTGCTCAGTTACTCTGTCTCAGTTGACATGAGAATCCCCAGGGGAAGGGGCTGGGGATTTAGCTCAGTGGCAAAAGCGCCTGCCTGGCAAGCGTGAGGTTGTGAGTTCGGTTCCCAGTACCGGAGAAAAACCAAAAAAAAAAGAGAACTCCTGGGGCTCCACCTGTACCCAGTTTCTTGGCTTACGTAAGTGGGTTCCATAGAAACCTTCACATAAAGGCCCAGAGTTGGTCCTTCAGGGGGAGTGAGTGGACAGATCCCTGGGTCATCAGGAATCAGCCTTAGAGAAAAATACTGCCTATTGCTTTTAAAGACCCAGAAGAAAACATCCCCACAGAACTGGGTTTGTTATTGTGTAGCCACCTAATGTTATGAAAAATGAGTCACAGAGAGGAAAGAAATGCTAATGAACAGAAAGTGATGAGGTCCCCAGCCCAAGAAGGGAGTTAAGAGTGTATTCTTGAGTTAAGGTTTGCTGATCACTCTTGTCTTAAAAAACATCTGTTTCCACTCAGGAAAACTTTCTGGACAAGTATGGTTTGTCAGAGGTTAGAGAAATATTTTATTATGGTAAAACCTAGTACTTATTGATTGTTATGAAACTTGAGCCATTTTTGGTGAAATCACACAAATACTTTGAATTCCTGGAGCTCAAGGCATCCCCAATCACAGGGAGCAAGGGTGCAGCCCCTGAGGCCAGGCCCTGGGCGGCAAGTCCTGCAGGCTGATGGCTGATCTTTGGCAAAGCAGTGAGCTCTTCTCTAACTCAGGTTTCCTGGCTATCAGTGGAATTAATGATGATACCAGCCAACGTTATATATCTGTTGTCTGGAGCAAGGGAGAGACTGAATGTGTTCAGGAGGGTGCTGATCTGTTTTTGTTTGAGTAGTTTTCAGGAATATTTAGCCTCTTAGGGAAGCTTGCTTTAACTTCTATAGAATTTCTGAAATGCTAATTCAACTGCAGTAGCTATTACAGTGGCTAAGGGGCCATGGTTAGGCTGTAGTCCTGCTGCCTGTTAAAACAGTTCCCAAAATGGAGTTATGGGTGCCAAGATCACTGACAGTGTATGTGAAGTCAGCCTTTGCTACTTGTATAAGCACCCAGAGTCGCTGACATTTGGTCTAGTAGTTCTCTGCATGTCACTCACACGCAGGCGCAGGCTGGTTTTCCGTCCATTAGAAACACGCGTGTCAGCCCACCGTTTGAATGAGTCATGGCTCTATGGCTATTCTACTGGTTGTATAACAATAAATATTTACTAATTTAATTTTTATGATTTCTCAGAAGGCTGAACTGAAATTTTGGCCTGAAGTCTTACTTTCTTTTAGCCGAGCAAATATTTGATTTGATTAAAGAAGCAGTGTTTGAGTTTCAGCTTTGCACTTGGCAACCTAGATGGTATCATCATATTGCTTTTCATTGGGTATTCTCTTTTTGTTTTCCTGTACTGGGGGAGAGACATCATGTTAAACTAATGTGAACACTTAAAAGCGCAGGTTTCTCTGTCAGGACTGCCATATGTACGTCATGTTTTTAGCAGCTTAAGTACAAACAAAAGAGGAGTGATGAGTCACTTTACTTTTCCCAGGATCAGTAGAACACCTAATTCATGGCTGTTAAATTTTATTTAGAAATCTTTTAGGATTTATACTTAGGTAGAAAAACTTAGACTGTTTTTGTCACTCTTAGACTCTTTTAGGTAAATCACAGAGTCAGGTTCTACCCACCGCTGTCATATATGCCTTAAAAACCCATAATCCACACTAGGCAGACTTGCCTTTCTTTGTGGGGCTTCTGGCTCTACATCTGAGACTGCTGAATTAGTCTGTAAAATGTTTTTCTTTTGTTTGCCTATTGATCAGTAATTACTAATGAGTAGTTCCATTTGAAATAAAATAACATCATAAAAATTACTGAAATAGATTAAGATAACACTTTTCAGAATGTTTTTTGTTTTCTTATAATTACAGAAAGTCTACTTAGGTTCTTGACAAACATTAAAAAATAGATTAGACCCCACGTTGATGAGCATACAGCAAAGCCCTGCTTGTAGGTGTGCAGATCAGTGCCTCCTAGCCCAGCGTAAGAGAACCTGCATGTCAGAGATGACCCACAAAGCTGCTTTTCTTTTTCTTTTTTAAAACGGGCTTGTTTTAAGAGTACTGAGATTCACAAAGGGTTATAAGAAATAACACAGAAAGATCCCAGTATCCTCATTTTACCCACTGGTAACATTTTGCACAATTGCAGTGCAGTCTTATGGGCAAGATGCTGACAGTGATGCAGTCAAGATACAGAACACTTCCATCCCGCAAAACCCCTGTGCTGCCCTTTCTTAGCTGCACCCAATCCGTCCCAACTCCACACCCTCGGAGCTCCTGGTAGCCATTGGTCTTTTGTCCATTTCTGTAAGTTAAAAAGAATTTTTTTTCTGGTGCCGGGAATCGAAGTCAACAACCTTGTGCTTGCCAGGCAGGTACTGTGCCACTGAGCTATAGCCCTGGCCCGGTTCTCCATTTCTGTAGTGTCATCATTTCAAGAATGTTGGAGAACTTTTTCAGCTGCTACTGCTTCTTTCTCTCCTTCTGAGACTCAAAGTAATTATTAATTGGTTTCTTTAGTTTGTCTTCTGCTATTCAGTTTTGGGTGATTTCTAATATTCTGTCTTCTACTTCACTGATCTTTCCTGTGTCCCTTATGTCCATTTTTATTTCAGTTCTGAAATTTCCATTAGGGATTTTCAGGGGCTGAGCCTTCTGAGTTTTCATTTGTTTCAACCATGGATATTCAAAAATGCTCATTGAAGCATTAATGTCATCGTAGCTACCTTAAAATCTTTGTCAGGCAATTCTGACATCTCTGCCGTATACGTATTGGCACCTATTTGATGAATTTCTTTAGGTCAGGTTGAGGTCTTCCTGCTTCCTGTAAGATGCTGGGCTTCTTGGGTGTTAGCATTTCCATTGGGATTGCTTCCTCTGATTCCACCCTGGTGGAAGAAGCTGAGCATGCCTCCGGGTGAGGAGAGAAGTCCCACTTCGGCACCCAGCCTCTCAGCTCCTAAGTGAGGATGGCTGTGATTGCTGCTGAGCCAGCTCCTCTCGTGATCTCCACTGATACCACAGCCACAGCGAGAGTGGCCGCAGAGGTGAGAGACTGAGCCTTGGTGCAGGTCCTGACTCCACAAGGCTCCCTTTGACATCGCTTCAAAAAAAGAAGAAAAAGGGATAACTCAGCACTGCTTGTTGGGGTGGATGTCCAGGCTGTACTCATGGTCTCCACAGCCAGGGATGTGGGCTTCGTTGTCAGCCAGTGAAGATGAACGTTCTGGCTCCCAGGATGCCCTTAATGTCAGCTTGCAAGGATGTTGGGAACCTCACTGTGGCCTCACAGAGAAGCACATTGAGACCCCTCATTCAGCCTTCTTGGCATGAGTATGAGTGGGCTCACAGGTTTTGTGGTGTTGGTTGGGTAGAGAGGTTATTACCTAAGTCTTCTGGCTATGCTGCCCCTTTCATATCCTTTTGCTAGAGGCCAGGGTTGTCTTGGCCCTTTGCCTGGACCTGCTGGTGTGACGGGGTTGCCACTTCGCCAGTATTCAGTCTTGATTAGGTGAGGTACAGGGGAAACCCAGAGAACCCAGCAGTGTACCCAGTTCCTCAGGGTCCAAGGCTACTGCAGACCTGCCTCATGTCTCCCCTTTGCAGAGTCTCCCTGCATATGTTTTGTGTGTAATGCTGAGGTTTTAGGTGTAGTTGTGAGGAACTGAAAAAAGTTCATCTAGTCTATTTTCCCATGAGGGTATGTTATAGTGTTCTGTAGAAATTACTTTCTAATCTAGTTTCTTATCTCTCTCCTCTTCCCTCACCTAGTTGATTCCTCCACCCTCATTTTAGATTTCCACCCTTTCTTGGAAAATTAGAAGTACTGGACTTGAGTAGTTATAATGTGCATTCCCCAGTAATTTTTTCATTGTAGTTACCATTTATCATCAGTGCTTCTTTGTCACTTGCCCACTCTATTCATCAAGGACAGCTGCTTGGCCCAGAAAGGCATTGTAGTTTGTTGGATACAAGGCACTGAAAATGTTGAAAAGAATTGAAATCCTCTTTGACTCGATAGTCACTTCTAGGACTCTATACACTAAAACTAATTAGAGATGCCAAATGGTTTATATATAAGGCTGTTCTACAGATTTATTTGTATCCTAGCTAAAAAATACAGAGAGCTTAATGAAAATATCCAGGTATGGTAGATTACGGTGGAGCTATTTAAAAATCACATGTAAAAGTATTATATGGGAAATGTTCACAATAAACTAAAAAGCAGGATATTAAATAATAGACAGTATTATCCCAGATCTTTACAAGTCTCTCATAACTTTAGGAAGAAAATTCTCTAAAATACTAGCAATATTAACTCCAGGTTTTCATTTTTTATGTATTTTTTGTGTCTTGTGAATTTCTGCTATGTTCATGAATTACTAGTGGGATCAAGAAAATAATATCTCTTAAATATTTTTAAGAATGCTCTTGAAAATGTTTTCTGCCATTATTGAGATGTTTGAAAATTATATATGAATAATTTTGGTATATACTCTGCATATATAAAGATATGTATCTATGCATACATTTATACACACATACATAATGTAATAGTACATCAGTATATCTCATTCTTTTTTCTAATAATCATGTGCTGTGATAGCGGAATACTACCTGTATGCCATGAGTTGTGGTGCTAGATGGCAGACATGGATAAAAGTATCTAGCTGTCTTGTATAGCTTTACATTAGGCTTGCATTCTTAAGGAGCAAATCAACACAGAAGAAGGCAGTGGGACCAACCAACCTAAAATAATCACTATAGTGTTAATGCATTCACCAGGTTTTAAGAGCTTGTGTTAATTGCTCTGTGGAAGTCAACTTTGTGAATTATTTCAGGATACCATGAAGAGATAAGCTCAGTTTCCACTTGTAGAATGAGAAATTTTTAAAACTTAGGTATTTTTCTGGCACCAGTTACAGGAACTTGCTGACTTAATTTATTTATCTTTTGTTTAGTTTGACCAAGCTGCTGATGCTGAGTTATCCTGGATTACTGAAACAGAAAAGAAATTGATGTCTCTGGGTGACATCAGGCTTGAGCAAGACCAGACTTCTGCTCAGCTGCAGGTTCAAAAGGTGAAGAAACACATTTCCAGTTGCCATTGAAATTAT
Organism: Chinchilla lanigera; assembly: GCF_000276665.1. NCBI lineage: Eukaryota > Metazoa > Chordata > Mammalia > Rodentia > Chinchillidae > Chinchilla > Chinchilla lanigera. The sequence continues at coordinate 3,547,627 of NW_004955502.1, forward strand.
TTGCTGCTGTGCTCCAAGTTTAGAAAATAAGCTGGCAGGCATGATTTACTTTGTAAGATCCTGCCAGTGTAACTTGGTATTTTCAACTATTTTGCCTAATTGTTTTTATTGTAGTCATCTATTCTTTCTTTCCTTTTTTAAAATCTTTACTTGGGAAATTACAGACATTCACCATGGAGATTTTGAGACACAAGGATATTATTGATGAACTTGTTAAATCTGGGGATAAAATCATGGCCACATCCAGTGAAGAGGAAAAGCAGTCAATGAAGGTATAATCTTGACTATGTTATTGGTCGTGAGTCTCTTGAGTAGACAGCATGTGTTGAGCTTTAGGTCTTAGAAAAGCATTTTGTCTTTATCCGTAGCTGCTGTTTAAGCAGCAAAATCATTAGTTTTGAATAAGACACTTTTATAAGCTTAGAAAATAACAGCAAAAAGAATATTCCTTTAGGGAATCATCATGAGGACAATCTTTTTTAAAAGGCATAATAGCCGTTAAAATTTGAGTCCTTGGTTAACTGCTTTACATTATACATTCACTTACTATAAGCTGATATTAAGTATGCTCATGCATTATTATGTGTGTCAGCTGTGGTATATAGGCTGCAGGAACATTTGGGACCCAAGCTGAAGCAAAACCCAGAGTACCTGGTTCTCTCTAACGCTGAAATCCATTCTGTATAAAGTTGCAGTAAACAGTATAAGGGCAAAAGTGAGCCAAGGAATTAAAAAAGCATCCATTGTATGTAATGTTAATGATCTTGTAAAGTAGGGCTTCTGGTAGGAAAATTCTAAATAAATACAGAGTAAAAAATAATACACAGAGTCCACCAAAAATATATATACATCAGGAAAGGAAAAACATATAAATATATTAATACTAAATTTATCAAGACATCATGAGATTAATCCAAGTTACCTTTGGTCTCTACAATTACAAGAGGTGCTCACAGTGGTGGCTGTGAGCTTCCAGACATTGATTAGTATAGCAAACCACTCAAGTGTGTATACATTTTCTTGCAGACTCAGTAGATGCAAACGTCCATGCCTAAGATCGTATTTTTAAAGCATATACATTGTTATTAAAGTATATCATAGAATACTAGATCACACAATATAATGATACTCTCTTTTATTTACATCCCACAGTACTGATTTGTCTATAACTGAATGTTTATTATTTTTGCAAAGATTCAGACATGAAAATTGTAGATCATCATGAAGTGGTTTATTGAGTTACTATTGTGCCTTACCTTCTCCTGTTAGATTTTACTGTGACTGTACACCATTATCTAGATCCCTGTGACTGCCACATAAGATCAGTGTAGAGGATAATACTGTACCTTGCTTCTAATATATGTAGTCTTCTTGATTTGCAGTTCGTATAATTTTATTTCCAAATGATAGTTCTTTTTCCCCCAGAAAATCATGTAAGTGTTGGGAGGATCACAGGAAACTTGTTTTCCAACGTGAGAGCAGTGTAAGAATGGCTGGAGAATTCTGCTTGCTGTGTTTGGGGCGTTCATTATATTAGTCCTAAAAATGTGAGGCCCTTTCTTAATTTAAAATGAGGCTTTCTGCATAGAAACAATCCAGCTAGCTTTGGTTGATTTACTCACTTCACATACATTTGTTGACCGTCTGCTCGGCAGAGCAGAGTGGTGGACAGCACACCATGGGACATGTCTGCTAGCTGGCCTACCAACGAAACATGCTTCATCTTCTTATTTTCTAGAACAAACTGGACAAGGTATTGAAAAACTATGATGCCATCTGCCAGATAAACTCAGAGAGATATCTGCAGCTAGAGCGGGCCCAGTCCCTCATTAATCAGTTCTGGGAGACCTATGAAGAACTCTGGCCATGGCTGACCGAAACACAGCAAATCATCTCTCAGCTTCCTGCTCCAGCCCTGGAGTATGAAACTTTAAGACAGCAGCAGGAAGAACATCGGGTAAGCTCAGGGTGAGAGAGAATGTGACATTCCCCATAGAAAAGGAATCGTGGTTTTGATTAATGTTGTTAGTACTCTATTTAGTCTGCACAGCTTACTTACCTCAGCAACTGCATAGCTTGTTGCCTAGCATTCAGTGAGATGACCTGTGTGGGTAGAATGCATTGTATATTTCTTACTTGCCTCATAACTTATAGAACAAATGTATGCAATGTATGCCATCTGGGTAAAGAAGATCCTATTTGCAAATGTCAGAGGAATGTGATTTTTGAAGTGCTTTCAGTTCACACCTGTTGATTTGCTTTTGATTTATACATGGTGACTAAGTTTTATGCTTTCTTTGAAAGCTCTTGGGCTTGGAGAAAATACACAACTCGTGAATACTTCAATGTAGCAATATTGTGAAATCTATGAGAAGGGTGTATACTGAAGTATAGAGACAAATTGTGTCCCGTCTTTTTTGCGCCCTGTGTAGGCGGGACTCTGACAGTCCTGGTCCCGTTCAGTGTAGACGAGTGCACTAGAGTGTATGTTTACATCACAGTTACAACGTGTTTAAACATAAATAGCGTGGCATTCTGAAGCCTGCATTCTAGCAGTCACTTCATTGTTAATGTCGCTTAAAATTTTGCGAGGATTTGGTGAGTGTTCAAGACTGTTAGAAAAACTCTAGAGTCCTTGCTATTTATGGACTTACAAACCTAGTTCTCCCAGATCTGTACAAGATGTACTCTTGAGAGTTGTGCAAGGGGTGGTGCTGTCATGTGGGCTGGGTTTCACCATAGTTTGAGCCGTTGGGAATATGTGACATATCTATTAATCTTACTTGTTTGTTTTTTTCACGTATTGGTGTTGAAGAGTATCTGTCACTCAGTATTTACCTAGGAGGCAGTTTTAAAGAATACTTTCAGGAAGAATGAAAATTTTGTGGAGTACTCTCTAAATCATTCAGCAAAAAAGACACACTGTAGAACTAAATTTAATTTTTGTTTATTTGTGGAAGAAATCCTGATGTCTATTCACTGAATGATTTTCAATACAAAACGTATTGTGACTGTCTATGAGGTAATTTGAGTTTTTAACATAACATCACGTAGTAAGGAAAGGTTAAGTATAGAGTTGAAATTTTCCAAGTTGAGTTGATTTTCCTTCTTTGCATAATCTTTCAAAACAAATTTATGATTATATACTTAAAGAAACATAAGATTTGCAGCCAGCTCTTCAGATTGTGCAGGCTAAAAGTGTTCAGAATATTGGCAGCTCCCCAGAATGGCATGTCCTCCTCAGTTCCACATTGTCCTGTTTTAGGGGAGGCTCGTTCATACCGCCCAGGGACGAGAAATGGTTCTAAGGCCCGTTGCTGAGTTTCAGAGATCTTAACATCACACTGTGTCTCTCCAGCATGACTGACTCCAGGAAACATTTTATCACATGGCCGGCAAAGGCATCTCTTTTCAGACTTTTTTCCCCTGCAGACACATATACCTGAAGAAACACCCAGTCAGTGTCCCCTGGCCTGTCATGAACTGGTCTACACAAGGTCCATTGCACCCTTCCCTTCTGAGGTTGAATTGCCTTACGGTTGTGCTGCATGAAGGAGAGCTCTAGGCAGCTCAAGAAACCTGAGCATTTCACTTGAGAGACTAAGCATCCCTTACCGAACTTGTGCGGCGTCCCCCTCCATCTCTCCTTTTTCATGTGATTCTGTGGTAACTGATACTGCCATCACACCTCCATTTTGCAGACTAGCACAAAAGGATGATCTCTCAGCCGGGAACAGCCGGAAGCTGGATTGCAGGCATGGCCCTACCATGTTATTATGTGCAGCATCTTAGATTAGACATCTTACCCCCTTTTGAAATTGAATTTGTATTTATTCAGCCCCTTCCAAAAGTACTTTGAGGCAACCTTCAGAAAAAAATTTTAAATGGCAGTTTACTCTAGGAATAGATACTGATGTAGCAGTTTTCTCAGCAAGTTCTCCCAGTAATCTGTAAGATGGGTTTTAGTGGACACTCTGGGTAAGAACTAGTAGTGTTCCATCTCAGTAATTCTTCTTGATATATATTAAAAATTGAAGGAAAAAATCGGTAGCTTACCTCTAGACTGTCTTTCTTGTATATAATTTCTCTCAGAGAAACTCTTACTAGGGGCTAGGTAGCAAACAGCACAGAGATGCTGGTGAGGACAAGAAGCTGCTGATGAGGGAGCCAGATCCATAATGTGGCACAAAGGGAAGGTTCCTCAATAGCACCTAGGGCTGACCTCAGAAACTCTTAGGCAGAGACTTCCCTCAGTTTGGGATTTGACCCATGAGTAACTGCTTGGTGGTGGGCCCAGGACGCATGAAGTGGAGGTATGCTAAGCCGCATTCAGGCTCCTATCATTTCAAGAGGCTCCACTTGGGTTACCTCCATTTGTTAGCATAACTATCACTGTATCTCTTGATTAGATGACAAAATTATACAACATATTCGTGTGACACTTATTTAAATGTGTCTCACAAATATTTAATAAATAGCTATATATTTGATAGATTGATAACTCTTACAAACATTTTAAAGTAACAAAAGGTAGAGTCTTTTATATGCATCTGCAATGTCCATATGTCATAAATATATATAGAATGTTTTAGTATACATATACATGGCATGATCAAGAAATACGGTGAATGTTCAAATTAAAAATTTTTATGTATAGTAAAAGATACATTGCCATTAACCCGTCTCAAAATACCACCCCCACTTCAAACATACTTATGGTGTCATTTTTGCCGCTTGTGTCAGTTCTGGAAGTTGTCTTCTGTAAATGACTTTAGTTATTCTTCTGTAGCTACCTTTTTATCCTGAATCAGTTCAAACCATTTACCTTGCATGGTCATTTTGACCTTGGAGAAGAGCCAGAAGTCACCAAGTGTCAGATGCAGTGGACACGGTGGAAGAGGACACACTGTGATATTTTCACAGTTTGCCCTTGCTTTGGGTGGCCCTTGGCATTGGCATTCACTGTATTTTTTTATCATACCTCATAAAGACACTCACAAAAGAGGACTCCAGAACTGCTTCAGAAAGTGACGAGGAGATGGGATGAGTGCGTTTAAAGTGGGGGATACTTTGAGGAGAGTGTATTAGTCAGCTTTCCTGTCACTGGAACAAAATAACCAATATTCTAAAAGAGGCTTGTTCTGGCTCACAGTTTCAGTGTGTTCAGTCTGTGCTTGGCAGACTCCAAGGCAGCAGAGGCCTGGGGAGAGTTCACTGTGGAGGAAAGCCGCTCACACCATGGGGGCCTAGAATCAGGGAGGGGAGGGAGGAGCCAGGGCCAAGAACACACCCGCCCTGCTCACACCCTCAGCGATGAGGCCTTCCGCATAGGCCTCAGCTCCTAATAGTCCGTTCAGCTGTGGTCTCATCAGTCAAGGTTGAGTATAATGCTCCCATCATTCCAGTCACCTTCCAAACATAGGAGACTTTGAGTGACATTTTACTTAAACATTTACATTGTATTTTGGTCACACCTGAGTCTCCAGGTTATATCCGCATCTCCATCTGATAATGGTTTGCCTATATAAGTGCAATGACATGTGGGCGTACATCACCCTTGTCTCCTTTCCAGTTCTTTTTGTCAGCTTTGTGTCCGCATCCTACTGAGCTTTCCTTTACCCTTTCTCCTTTCTCTCCCCTTCCCTCCCACTCTCCCTTTTATGCTTTTGTAAATAACATAAATGTGCAGAAAGGAATCCTGAGAGTGATGGTTTATTCTCTGTGAGGATGTAGGAGTTAAGAATGCTTTTATGTAAAATGACCCTCGGCTAATTTTCTTGTCAGAATGTGCTGCTGTGGGTATGAAATGCGTAATGAACTGAGAGTCACTGTTTCATTCCACCGGCACTTTTGTGTGCCCCTGAGAAGGGGCTTTGGTGTGACTAGACTGCTTAGCCCTTGTGTTAGAGCCATCTCATCCGGCAGAGAGCTGTACACACGGTCACATGCTAAGTGCCTTGCAGTGGGGAGGGCATTTGTTTGGAGTTTCTTGACAAATGGAGGCATTGGGGATGTAGACAGCTGTAATGTGGAGGTGTAACCCTGAGATACTGAGAAACTGTTTGGTTTGTTATAGCAACTGCGAGAGTTGATTGCTGAACACAAGCCACACATAGATAAGATGAACAAGACTGGGCCACAGTTACTGGAATTGAGCCCAGGGGAAGGCTTTTCCATTCAAGAGAAGTATGTGGCAGCTGACACGCTTTATAGTCAAATTAAAGAAGATGTCAAAAAGCGTGCTGTGGCACTGGATGAAGCCATGGCTCAGTCAACTCAGGTAATGATTTACACTCGACACAGAATTTTGTTCTTCTGCACAGTACAGCTCGAGGAGACATTTTCATGGATTTCCTGATTAAATTTCAGCCAAAATGACTTCAGTCACTCAGATTATTCACACTTGGTCTCTCAGAGGTGATGTTTGCTTACATCCAGCCTTTTATAGTTTTACCTACTTCAAGAGATAATAAATAATTTAAGTGACTAAGAAACATATAGTTTATGTCATTGTACAGATATGTAATTCAGTGCTCGTCCTGATGGAAAGCAATGTTGCCCTTGGGGATAGAGAGTATCCCTGTCATCACTAATAAAGAAACTAGTAAGAGGGAACATTAAATGATCAGCCATATAAAAAGGTTAAGAATATAAAGTTGCAGGTGGATTTTTTTCTTTCAAAATATCTTTTTGCAAGAAGTTATAATTTGAAGTTACCTGTAGGCCTTGCATTTTCAAGGTTTCATTTTTATCAATAGATGCAAGACATTAGAGTCTCCATTTTCTGTAATGCTGAGTGATGGTTCCCTTGATTTTGAGGCTAGTGTAGAAATTATGGTTTTGTTTTGTTTTTTTTTCCCGATACTGGGAATCAAACTCACGACCTTGCGCTTGCCAGGCAGGCACTGTGCCGCTGAGCTAAATCCCCAGCCCTAGTGTAGAAATTATGAACTAATCAGTTTTTTATAACTTTGCTTAACTGTCTACCATACTTTTACCAATAAACATTTGGAACTATCTCATGTATATGGTATATGTTTGATTATTAACTAAATGCAAACTTTCTGGGAAAGGCGCTGGATATTGAACCCCATGTCTCAGCATGGGCTGTGCCACTGAGCTACTTCCCCAGCCCCAAACACAAACTTTAGATACAACGTTGAGGAAAGTTTTGTTTTGTTAAATTTTTAAACTTTTTTTTAGTTCCCAAAATACATAACTTAAGCGAACCCGTAAATCTGGTGAAAACTGTTCATGAGTTTCACCGTTAATAATGTAACTTCATAGGATGCCGAAATATCATGAAAAACAGAGAAAATAATCACTTCTTGCAGACAGAGACCTACTTATTGAACACAGTTTTTTAAAATTTATTTGAATTATGGTAAACAATAGACTAAAACAGATGCTGTGCCAAGTGGTCCACCTATATGTTAATGTATATCATTTACTAATGATGACATTTAATTGCATATAAGAAACTGTCATGTAAGTGGTATGCAGAAGGACATACAAGTTATAATTTTAGTAGAGTCTTCCTATGTTAGCTAGATCTACCTCTTGGATAGCTGTTTTGATAAAAGGACTGTGATCTTGTTCATGATTGAATAAATTAGATGATTTTCATTTAAATCTCACATGTAGTATTACAGATCTTTTCCCCATAAATGATCCCAATTGTTTTACCACTAGTTCCATGATAAGATTGACCAGATCCGTGAGAGCCTGGAGCGCGTGGTGGAGCGTCTGAGGCAGCCGCCATCCATCTCTGCTGAGGTTGAGAAGATCAAGGAGCAGATCAGTGAAAATAAGAACATATCAGTAGACATGGAAAAGCTACAGCCATTGTATGAAACTCTTAAACTGAGGGGAGAGGAAATGATTGCTAGATCTGGGGGTACTGATAAAGACATATCTGCCAAAGGTAATAGTTATGGAATAATGAAACAATTCAACTTTCACAACAACCCTAAATTTTATGCTGCTCCCTCACAATCCAATTGCATAATAAAGTGCCAAGTCTTGGAAAGGGTATTACAAATACAGTGTGTTTAGGGTTGAAGGGCCATGTGCACAGATCCCTTATTCATGTCTTCCCATGTTTGTGAAATTAATCAGTGGAATACAGTGTGTGCCATTGTGCCACAGCCATGGGTTCTGCAGGGATTTGAAACAAGCAGGGTAAAGCATGATGCTAATAAGGCCAACTAGGTTTTTTTAAAAATACTCATTTTTCCTCATTAGTGACTATACTGTATCACAAAGTAGGCCTGCCCTATCTCATAACCGCAGAGAGACACCCATGACATTAATCAGCTGTCTTAGAGCCATGCATTGGGCATCAGTAGGAAGAGCATGTGCACTGTGGAAATTCATGGTAAGATCCTGTAGCCATGAGCCTGAAATACATATCCTGCATTATTGTGTTCCTGGGATTGAACAGTGTATTCTTTGAGATTGTGAGCAGTAGAGTCAGTCAGGTGGTACTTCACTTTCTTTTGGGTTAAAGCCACCCTTAGTGAACTTAATACTTGGTAAATTTGGGTCTTCTCTGAGTTCAATAACATTGAACATCGATGTTGGTCAGGCAAGTTCTTGGTTCAGCAGAAACAGGAAAACCCTAGACCTTGCATTGTCTGGAGCACTCCTGGACCCCAGTGATACCTACCAGACTGCTACGAACCAACACCTGAGCCAAGTTTGGATACTTAGCACACTGAATCACTGTTTTCTGTATGTACTAAAATGTTTTGCTTTATTAAGGGAGGCTAACTCCAGTGTCCTTGTTGCATAGCTGTTCGGAATAAGCTTGACCAAATGGTTTTCATTTGGGAGAACATACACACGCTGGTGGAAGAAAGGGAAGCCAAACTACTGGATGTAATGGAACTAGCAGAAAAGTTCTGGTGTGACCACATGGCTCTGGTGGTTACCACTAAAGATACTCAGGATCTCATTCGGGACCTAGAAGATCCTGGGATTGATCCCTCAGTAGTAAAAGAGCAGCAAGAAGCAGCAGAGGTAAGCAGAAAATCTCATTTAAAGTTGAAATGCAAGTTATGGCCCAATGAAGCCTTCATTCGTCTGCCAAATATTAGGAATTACTCTTAAGATTATAGTTGATTCTGAACATGTAATGCATAAGTATTGGTAGGAAATACAATGCACTCACAAATTTCACTTAAAGATGTAGATGCAGAATAACTTCTCTCCATCCCCACTGCTTCTTCCCTATTCTAGGGCCTGTTCTCTCTCTTTTTTTTGGTGGGGGGGCTCCAGAGTAACCTGAGGTGCAGAGTCCCTTTCTTGCCAGCCTTCTCACCTCACTGCCAGTCCTCTTTCTAGACCAGCTTGTATTGTGTTGTTGCTTAGAAGCTCTCAGCAGAACACCAGCGGGGTAAAGCCCACACTGCCTACGATGGACTGTGGCAAATCCTGCTTAAGAATTAATGTTCAGTTGGATTAGTAACCCCTATGTAGATCTTTTCTTATAAACGTAGCAAAACTGTGGGCTTAGTATAAATACCATCTCTGTTACCGTAATACTGTCCTTGTGCAAAGTTCTCTACACACAGTGTGACCGATGGTGCTTGCTTATACTTCTGTGCTTCCTAGTGGACTTGGGGACCCCTTGAGCAGAATAGCCAGATCTATTTTTCTTTCTATCCCAGTGCTCTAGTTTAAGCTTAGTTCATGCTTATTAAATAATGAATGAATAAATACATTTTTACCCAGAAGATGAAAGGGCCCTTCATTTCTGTTGTAAATTTCTATAGTTTATAGGTGCTACTTAGGGTAATGTCATAAAATGTAAATTAAAACCAGGTTTTCCTCAGCATACTAACAAATACAGTCTTTGGACTCATATTTTACTATGTCCACTTTAAATGCATATTGTTAAACTAGTTCATTTGGCAAGCAAAATGTCTTTCTGTGCTTCGTGTTGGTATTTTTCAGAATTTGTTCAGGTGTTTGTTACAATTTTTATTTCTTTTTGTTTTTATAATAAAGATCTGGCATTTTAAAAGAGTGCCATTTTTCCTTTAAAATGTTTCTTGTTTCTTTGTGAGAAAATTTGCAGCAAAAAGTTGGAAAACAGAAAAAAGAAATGAAAATAATCCTGATCCCACCTCCCAGAAATGACTATTACCAGCATCTTTGTGTCCAACTCTGTAACATTGTAAGGCTGCCATTTTCTTATTCTAGGCCATACGGGAAGAGATCGATGGGCTTCAAGAAGAGCTGGACATGGTCGTTAACCTGGGTTCAGAGCTCATTGCTGCGTGTGGGGAACCAGATAAACCCATTGTCAAGAAGAGCATCGATGAGGTACAGCTGGCTTCTCTGCTTTTACAGAATGCTTTTCTAAAAATTCAGTGAACTAAAATGTATTTGTTAAAAGTAATCAAAAATTCAAACTTGGTTCTAAAAGAGTTACAACATTCTCTTTTTAGTTAAATTCAGCGTGGGATTCTCTAAACAAAGCTTGGAAAGATCGAATTGACCGCCTGGAGGAGGCCATGCAGACCGCTGTTCAGTACCAGGATGGGCTGCAGGTAGGGCTGAGCGATGTCTAGAAACGTGTACACTGGCACTGTCCCAGGTCCGCAAGCATGCATGCAGTTACTGGGCAAATCTGTTATTTTCCCAGCTACTTTGATTTGGTTTTACCTTTTAAGAAAGTTTCTGACCCTTAGGTGTGTTAACTCATAGGCACAGCTACCCATATAGTCTGTGAAATTTACTTTAAAATGAAATATTTTACTTTTTCTAAAAAAAGGTAAAAGTAAATGTGCCTACACAATCTTTTTCATTAGTGGTTCAGCAGCAGACAGTGAAATGGAACTGCGTCTTGATTCTTTTCTAAAGTTGAGTGGAATGAGATGAAAAGAGTAAACACTCTAAAAATATCTCCAAGTTTAAAGTCAAAAGTAAGGAAATTTGATTTGAAGCCAGTGTTCTCCCTGTACTAAAATAGATTTCCATTTTATTAGGTCATAATCGGGTATGTAAAAGATGTTTTCTTTTTTGCATATATATAATTTGTTTTAAGAGTTGTTTTTCACATCTCTTAAAGGCTCTCATTCAGTTCATTAACTGTGCACAAATTGATTTTTTTAATATTAAAAATTCTCTTGTCAGTTCAGACTTATTCAGGGACATTTTTTTGCTACCTTCCTTGACTTTGTTCCATTTCCTAACAGGCTGGCAGGCATTTAATCTTTCATCCTTCTTACCATATGGAAAACGTCCCTCTAAGTATTTCCATAACACTAAATGAATATTATTCTTAAAGCTCAGATGAGAACAACTTTTCCTTTTTCATTATGCCACTCCATTTCTGTGTTTGTCAAAATAAATATCACCAGCCAGGCTTTAAGTCATCTGAAAAGGGCTTTGAGCTTTAGAAATATATGAGAAATTCACTACAAATAACACCTTATTGCATCCCCCTATTTTTAACCAAAGTGATAATTCATTAGTAAATAGCCTTGGCTAGTAGTACCTAAATGGGGCGCCAGCCCTCTGCGCATCCCTCCAGGTGTGGTGGTGGTCATTGAGTTGCACTGTCCTCCAGGGCTGGAGGTGGCAACACCACCACGGGCAGGGACCTAGGAGCCCACAGGCAAGACGCCATGACCTGTGCCAGGCATGGTGGCGCACGCCTGTAATCCCAGCACTCGGGAGGTGGAGGCAGGAGGATCATTGCGAGTTCGAGACCAGCCTGGGCTAGAAAGTGAGCTCAAGGCCAGCCTGAGTTGCATAGTGAGACCCTGTCTCAAAAAAAAAAAAAAAAAAAAAAAAAAGACAGCATGACCTGGGCACTAACTTGTTACTGCTGGAAAAGCAAGGCCCCTCCTAGGTAGAACTCCTTAGGGCATTAGCACCACCTGTTAGTCATGAAGGGCGTCGTGGTTTACAAATAGCTGTGGGAGTATCATTAGATGTCCAAAGCTCCAGAAGCTGTACAGGGTCTAAGGGTTCATTATAAAGCAAAATATATTTTATTTCCCAGGTTACAGTTTAAATTCTTAGGGTTGATTAATGATAACCTAAAAATATCAGATATTTTTCAGGATTTTTCCCCCGCTATATGATCTGGAAACTTCATTAAAGGACAAAATAATAAAAAATGTGTTGAGCCTTTCTAGAATATTTATAGTAGCTAAAAAGAATAAAAAGAGTAGAGGACTCTGAAGTCTATGTTGCAATCCAGAATAATGGTCTCAGTACTAATCATTTACGTATGCAGGACTTTAATGCTAATCTGAATTTACGTAGGGGTTTAGTTGAAGTAGGTATTTTGCCCGTATGCTGAACAGTGAACTTCTTGCTTATTTCAATAAGTAGATGGGTTTAGACCTTTTTGTTTAGTATATTTTACATAAGAGAACACAGGGAATTTTATTTCATTTGATTTGTAATTTTTTTCTTCTTTTTTTGTAATTTTTTTCAAACAAATACAACTTTTTTTAAAAAAACTTTTAATGTTCTGAGAATCTATTCAGGACAGGTTTCTTTTGAAAACTTAGTAAATACATATAACCTCCAATTGTGCATCTATTTGGGGCAACTCTTCTGTTAGCGTACTGCTTTTATTGAGGTAAACGGTTCTAATTTTTATAAAACAGGTTAATTCCATAATATCTTTGCAGATTTATGATTGTCCTTTTCTGCTATACATGAGATATTGTAGCACTGTCAAAGGCGCCTGTATGGTAACCCCTGGACTAATGTGTCTTTCAGGCAGTATTCGACTGGGTGGACATTGCAGGTGGTAAATTAGCGTCCATGTCTCCAATTGGAACAGATCTTGAAACTGTCAAGCAGCAGATTGAAGAGCTGAAGGTATTTGTGGGACCTAAGTAATTTATCAACGACTTCCTGGCACTTTTAAAGTTTTGTTTTCATTTGTTTATTTGTATTATTTTTGGTTTTGGTGCTGGGGAATCTAATGCAGAGCCTCATGTGCTTGCTAAGGAAAGGTTTTACATAGAGCTACACCTCAGCCTTCCACTTTTAAATCCGTGAGTCACAAAATTCTTACATATGTTTCACATAATTGAAGCATTAAATTTTAATTTTGAAAGTAGTTTAATACAAGGCCTACAGGTAGTAAGCTAGACAGCTGCTCACTAAGTGAAGGAAGTAAAGCTTAGTTGTTTTCTTTTTATACCTGTTCACTGTAGAAAAATCAGAATATATCCAAAAAAAGAAAAATCAATGTTTCTAAGTCACCCAAAATGTTATGTACCCAGAAACAGCTACTCTTGGGAGTTAGTAGAGCCTCTGTGGTATCTTCATGCTGGAGGCACGATGGAGCGTAGTGGGTGCACATGTGCTGTGGGGAGAAAGGAGGAACGTATTTAGATTATACCATTAGATTATAACCAATCTAACACCCACCGCAACATTTTTATTATTTTCATGTGTTCACAGCAATTTATTTATTCTTAAAGGCCAAAAGCACATCCATAATATAATAGTGTTTCCCAAAATGTTTGCATCTTGGGAAAGACAGTAACAAGTTTGGACTTCCTGCCTCGGCCTCACCTCTCACCCTCATGGGTTAAGCCAACATTTCTGTCCACTTTCCCCCATCAGTTCTGCTTTTGTGGTTCTTGATCTACAGTTGTGAAAATGGCTGGATTCTTTTCTCGGTGAATTCTCCTATACCAATAAGCATTTACTAAAGTAAGATTAGTGGTTTTCTTCCTAATTCTTCATACACAGAGACTGCTGTCAGTGGTCTCAATTAGGTGTTTACGTTGAACTACAGCTTGGCTTTAAAACTGAAGCATTTTCATCTCTTAAGTCCAATAGAGTGCTGTATTTAGAAACAAATTCTTTTTGACACTTTTACTGCTGCCATCATTAGATTGAGGAGTTTTGTCTTGACTATCATTAGATTGAGGGGACTTGTCCACTGTAAACCCATGGTCTATTTTATGTACAGTTACAGATGTGGAGGCGAATTTAGTTTGGATAGGTGTGTACACTGGCTCTTGGCAGGCTTCGGGAGTGCTCACTCTGAGACCCGCTTGTCTCAGCTCGTCCAGCTGATGAGCCAGCTGACCTCAGCGAAGTTACCTGCCTGTCTTGCTGCCATGTCCTTAGCTTCATTGGCGGATAAAATTATTTTCCTTATAAGTTGGTTGAGAAGAATTTGAACAGAACAACTGTTGAATTCAGTTACTGTTTTTTAATTAATACTTCCATATGTTTGAAAGAAAATTAAAGGACTGTGTAGCCATTATTTATTATTCCAGATTCAGATAAATATTTTATGAAGATGTTTTATGACGTGGCAATTTTCTTTTACAAGCAACAATTTCCTAACCTACAGTTGGCAAGCCAACATTATTTACTATACATTAGTAACAGAGGAAGCACCAATAATAGCATACTATTCCATGCAAATTATTTAATCTTGTGCCTCATCCACTGCTGACACAGTGAGTGAGGCATGAGAATAACTAAATAGTAAATGCAGCACAGCCTCAAAAAAAGTAATCAGGGATGCAAGAGCTGTATATGTTCAGAGAAAATAATAATGAGTTTCTTAGAGATACTGTTTTCTGATTTTCATATGCTAATATATTTTGTTTTCTTTCCTATAATTTTAACTCAGTTTTGAATATATGTAATTAGATATTGAAAATAAGCTCAACCTTGAAAATACAAAGTTCTAACCCACAGAATTTTTTTGGTTTAAAGTTACTGATTCATAAACAATTTTCCTTATGTACATCTCTTTTTTTAAATAGCAATTTAAGTCGGAGGCTTATCAGCAACAGATAGAAATGGAAAGACTGAACCATCAAGCAGAACTTTTGCTGAAGAAAGTAAAAGAGGAAAGTGACAAACACACTGTTCAAGACCCGTTAATGGAACTGAAACTCATATGGGATAGCCTGGATGAGAGAATTATCAACCGGCAGGTAAAAGCCAAGACCTTTGCTAAAAAGATATACATGGTTAATCTCAGATGTTATTGTAAAACAATTATTAAAAATAAAATCAGGCAGTTACATAAAAACTTGTTGGAAGTATCCAGATCCTCTTATTTCATTAGAAATTTCCTTGGTTATGCCATTTTTCCTTGAAGGATGTTAAACTAAAAATACAGAAGGATATGATGGATATGCTTCATAGGATATGCTTATGGACTTATGTAGCATGAAACAGTTGATTTTTGCCCTTGTTTTAATGCATGTCATTCTTAACGTCAAACTCATAAATGGATTTTCTTCCTCTGCTTTTTTGATAGCACAAGTTGGAGGGTGCTCTGCTGGCCCTGGGTCAGTTTCAGCATGCTTTGGACGAGCTCTTGGCGTGGCTGACACACACTGAGGGCTTGCTAAGCGAGCAGAAACCCGTTGGCAGTGACCCAAAAGCTATTGAAGTGGAACTTGCCAAACATCATGTATGTAGCCATTACTACCTATTATGCTTCCTCTTTTTTTTTTCTCCACTCAGATTTTATTGGTACATTTTAGGAATACATAATGATCATATTCATCATAGAGAATTTGTACCTATACGTGATATAACTTGATTCTTTTTTTTTTTTCTGATTCCCCTCCATCCCTTAACTCCTCCCCATTTACAAAAGCTTTGTTTGCATTTTTCCTCTTTTTCTCATTTTTTTTTTAACATTTCCATTCTTTCCTTTTCCACTCCCCTTTTTCCCCCTCCCCCTTCCTTTTTTCCCCTCCCCATTTAAATATTTTCTTCCTATTTCACAATATCTGTCACACATTTTGGTCCTTGTTTACACTTTCTGTTTCTCACAGCAGAGAAACAGTGCAATGTGTCTGATTTATTTCATTTAAGAGTGTGGGCTCAAGGTGCAGCCATTTACCTAGAAATGTCTCAAGCTTATCTTTCTTTATATCTGAGTAGTACTCCATTGCATAAACAACCACACCCTTTTTGTCCATTCACCAGTTGATGGGCATTTGGGCTACTCCTAAGATTTAGCTGTTACAAACTGTGCCACTATAAATAGTGTGCATATATCGATGTGGTCTGATGCTTTTAATTCTTTTGGGAAAATACTAAGAAGGGGAATTATGCTTCCTCTTTATGCATTTCTAATGTCATCAGGTTTTTTTAAATATGTTTCTACATGAGTTTTTCTAAGTTTGTGATTTTAATAGAAGTATATATTTGGCATTTATAACTAAAGGTTAAATTGCTTAAATACACTTCCTAAAAGATTATAATCAAGACATTTTTTCTCATTGTTCAGGGCAATTATCAAACAGAGAGAGGACTGGAAATTTGTGGCTATATTTTATTAGGGCTTCATGGTAAACTCTAAAACTTTAAATCTGTAGTTATATTTGTCATTGGGCTGCTTCATCTGTTTTTTAAAGTTGTGGGGGATAGTGTAAAAATCATAGGTTTAAAATGTGCTGCCACTGGTTTATGTTTTTACTCTGGTCACCTCCTGGCCTCTTTTACTTAGCCTATTTATACATCTCTCATTATATTATGGTTTTTTCTTCGTCTCTGTGTCACTCTTGCCTTTGACTGACTTTTGTTTCATACTCCTTTTTAAATCAGTTTTTTGAAATATGTTCTAAAGAGTTTTTACAGGTCATACATTTGATTTGGAACTTACAAATTAAAAGTTTTTTTTATCTTGAGATACTTTCATAAGCAAAATAACTTCACATTATTATCACCTTTGTGACTTTCCCTGTCTCTTAAGTCACTAGATCTACTTGGGTTTATGCACAGTAGCATTTATCTTGTCTGACATACCAGAATCTTTCATAGGCTTTAGCATTTACACTAATAGTGGTCTTTTCAAAGTCCTGAATCCTAGTAAATCCTGAATCAAGTAAAATTTCCTTGACTTTCAGATAAAAGATATTTGATGATTTTCCCTTTATTAATATTTTCAAATAAAAGGTAGATTGTTAGCATTTAAAATGGTGTTTGACCATTCTTGCTTTAGTTCTTCCCTAGTTCTTATTTCATAGTACCAGTTGTTCCCTAATTTAAGTTTTTCTTCTTCTTTCCCTGGTCCTGTTTACATGGATAATCACACCAAGCCATATTTGATGAGAAAATTAATGTTTATGTGAAAGCCTGCTCTGCTGTTTAATGTCTACGTTATACCTTTGCTTTGACTGGTCAGAGTGCTTCTGCATAAAAGCGAAATGTGTTTATTTTCTTTTTTTGTTGTTTTGTTTTTGTTTTTTTTTCTGGTACCGGGAATCGAACTCATGACCTTGTGCTTGCCAGGCAGGCACTATGCCACTGAACTAAATCCCCAGGCCCTTGTTTATTTTCATAGGGTGGGTCTATAGAGCACTTCCATTTTCACAGCCCTGATAGTGGTCTTAATAAGCCTGCGTCTATATAATTAGCAGAGGTGGAAACATGAGGTATGAGGATGCAGTTATTTTGTCAGGGATCTCTAGGGACCTTTGAATTGTTTGTCTTTGAATAGTTGGCAGTGTCTACTCTTTTTCTTTTCCTTCCTTTTCTCAAAGATCAAAAGTCAGAAGACTGTTAGAATTCCCAGTAGGGCTGCAAGAGGAAGGAAGGGAACGTTTCCCGTTCCTTTCCTGCATTCTTCTCCCACTCCAAGGCTCTGACCTTACAGCAGAACCCAGACCACTTAGAAACGCGAATTGTATAGAATTATCTTTTAAATTTGAACAAGGAGAAATGTTTTAACTCTTACTTCTTGAAAAGGTAGTTCCCTCTCTTAACAGAGTGCATGCTTTCTAGAAAGGTAACTCCTTCCTTGCCCAGTTGATTTTCCAGCCTTTGGAAAATGCTCCTTCCCTGGGTACTTCAAGAAATGAGTGAGTACAGTCAGAGAAGCTGTGCTCTCAGGGGGCCACTGCCTTCTCTGAAAAATCCCCTCAGGTTTGCACCCCTCCGGACGTGTGATTCTTACACAGCACAAGAGATGGTGTTCTGTTGCCTTACTATTACCACTGCATGTAGGGTAAGATTATAATGATAGCAGCCTTCAGTGAGAAGAGAAGGAAATAGTCAGTGGGTACTTTCTTCCCTTTTGGGGTGCTAACTGTAAAATATGTATGTCTTAGACATGGGATACTTTTATATTTGAAAATGAATAGGTAGGAGTAAAAGTCTTACAAGTTAATTCAAACATGAGAATTAGGTTTAATTAAACGGAGTATAAATCAAAACATTTTAGAACCTTTTAATTACAATCTCTTGATGTATAGTAGTACATCAACTGCATAGTCATTATAATGAGAATGACTAGCAAAATGTTCTCACGTAATTGTTTCAGGAAGTGTTGCTATGCTAAAGGTATATGTAGGAGAACTACAAAGATAAAGGAAGAGGAAGTTGGTTCATCACTTTAAAGCTCAGTGTTAAAACTCTGTTAGGAGGCTGTTTCAGAATGTTCCATGACCAGCAAATAAAACAGCTGCATTAGCACTGAGGTTGAATGCAGTAGCAACTAGTGAACACACGATCTTAATATTTTCAGGTGCTCCAAAATGATGTATTAGCCCATCAGTCCACAGTGGAAGCTGTTAATAAAGCCGGAAGTGATCTAATTGAATCAAGTGCAGGAGAAGAAGCAAGCAACCTTCAGCACAAACTAGAGGTTTTAAATCAACGCTGGCAAAATGTTTTGGAAAAAACAGAACAAAGGAAGCAGCAGCTGGATGGTGCCTTGCGCCAGGTGATTAAAGATAATAAATTCTGAAACTTGCTGTGGTTTCCAGGACCAAAAGAGTATGGATGTCTTTCTCTCCTTCACAGACTGCTGTTTAATTTTTATACCTTAAGGAGAGGAGTGAGAATAAGTGGGATAAAGAACAGCAGAAGAGAGGTAGTGATCTAGTTCCTGGCATAATACTCTGATCTGCCGAGCTCCCGATGAAGCAGGCAAATTGAGTGATTGATACCTGGCAGTCAAGGCAGAGGGAGACGTAGCAGGCGGGGCTGTTTAAACCTTGTTTTCCACCCGAAAGTGACCAAATTTAAAACTCCCTGTCACTTCAGGCCAAAGGCTTCCGTGGAGAGATTGAGGATCTGCAGCAGTGGCTGACTGACACAGAGCGTCACCTGTTGGCGTCTAAGCCTCTGGGAGGTCTACCAGAAACAGCCAAGGAGCAGCTGAACGCCCACATGGTGAGTACAGTGTCTCCTGCTGCCCTGGCCCCAGGCCGCCAGACGATTGGTGGGCCCTGGTGATACCTAAGTAATGGGAGGTTTTTAAAGAGATGATGATTTTCTTAGCAGAATTCACGGTGTAAGTGCTATAAACAAAACCATTTAGTCATTAAATTTTTCAGGTCAAAACCTAGCCTTATTTCAGAGGTTAGTTTTGTCGGGATACAAAGAAGAGATTTTAGAAGTCTAGAGGGTTTTTTGGAAGCAAAAATGCCTCCACCAAACGATAAGCTTGTATGGCTGGTAGTACAACATTGAGTAAGTGGTGCATGGTTGTACTTTGTGGTGTAAAGAAAATAGAAAAATTGGACTTAAAATTAATGTTCAAGTATATTTATGAATATAAAACTATTTCTCATATTAACTGGAAACTAAGTCCTTGTTCTTTTACAAGAAATGGCTTGCTGGGGCCAGGGATATAGCTCAGCGGCATTAGTGTTTGCCTGGCAAGCCTGAGGTCATGAGTTTGATTCCCAGTACGCAAAAGAAAAAAAAAAAGGGCTTGTCTTAGAGATGATCGAGCAGAGAGGCAGAGGCTTGTGCTCAGCTGTCCAGTCCAGACCATTTGCCTTCAGGCTGTTCTCGTCCAGTTTCTATGGCAAGTCTCTAAGAATGAGAACAAAAAAATATGGAAACTTGAAACTCTGGCTTATTTCTTTATAATATGGACTGACAAATTTAGAATATCATTGATTTATTGGCAGTTCCTATTCATGTCTCTTTCCAATTCAGCTCTAAAAATCTGAGAAAAAGCAGTTATTCAGATCTGTGAAACTGTTCCTCTAGTTTTTACAGTTATAAATTTGCATCCAAAAATTTTTTTAATATTCAACATTCATAATTACTCTCTTTAGAAGTAGGAATTTGGCAAAGAAGGAGGCCATCATACATGAAAATCGGTATTCTTTAATAGCTGTCTAATGTTGTAAAACCTTAATAAAATTTTACTTATTTGGAAATAATTTTGAATTTAGTGGTGTGAAGTAACCATCTTGACATAGATAACATCTTACTCTTTCACAGTTATATGGAATAGCTAAAATAAGTCCTGTTATCCAGTATAGACTTGTCTAGAAGTTATTATAGTATATTATTTTATCCATTTCACTTTGGTTTTTTTTTTTTTTTTTTTTGGTTTTTCTCCGGTACCGGGAACCAAACTCAGGACCTTGCGCTTGCCAGGCAGGCGCTTTTGCCGCTGAGCTAAATCCCCAGCCCTATAGTATATTATTTTAGAAGTGTATTTTGTGCAATTACTGTCATTGTTTGGTGCCGTAAGGGACTCGTTTGTTTCACTGAAAAAGTGATGGCTACATAATAACTTGGCAGTACTTGCCTTCCTTTTCTATAAAGCTCGAGTAGTAACCTCCAGACACCTTCTTGCTTTTCTGGAGTGCTTGTGTTGCATTTATAGAGTCTATTAATTACAAGTTGAATGAACTCTTGAACAAATAAATTATTGGTATTATTTCAATAACAAATATCTTTAAAATGTTAATTCAGAAGAATATTAGTACCAACTTGAAAGCAAAAATCTCTTCCTTAGAATACTTTACTTTTAGAAAAAATGTTTTATATGAATGTACTTAGCTTGAGTGGTGTACTACCAGATGCTCAAAACTTAAAGGAGGAGAGAGCTAATTTGGCTCACATTTTAAGGGATTCGGTGCATGGTAAGCTGGCTCCAAGGGAGAAATAGCATGGCAGAGGGATGTGGCAGGGGACAGTGCCGCAGAGGAGGGGATGAGCGACCAGGTACAGACCATAGTACACATGGCCACGTGACCAAGCCCGCCGTACTTACGCTGGAAAATGTGTTCACCACAAGTCAAGTTGGCACAATCAAGCTTAACTGTCACAATGGGATGTTTAAAATGAATTTTCTATAACTGTGTATAATGTGTGAGGCTATGGAAATTTCATGATTTAAAGAATTTCGAAGTTATTGATTAGTAATACCATTTGAGTAATGTTCTTTTAATTTGGCTTTGCTACAGATGAAGAAAAATACAAAATATAATCTAAACATAGCTAAAAATGTTTACATTTTTTAAAATGTATTACTGCCATTAATCTCCCTCAAAATATTTTCCCTTGCTTCAAACACACTTACCCCATTTTTCTTGCCACTTTCTGAAGCAGTTTTTGAAAGTCCTCTTTTGTGTCTTTAGTTGGATTGCTGTGGCTGATTCACTGTCTTGAATCTATTCCAAACATTTATCTTTCATGGTCATTTTGACTTTGGGGGAGGAGCCAGAAGTCACACGGTGCCAGATCCAGTGAACAAGGTGGATGAGGACTCACCATAATGTTTTCACGAGCTGCCTTGCCTTTGGATGACAGGCAGCAGCAGTCCCCATATTTTTTTAATCACACTTCACAAAGGCAGGAAAGAAGACTTCAGAAGTGCTTCAGACAGTGGCAGGAGTGGTGGGATAAGTGTGTTTGAAGTGTGGGGGTTACTTTTAGGAGAATTAATGGCAATGTGTCTTTTACTGTAAGTTTTTAAATTCAGTCATTCACCATATAGTTTGGTCATCCCTTGCACATAAGTTTCTTAGGAAAGCTTTGAGTAGGTGGTATTGCAAATAGGTTTTGAAAGAGGTTGTTTTTAAAAGGACACTACGGAGTTTTGAGATGATGAAAATGTTCTACAGTTAGTGGTAATTACTTGCATAAATTTATGAATTTACTAAGAAACACTGGAATATGCACTATTAAATGGTGAATTTTATGCTGTATGAATTATGTCCCAGTTTATGAAATTGTAAGGCTAAAAATATTAGTGAGATATAATATGTATTTGTCAGTGGAAACTATGATTTGACCCACATTGTAATTCAATCAGTGGAATAGAACTGAACTTAATTTTTAGAATGAAATATATGTGTTATTTCACTGGTCTTAGATTTTGAATTTGTTTGAGCAAAATCTTCCTATATTCTCTATAGAAGATACACACTACATTCAGATTGGAAGCTTTAAAAATGTTTTAAGTGAGATTTTATTCACAGCACCACAAGTATGGCTGTTGTTATCTATGAAACTGAATAATCAGTGTAAATATCTTTGTGCTTGTACTTTGCTTTCTGTCCGTTGCATGTTTTCTGATCAAGGAATAAATTATACAAATCAGATATAGTTAGTGAGTCCTAGTACAAAGAAGGGCATAAATGTCCCCTACTTTACAGAGCAGGAAATTGAGACCCAAAGAGCTTAAATTATTTGAAAGCTGATTAGGTACTATACAACAAAACCTTTCCTGACAGTATGAAAACTAATACTTCAAACATTAGCACCCCAGAGAAGGTTGACAATGGAAACACCACTTCTGGGCTTTCTCAGTAGAGAAGCATGGCTTTAGGGTTAAATACTGTTCCAACAGAGTGAGAAATTTAACCTTAGCAGTTCTGTGTGCCAGAAATGAGCATTTGGTGAAGGGCTTGGGATTGATGACCTGACAAAATAGGACTCTTAGATACTGTTCTCTTGAAAGCAATATAATTTGAGGGTATCTCAATTTAGGAAGTCTGTGCTGCGTTTGATGTTAAAGAAGAAACATATAGGAGCCTGATGCAGAAAGGCCAACAGATGCTCGCAAGCTGCCCCAAATCTGCAGAGACAAATGTTGATCAAGATATAAATAACTTGAAAGAAAAATGGGAATCAGTGGAAACAAAACTCAACGAGAGGAAAGTATGTGCTTTAGTATAATAGACTTGGTATTACAGTAATATAATAGTTTGTTTATGTCATAGGTTTTGACTTATTTCTGAGAACCATCAAAAGTAGAATTTCTAATGATTCATGTTTAAATTTTTTGTATACTTGAAGATTTTGTGAGGGCAGTTGAAAATTGTATTCTAACTCAAAAGAACAGACAATTACAGGAATCTATTCAATGTAGATGAAAATATTTAATAGACCAAGTGTCACTTAGGTATACTTCTATATATTGTAAACACTCAAATTCAAGATTGTTAATTCTGTTTTAATCTCAATCATTAAAGGAGAGGAAGAGTAAGAGAGATGTTTATATATTTTATCAGTGCTTATATAAAAATGTGAGAAAGGAATTATGATTTATGGATTATGTATTTTTTGCCACTTTTTAAAAAAACAGAATAATCTGAGAAATCTCAATAATACCATTTAATGCTATAAGAAAAACAATAGGCTAAAATACTAGGTTATTATAGCATTACTGATAAGTCATAAAGTATGTTTTATAGGATTTTTATTCTAGCACTTAATTGTATGACTGTCAGTTTTTGTTCTTACCCCGTTCTGTTTAGTGGGGTTTGAAGTTGTGTTGTTATTAATTGCCATAAACACAATTTAGTGTCCACTTAATTTTTTTAGCTGCAGGGCAATGTTTCTTACTTATGGGGTTTTAAAAAGCTTGGTTCAGCAGTAGGTTAGTGAAGGGTCATTACAGTCTCAAGTTGCTTAGTTAATAAAGATACAAAATGAAGGGGAAGGAATCTTCCAGAGAAGGATTAACCTGAAACAAAGTAACCAAGGCTCTTCAGCCGCAGATACTTTACTAACTAAGCTCTCTTCACAGATTAAACTGGAAGAAGCCCTCAGCTTGGCAGTGCAGTTCCACGACTCCCTGCAGGACTTCATCAGCTGGCTCACCCAGGCTGAGCAGACCCTGAATGTGGCTTCCCGACCCAGTCTTATCTTGGACACAGTCTTGTTTCAAATTGATGAGCACAGGGTATGTAGCGGCCACTCAGATGGACGACTTCCTCCTTTCAGACACCAGGAGTTTTAATGTCTGAAGTGTGGATTTGTTAGTTGAGAACTTTGTCTTGTTTTATACAACTCTGTGAGCTTTGTGATACCTGAAGCATTTCTGAGACAGATCCATTTTTCCTTGTTTCTGATTATGTCTGTTTTTTGTCGGGGGGAAGGTCTTCGCCAATGAAGTAAATTCTCACCGCGAGCAGATAGTAGAGCTGGATAAAACTGGAACCCACCTGAAATATTTCAGTCAGAAACAAGATGTTGTCCTAATTAAGAACCTACTCATCAGCGTACAGAGTCGGTGGGAAAAAGTAGTTCAGCGATTGATAGAAAGAGGAAGATCATTGGATGACGCCAGGAAGAGAGCTAAGCAGGTAAGAAAGCTCTGCGAAAATTCTCCGACCTTGGCAGTAAGTGAGCGGCAGTGATTGAAATGCATGGGATTAAAACACTTGCGCTGCAGGCTGTGCTAGCAGCGGCGATCAGGAACTGTGTGTCCACTTCCTAAAAGGGCTGTGGCTTACCTTGGCACGCTGGTTTTACTCCTTGGACCTGGCAGCAACTTCAGGCCCTGTGGACTAATCTTGAAAAGACTGATTATAGCTTGGCTTCGTAGAGGGGCCATTATCATTATGGCACAGAAGGGAGCTCCAGATTTTGTTACTGGGTTTGTTTGTTTTTTCTCTGGCCTTTTGGCCTCCACTCTCATACTCAGAGGATTGCATTATACTTCACTGTGTCACTTACTCATCTTTGCTTCCTGAACTGAACCTGCCTCAGTCTTCAGAGCCAGCAGGCAGGCACGCGGAAGCACAGGCAGCTGGGAAGGGGCGTGTTGGGTCTGAGTTGGTCGGCGCTCCCCTCCTTTCTCAGCACTTGTTGACAGCCCCGATCTCCTCCCTAACCTTTTGATGCAGCTTCCTCTCATTTTGAAGTAATGGTTCGGGTCTTTTTGCAGTACTTAATTTATTCTAGAGAATTTCACAAGAGAGTTTTTCTCCTCTCTTTGGCTGTTATTATCATTCAATTCAGGACTGAATATAGAGAGGTAAAGTTATACATCTCTGAGTGTCTCTGTACACTGTGCAAGTAAGATATACCCCCTTACTTGGCATGTATCTTTTAAAAAATGTATTTAATAATTTCACCAAAAGTTTAGTATATTATTGAACACTTGACCCTTTCTGCCCCATTCCACTGCATTTGCTTAGCATTGTTGTATTCCGTCAGTTAGATGGTACAAGACAGTGTCAGAAATGTCAGGTGTTTCAGGGTTGACACTATCAGTACGTATTTTTGGAGGCTTAGAAATGACAAATTGCATAGTTACGGAATTTCACGCCATATATCCTTTTTTGAGTGGGGAGTATGACATGCTCAGGATTGGAAGTGAGTCTCTGGAATAGGATCTGCCGCTAATTCATTTCTTTTGTTCAGTAATCATTCTAAGCCTAATGTTTTGGTCTCCACATTATGTAGCACAGTGTCTTCTGTAGTACGTCTTGAATTACAAGCATCAGATTTATGAAGGTGTTCACTCTCCTTCCCTTCTCCTCTTCATCTGCTTCATTGTCTTAACTGTATAAATATTCTGCACAGTTTTCATCTGCAAAAAGCATTTCCTCTACTTACTTCAAAATAGCTTCAAAGCCAGAACCCATTTTAGAGCCTGTGGTTTATATCATTGAACTTCATGTCCAGTTGGTACATCCTCTGTTAATTGAAGTCAGACTGCACAGCAACTAGACAAGCAATTTGTTTCGTTTCTTCTTATCAATCAGTTTTTGGCTCCCACGTTGATCATAGCTCTGACACTGGCAATGTATGTACCTATTCTGACCTTGCTTTTTTCATGTGTAGCTTGACTAGAGTTGTGGGAGGGATGTAGAGGGAGAAGAGTAATGCAGTAATATCTAGTGGGCCCTTGTAGCTTTGTGATTCTGTGCCTGAGTTTGCTGGTATTGTTAGATGTTTTTTGTTATTTCCTTATTAATATGTTTTGAAATATAAGGAGTTTGTATAAATTACTTTGTTTTTGGTATGTATCTGTTCATTTACATTGGTTATAAGAAATAATTTATAACCAGTTTCCCAATCAGGTACAGAAAATTAAAGCCCACTAGTTTTGTGTATGATAAACAGAAAAGATACATGCCTAAAATCAGATGTATGCAGCCCAAGATATTTGCAAGGTCTCAGATGGCAAAGAGAATTACATTTTCTTAGAACTAAAATATTGTGGGTACATATAAAACCAATACATGAGGCACAAGCACTAATGTGAGAGTTCTGGTAGCAGCAGGAAAGATGTTAAACTACCTTTGTATTAAATAGGAAGGTATGGGGCTGGGTACTTAGCTTAGCGGCACAGCGCCTGCCTGGCAAGCGCAAGGTCATGAGTTCAATTCCTGGTACCAGAAAAAAACCAAGGAAAAAAAAAAAAGGTAATGGCCTCTTTTTATTTTTGCTTCTTTCTTGCTTTCTTTCTTTCTTTCTTTCTTTCTTTCTTTCCTTTGAGACAGGGTCTCGTTATGTTTGTTTGTTTATTTTATTTATTTTTTTTATTTTGAGACAGGGTCTTGCTATGCAGTTCAGGCTGGCCTTGAGCTCCCTTTGTAGCCCAGGCTGGCCTCGAACTCATAACAATCCTCCTGCCTCCGCCTCCTGAGTGCTGGGATTACAGGCGTGCGCCACTATGCCCGGCTATTCTTGCTGCTTTAAAAACCAAATGTACAGGCTCTATAATTCTTCATTCTCTTTTGTTCCATTTTATTAACTGAGGAATTAAACACCTTAGATGTAAGTCTAGACCTATCAAGAGACAGTAATGGACATAAAAATATAAATGAAACAAATACAAAAATATGTTTTTGAGAATTTATGTTAAAATTTGAGCAAAAAAAAGTAAGAAGAAAGGCAGTTTTCCCTTGAGCTCCATACCTGTTTCTAGGGCTGTTTTTGCTAAAATGATATGTTGGATGAGTTACAGCAAAGTGACCACAACCACAAACACCAAGCATTGTAAGGCATTTTATAATTTGCTGATAAAAGCATTTTTTTCTTCAAGGGAAATTTTAAATGAATGATTTTCAGCATGGCTATAAATATTAATTTCTGTTTTAAAATATGCCATAATTCACATACATGCTCAAAGTTTTTCTGGACAAAGATGAGAGTTTCTTTTACAGTTCCACGAAGCATGGAGTAAACTTATGGAGTGGCTGGAAGAGTCCGAAAATACTCTGGATTCTGACCTGGAAATTGCCAATGATCCAGACAAAATAAAAGCACAGCTTGCACAGCATAAGGTGAGTCTGTTAAGGAAAGCATATTGCCTCATATATTTCAAGATCACTTCCAAATTCTTACTTGATCTTGTATTTCCTCGCCGATAAAGCAACGAAGACTACCAGTGTGAACCTATACTAAATTTCAAAACAGTAGCTCTTCACATTGGTCAAGTGGCAGTGATGCCTTTACTTCTGGTGACCATTTCACTAATATTCAAGGGTTAATTATTAAAAGAAAAACACAAAATTACAGCTGGAATACATCTACATTCTAAAATGGGTGAAGGGTCTTAGCGGTGTGGACATTGATATTTCAGTTTTCACAACCACTGTCATGTCTTGTATTTTTTCATAGATCAGGTGCAACCTTGAAGGTAATTCTGTAGTAAAAAGTAATGCAGATTTTGAGGTATGGATTCTTTTAAACAAAGGAAAGATAAATTGATTGTATTACCTAACAATTAATACTTTATCACATCTGCATGTATATAAAATTCTACCCACATCCTCGGACACATGGTCTCAATGACTTCTTCGTGTAGACTAGATGAGTGTGGAAATGTATTTTTAAAGTATTTCTGTTTGTTCCACAGGGCATTCAAGAGCATTCCCTGCTACCCTTCCCAACTCTCTTTTTTTACTGGGTCTTCCTATCATTCTGTTTGTAAATTGGCCATCAGCCATCAGGGTGCACATGTAGGTAAAGGAAAGTGGTTCCTGCAGACAAGCAGCGAGGTATAAATTGCTGCTTGAAACATTTTAAAAGGCTGAAAGAGCCTTTGGTAATGTTAAGTACATTAATGTACACAGTAACAATACAGTAATGTTACATTGGTAGCATAAAAACATTTTGTGAGATTTACCATCGTCAGAAAATTCTTAGCCATTGTCTCCACCTAGGTGGGTTGCTGCCCTCAGTCTAACCTCAGAGAGTCATTACCCATTGGTGCCAGAGCAAACATGCTGCGCATCTGTTCTCTGACTGAAATAGGACTTAGGAGTGTCCTGTTCTGCAGCAGCCTCTGCCCACAAGCTGCCACATCCAGTCCTAGGAGCGCAGTGACAGTAAACAGCACCTTCCATCCTTCCCCTCTGATGGGAAAGCAGGAGCCTCCTCTTCAAAACAGAATGCTTTATTTGAACTTAGAGGAGCAAGAATATGCAAAGAACCTTATTAGATTCTCTGTTTTGTAGTATTACGTACTGCCAAAGTCACCAGTTTCTCCAAAATACATTTCAGGGTAGTTCATTAAACCAATTTTAAAAGAAGTGTTCACCGTTCATTATTTGGGGACTTTTGTCTTTACAAAGTTTTAATCAACCGGTACTCAGCTATGAGATTTATTTATGTATCTGCTGTGTAAAGAAAATCTGTGTCAGTATCATGATTCTCAACTCAAGCATTCTTTTCAGAATAGCATGAAGAGGTAATCCCTACAGATAAACTAGAAATGGTGTGATACTGTAATTGTTTTAGTACTTAAAGGTGTCCAGATGTAGTTGCCTTCCAATACAAAACAAAAAAAATGTGTCATGTTAAAGCATTTAAAGTGTTGCTTTTAAAGGCAATAAAAATTTATTAGGTATTGTAATTGTAACTTTGAGATTATTTGGGGAAGCTATTCATTTACATAGTATTTTATTATCTAGTTTGATTCTAATGGACTGTCAGGATGGTGAATCGCTGCGTTAGTATTGCCTTGGTATTTTATGAGCTTGTAAGTTCCCCCTTAAGTTGACCTACCTACCTCTTGTCCCTGAGGTTGTATATTCAATAGCAGTTGTCTCATTTTTCTACTCTATATCTTACAAATATTTATTAGGTATAAAATGATAATGAGAGCCTACAAAGACAGTGTTTCTGCTGTGTACAGGTTATAATTATGGCACACAGAAAGAATGCAGTTCTCCCACTAACCTTACACACATGTATATATATGAACATGGAAGGTTCACTGGCTGTATAAACAACAGCAGAGGTTAGATGTTCTATTAGCAACTTAAGGATTTGATACTGCAAAAGTAATGTGTAGATCTTTTGAGGTATCACTATGCTTTGTATAACTGAGTAGGCAGAACGTAGGTTTCCCACACGGTCTGAGCAGTAGGTCCAGACACCGGAATCGGAGAGGCCGGTCCTTCCCTGCCACTCTTTCAGGCTCAGAGATAGAATGGCATGTATTGTTACTGTACCTAACCAAAGTGTGCGCAGTAAATGTGTTTGAACAACAACAAAAAAGAGCCTTTAGTAACTGTGTCCATCATTGAATCACTCTGTACTCTGGACGTTGTTTCTCTACTCACAGAGCAGTGGCCACGTTTTCCAGTCCCAAACCCTGTTTTCAGTACTTTATCAGCAACTATTTTATCATAAATACGTATTGTGGTGTTTGTTGCTTATAGGTAACAGGTTCAGGGCTAACGGTAGAGCTCACCGGTAGAGTGTTTGCCTTGCATACATGAAGACCACTTGAGTATGATTCCCAGCACTGCCCCCGGAAAAATTCAGAGAAAAAATTTTTTTGGCTTTGAGATTATTTTCTCAAGGTTAGTTGGCTTCTGAGAAAAGTAAATCCTTCACCGTGGAAGTTTAGATTTTTAGGGGGCCCTGTTAGGTTCCTTTGTCGAACTCAGCACTGTAACCTGATTCCTTGCTGTCTCCCATGTAAGAGACCCTCCTGCAGTGCCTTTTGCTTGTTTGTTCGCAAGTCCTACAAAAAAATACACAGTTTTCTTGTTAAATATGTAGGAGTTTCAGAAATCACTAGGAGCCAAGCATTCTGTCTACGATACCACCAACCGAACTGGACGTTCGCTGAAGGAGAAGACCTGCCTGGCTGATGACAACCTGAAGCTGGATGACATGCTAAGTGAACTCAGAGACAAGTGGGACACCATCTGTGGAAAGTCTGTGGAGAGGTGAGATGCTCCTTTACAGCTTGGTTACTTTGTAGGCCTCCAGCAAGGAGAAAGTAACGGTGCTTTGTAGACATGCTTGAGGGCCCCTCCATGCCCCTTTACCCGGGGAACATCTGCTTCACCCATGGACTGCCTGACCTGAGAAAGCTTTTCAGTTCATTATTTACTTTAAACTGCTCCTTCCAGTCAAAATGGTATTCTTCTCCAATCCTCTGCCGTCTCTTATCCGACTACACCCACTGCGTCTGACTGGTCTCCCAGATACACTTTTTATCTGTCCTTTCATCTTATTTCCACTTCACCGTGAGGAGAGATTTTTGGAAATGTAAATGAACTCTTACCATCCCCTTCAGCTTCATCCCTCAGTGCTCTCTACTGGGTATGAAATAAAGCAGGTTCTGCCCCACTTTAGCTGCTCTTCTGCCTTCCATCCACCCCCCCAGCTTCTTTCCTGTTACACTTCTGTGAAGGCTAAGATTTACTTTAGATTTTCAAGTATTTAAGAAAGTACACCAAAAGAGTTCAGATATCTTATAAATATTATCAATTTTTCATTAGTTTTTAGTTTTAGTTACTTTGTCAAAGGTGTTAAGTGTCCTGTATTGAAATGATTGGACCTAGAAATGTTTTAGGTTTTTGCTTGTTAGTTTTTAGAATATTTACATATAGATATTGAGATATATTGGGAAGTGAGAGTAACTTTTTAGTTTTAATAATATTGTGCATGAATTAGAGTTTCAGTGGTATGAAATTTTCCATTTGAGGCACCGTGTTGCTGCTTAAAATGTTTGATTTCAAAGCAGTTTGGATATTGGATTTTTGAACCAGGAATGCCTAACCTGTATCAAGATTAAATATAATGTTATAGTCAGTTCTAAGGAACTTCTCAGTATGTTTTTGCAGTGCCTGTTCATTGAAAAAAAGGACTTATCCAGTCTCAAAAGGTTACATGCTTTTTTACAGGGTCTTGTAAATGATTTCATTTATGGCATTTTTAAAAGACAAGCAATTGCAGTGATAACAGATCAGTGAGTGTCAAGATGAAACACAAAGAAACAATTCTTCTTCTTGAGTACCACCTAACCTGTATGAATAAACTCACTTTTCTGTGACTCAGATTAATTTTTCTGTCTTCCCTTCCCCCAGACAAAACAAACTGGAAGAGGCACTGTTATTCTCTGGACAATTCACAGATGCCCTGCAGGCCCTTATTGATTGGTTGTATAGAGTTGAGCCCCAGCTGGCAGAAGACCAGCCTGTCCATGGGGACATTGATTTGGTGATGAATCTGATCGATAACCACAAGGTATTGTTGTCTGGGACATTTTATTTTACCATGTTTGATTATTTGGAGTAGAGAGGGACATATAACCACTTAAATTAGCCCTTAAAATCAGGAGACTGTGTCGTACTCTACATTACTGTCTTTATTATTAAAGTACCATGTGCCTTTGAGAAGAATCAGGAAGCCAACTTTAAAAGCAATAGGAAAGAATTATTTAGTTTTCAGTAAGATGTTTTTGTATTTAGTTATCAAATCTAAAACCTTTGTATAATTAAAGTAGTGATTTCATCCTTTGGTGCTTTAAAACATGTTCCAAGGATGTTTTACTATCTTTAGTTACTCATTTAAACAGTTATGTAATAAAATTTAGAAGCATACATTCGGTGGCCTGGAACAAGATCATTGGGTAAGTGAGTAGATTTGTGACATGACTCATGGGGGTCATGATTACATGCTGTCTTCTTTTGGAAACTTTTTTAATCTTGTCCCTTACCCTGTAGTGATTTATGAGTCAACAGCATGTTTGTTTGTTTTGTCTTTTTGAGACAGGGTCTCCCTATGCAGTTCAGGCTGGCCTTGAGTTCGCTTCGTAGCCCTGGCTGGTCTCGAACTCCCAGTGATCCTTCTGCCTCAGCCTCCTGAGTGCTGGGATTTCATGCGTGTGCTATCATGGCCGGCTAACAGCATGTTCTTATGAGGGATTTATTATTCATTTCAAAAAAATTGGTTTCTTTGCAATCTGCTTATGCAGCTCTAAGATACATTTGAGGCGTCCAGTTGATAAGTTTGAGGTCCTAAATGATTATCACAC
The DNA here is from genome assembly GCF_000276665.1 of Chinchilla lanigera. Lineage (NCBI taxonomy): Eukaryota > Metazoa > Chordata > Mammalia > Rodentia > Chinchillidae > Chinchilla > Chinchilla lanigera. The sequence continues at coordinate 3,579,869 of NW_004955502.1, forward strand.
GATAAAATACAACCCAAAGGACTGTGGAAGCAACAGGAAGCACGGTCCTAATGGAACAGCTGTGTCAGAGTTGACTTTATGTACACATACCTCACAGTACCCTACCTGAACTCCGGGGTGTGTCCTCTGCACTTCTGAAGTTCAGAAAGTATATTTCATTTTAAAATGTTTACTTTATGCTCCTGGGTTATGCTGTATTGATATGTGTGTTTCTAAATAGCTGGGTTTTTTGCACGTTTGTTTCCCTTTTCTATTTTTATTCTGGGATTATTCTATAAGGAGAGTTTGTGATACTTGAATATTAACAGAAAATAAAAGAAAAAGTAATGACCAGGCCAACAAAAATTTAAATATTGCATTGCTTTGCTTATATTGAAACAAACATTTTGTGCATGATGAATACAAACCTTTCCATTGCCTGGCACACATTCAGTGATTAATGAACGGTGTAATGTTACTTTTACATAAATGCCATTTTTATAAGCTCATTGTCTAAATATTTACTACCTTAGTCACTTGCCAGGCTTTTTATATATTAAAGGTCAGCAAGGAATGAATGAATCATGTAGCATTAGTAATACAATTGGAAGGCTCAGGAAGTTGAGTGTACAGAATACACTGGGCCGTCTGCTCCTGTCACACATGGACTCTTTGGATATCGTTCCTTGTGTGCGTGTGCACACACATGTGTGTGTTGTGTTTGTATGTGTTTGTGTGTTTATCTGCAGGCACAAATCATTTAACACTGTTAGAATAAAATCAGAGACTCCACCATACTGTTTGGGTTATTTTGGATGGGCTCCCTTTTGTGACTGATCTTAGACAAAAGGTTGGTTATTTGAAATACCAAGTTTTATAAGCATTCTTGATCTGACGTGAAGTACCCTGGGACCACTTCTTGATTAAGTCTGAGACCAAAGAAGTCAGTTTAACTCTTGGCACATCAGAGTTCATCAAAATTAAGAAGGAAGAAAAAAAGCCCCCAAAGCTCTTCCTCTAAGATGAGAGATAAGAATTCTCTAAAACTTGAAATCATACGTTAGTACCCAAGATGCTGTGAAGACAAAGGCACATTACAGAAAAAAGGACCATGTACCAGCTCCCTGTGGGATCCTGTCCTTGTCTCTGAGGCCTGGGATGTACCAAGATGACCGAGTGGTCTGCCTCACCTGTTGATGTAGTGTGGCAGCCAGCATGCACGCAGCACTCACGCTAATCTGAGAGAGGTTGGGACACCTGTTAAAAGAGTCACAGAAGGAGGAGTTGGATACATTTGTGTGCATGTGTCGTGTACACAATACTTGTGTCTGGTTCCCCCCTGAGAGTGTTACAAGACTAAACAAAGGGAAACAAGACTGTTCTTGATGATGCTCTTACCTCTGAGGTTCCACCGGTGCTGTGGCCATCAAACTGCAGGTTTCAGATGTCTGCCAGTGATATTTTATACACATATGTATTCAGACCAGCACATCTTGTTATTGTGGTTTTGTAATCAAAACTTAATTTTAATTACTATGATTTTCTTAGGTCTTCCAAAAAGAGCTGGGGAAGAGGACCAGCAGTGTGCAGGCCCTGAAGCGCTCTGCCCGGGAACTTATAGAAGGCAGCCGCGATGACTCCTCCTGGGTCAAAGTCCAGATGCAGGAGCTGAGCACGCGCTGGGAGACGGTGTGTGCGCTTTCTATCTCAAAGCAGACGCGGCTAGAAGCAGCCCTGCGCCAGGTAAGAACCATACCAGAGGTGTACTGAAAAGTACTGAAGCCTCAGCTAGAAAGGCTACAGTGGAAAACTGCAGTAGTCCTCATTCTCCCCGTGGGCTGTCAGGAAGGAAAAATGCTGATTACATCACTGCCTTGACCTGTCCTCTGCCTCCCTCCGGACTTTGAGTTTTTCATGGAGGAGAAGCTTGCTGATCTTAATAAAAAAGTGCTGCTGAAATAATTTTTCAGCTTGAGGGTCTTGTGTGCTACCATTCACCTAAAACCAAATTGTTAAAAATGATTAATTATTCTACTATAAGTAGATGAATTATTCTACTTAATGAGATGTTTGATATTTTCTTATATTTGTAAAATGCAGTACTATATATCTTTATCTTTTTAATGTGAGTAATGTACATAATTAGGCAATTTAAATCTAAGACTTTTTTTCATTGAGGAGAACATTCTACTGTTCAATTCTGTGAATATCTGTAACAGGCATATTTTGAGATCTCGTGTGTCTGTGTGTGTGTGTGTTTGTTTTAACACTGTCAGGCAGAAGAGTTCCACTCGGTGGTGCATGCCCTCTTGGAGTGGCTGGCTGAGGCAGAGCAAACCCTGCGTTTCCATGGTGTTCTCCCAGATGATGAAGATGCTCTCCGAACTCTCATTGACCAGCATAAAGTGAGTAACTTCTAAACACTAAGTATAACTAAATGAGAAAAATGAAACAAAGTAGATAAAACAGATGTGATTACAAATATCAAGTGCTTGAATATTTTCCTTCCTGAGAAGTAATGAAACATCTGGTACATTTCGGCATGTATCTCCATCCTTCTTGCTAATGTGCAGGTATCCCTGCACATGCGCACAGGTGTTTAGAGAAGGTGGTTATTCTGTAATTAGTGTTTCAGACCTCTAGGAGTCACACTGATTTTTCTTGGAGGTTATTCGACTACTGACCACAATTGGTCAATTTTGTTAACTTTTATATGGATTTCGAGAAGGAATCATCCTTAATGAGCATTTTGACATTTATAAAATTGTGCTAGTAGAATTATAAGTTAATATCTTTGACCTTTATAAGCAAAGGAAACACGTCATTTGCCTGCCAAACATAATACATTTTTTGTCATAAAGGGGCATAACCATGGGTATGTCAAACCCATGCTTATTCTTTAGAATATTTCTATTAATGAATTATTACTTTTAATTTTATGAGTTTTATTATATTAAACAAGGGCTTAACAGCAAAAAAGTCACAAAAAATAAGATACTGCATTTTAATTTTTATTGTTTATAAAAAGCTTCAAAATTTTCATCATTGATAAGTTTTTGGTGTACAGAATAACAGAAAAGAACAACAGTGAAAATACCAATAGCACTCTACAAAAAAAAATCTTCAGTTATCACACCTAAGGCAGTGTGCACACACGACAGTAACATGTTCCATACACATTCATCACTTACACGAATAACGCATGTATTTTGCTTCCTGGCCTTTTTGTAAGACATACTTGACATGTCACTGCTCTTGCTGTTTTGTCAAGAGGTTCTTATTATATTATGCAACACATAGTTAACAAGAACATAAAATATCAATAAAATAAAGTGTTACATTCTTAATATGTATTGCACATTTAGAATAAACATCAACATTTTCATATCAGCTGTGTACTTGCTTACAGAACCTAAAAGATAGCATCAAAAATAAATTCCCATATGAACTACAATGAAAATACTAATAGCACTTTATAAAAAAATTTTACTGCTATTATCACAGCTACATAATAAGAAATAAGATGTCAATAAAATAAAATACCAAATGTGTAATGAGTGATTAGAATAGATATCAACAGTTTCACATCAGCTGTGTCCTTGCTTGCAAAACCTAAGAGACAACACCAGAAGTAAAAACCTATGTGAGGTACAGTGTAAACACAAACAAAAGTCTAACTACATAAATAATCTTTGCTTCATCTGTCACAGTCAAGGCAGTTTTCACACATGACAACTGCATGTTCCATACACAAGTCACACTTACACTGATAGCATGTATGTTTTGTTTTCCTGTCCTTTCTTATAGGGTACAGTTAACATCTTTTTTATTTTCCTGTTGTCAGCAGTAGGTCTTTAGGATGCTGTGCCTGCCTGTTCACCTGTCAGCTTATCAGTGTTCACCACAATTTTTTTTGTGTAGTTCCCTGGGCAGAAACATTTTTCTTTTCCTCTGCTATAAATTATCTCTTAGGAGCTCCATTCCCAGTCCTCTAAGAAAATTTCTCTGTGCTTTTTGCACTTGTTTTTTTCTTTGTAAACTGTTAAACTATTTATTACATACATGCTTAGGATCAAGTAAAACACAACCATTGGCCAATGTTTTGTGTTTCAAGTGACATCATAATTACTGCATCACTCATCACCACATCTACTCCACCTTTGGTTTTATTGTAGAAAGTTTCTGTTTCAGGATTGGGTTTTGTCAAGGTTTCCCTATCAATAGTTCCATCGTGATGCAATGTTGACATCATCAGTACCAGTTTGTTTTTCTTTGCCATATACAAGGCCAATGTAAATCTTTCTGAAATCCAAAGATTGTACTATAAGATTCTTTTTTGTTTTTGTTTTTGTTTTTCTTCTAGTACCAGGAATCAAACTCACGACCTTGCAATTGCCAGGCAGGCACTGTGCCACTGAGCTAAATCCCCAGCCCCTCTTTTTTGAAATTGCAGCATTTCATTTGGAATTTCTGCTTTGTTCCTACATACAGTTCCTGTGCTATTCAACTTGTGCTCTGTTAGCAAATGTCACACCAGTTGGAAACTAATTGTTGAATGTCACATTGTAATTACTTTGGAAGGTAGGAGCAACAAGTCTGTTCACAATATCATTTGGTTTATTACTATATGAATAAGACCTAATGCTGAGTTCCAGAATAAATTTCTAAATTGAAAGCCTAATAAGTCTTTGCATCTATAAGGGCATAAATTTTTATGCCACATTTTGACCCATCACTTTTCCATAGGTCTTTCACATTTCTGCATTTACCATGAGAAGTCCCTGCTAAGTTCAGCAGACGTATGAATGCTTTCAGTTCAGCTAGTGAGGTGTCATAATAAATAGATTTTTAATATGGCTATTGGTGCATACAGGATATTTTACTTGTATTTCAGCCTTTGTGTATTTCACAGCATCTTGTAGCATTTTGTCTGTTACAGTTTGCAACACTGAATGGTAGTGTCTCATTCTGTCCAGTATGTCTCACCCCTGCCAAGACCCTCACTATATTTTCAGACCTAGTTCTAACATTGGATCCTTCCATTTGGTTGCATGGCCATTTTGCAACATTTCAGTTAATCAAATATGTAGTCAAATATGCTGTTTTCTCTGTCATCTGAATCAGGGACATCTGGATTCCCTGTGTCTGTATCAGTCAATTCTCACTCCATTTCACTGTTACAGGAACTTTGGCTCACATGGCCAACGTCAAAGTTGTCATCATTGTCACCATCATCATCATCCACCCACACTACTCTTCTGTTATGAAAGCATGTATTTTACCATATTGGATCATCTTCATCATCCTTGTATGAGTAATCTGATGATTCACTTTTGACCTCCTCCAAAACTCTCAAATCCGTTTTTTCATGTACCATTGTACTGAATCAGGCTAGTTCTGCTAAAAAAATCAAAAGAAGATGTTTTTACAAATAAATCCTAGAGTGGTATGGGTGTGCTATACCCTCTGTGATACTCCAGCAAACAGGCACAACCTGTTAGGGCATCACATGGATGTAAATCCTGGTTTGACACTTTTGCATACATGTACACACCTTGCCTTTCATCATACCAAGTAGGTAAACACAAAGATTACTACTTGTATCCCTCAGGCCCAGCTACTGAGATGTAGGGCTGGCTAGTATTATGCTAAAGTAAAAATTTATAGTAAGAAAAGTAAGAAATGGGTTTGTAGAAGCCAGTGTTAGGCTTTGCAGGATTTATAGATTTTATGTTTAAGTCTGTGTCACTTCTGTTTTTAATCCAGAACCTTTTGAAATCATTTTAGATATAACACTATAGTGTGAGTTCCATAAACAGATATACTGATGAATAACCAAGTAAAAATCTGATCATTTCATTTTCAAACTAAGATCTTTTCCGTGGCAATGCATGAAACTTGGCAAAACCCTTAAGAGAGTAGTCCAGACAGCTAATAACAAATGTCTTTCAACCTTTGACACAAAAAGTCAGAAATTCACAGTGCTAACACTCAAAGTAGTATTGAAGTCAGCATTTTCTATCAGCTTTAAAGGACCTTTTAACACCACCAATAACTTTGCCTTTCAAGATCAAGTTGGCAATACATCATTCATTTCAGTGTAGCATGGATTACATCATCAATAGACTTTCTGTTTTAATTACTCTCTTTCAAAGAGGGGTTGGCAAACCTCTAGCAATGAAATACTGCCTTGTCATTAAGAAAAGTGATGCAAGCTTCTATAGCATTATCTGGTGAAAAGAAATGTGGTATATATCATTTGAATTTGAAGCTAGACTAAAGAATACTAAAACTATATCAGATTTATTGTAAATTTTTGATTCAGCTCAATATTTAGAAATCTACACTGTATTACTATAGTCTGAGGTCGACTAATACATTAGCGTTTGAGTCTCAGTGGCATTAAGCACCTGCTGGCTGCCTCTTGCGGTCTAACATGCAAACTTAATGCCCATAGAAAGGTCTTGTTTGTAATATCACCACTCCCACTGGGGGAGCAGGAAACCTCCAGGAGGAAGTCTCTACAGCAGGAGTATTTTCATTTTAAATTTAGTGTTTTGATTTTAAATGTAAAATTTGCATTGTTTAAAAATATTTTATGTAGTATTTATCTGTAATTTTAAAGGTGTTTCTTAGTAATATTTTCAGTAACATTGTTCATTCTTTTTCTTTTCCTCTTCTTCCTTTCACACATTCACCAAAATAAAACAGGGATATTCAACTTACTAACATCAAGACTAAAGACATCTCAGTATAATCCAGTTTCCAAAAACGTTGGGCTTTCCCGTGTGAGTAGACAACCCTCAGACTTAATTGGAAGAGCGTAGAATGGCTTGGGGAGTTGGCTCCATCCATCCAGTTCTGGCTGCCACCCTGACCTTCAGGGTGTGAGAGTGATTTCAGGTGCATGCTGTGGACAGCTGTCCTCTGGAGAAGCGCAGATGCTACCAAACTCTGCTTTTTCTTTACTCTTTCATTTGAGAGGGCCTCTAGTGGGGGAAATATTTTTTAAAGTTGGTTATTAGATGGCAAAATACGTAGTGTTTGTTATCAGAGTATATTGTTAATTGAACTTCGACTCTACAATAATAAACATAAGATAAAACCATTTATTCTGTCACAAAAATCCTGTTTTTAAATTTTATTTTAAAGATAAAAGAATGAAAACATATTAACAAACACAGACATTTACAAAACAACACAAAAACAATTAAAGCAATACAAAATTTCAGACAAGGTGATAGGAAATTAAACATCCTTTTTTGCAAGCAGTATTATTTCTATCTCTGGCCATATTGTGTCTTCCCATCTTCCAAATACATACAAATTTTGGAGAATTATTTTTTGTATGATACATATTTTTAAAGTATGAGATGCTGTTCTATACTCTCTTTTGATATACATATGAGAAAGTATTGCCAGGGATGTAGCACGGAGCCTGCCAGCCTGGCAAGTTCAAGGTCCTGAGTTGGACTCCTGGTACAAAATACCCTTAATTTCCCATTTTTTCCTCTTTCCCTTCCCAGGTAGTAGATGACTTCCAACTGTGACTAAACCAAACTGGTAAATGAATGTCACCAAAGATTGGTTTTCAGTCAGTGGCAGCAGCTAATTGAAGTCTCTATTTCTGCTATAGGAATTCATGAAGAAACTAGAAGAAAAAAGAGCTGAACTCAATAAAGCCACCAGCATGGGTGATGCCGTTTTGGCCATCTGCCACCCCGATTCCATCACCACCATTAAGCACTGGATAACAATCATCCGGGCCAGGTTTGAGGAGGTCAGTGGGCCTCTTCTCGTCCATCTGTAGCCTTGAGAGTTGAGGGTGTGGGAAGTTTTCAGCAATTAAGGGGCACTTACAGCTATGGGAAAGCGAGGTGCCCTCATGGAAGGTGTTCTTTATGATGTCCTTCTTAGGTGCATTATCAGTCTCTGAAATTTACTTTTCTTTAAAAAGTTAAAGGAATTTTCAGCTGTGTCCCTGAGACTCTGTCAGGCAGACCTTTGGCTCACCATTCAGCATTCTATCCCACTCCCATACTGTGTCTGGTGAGCAATCCAGCATTGAATAGTGCCTCAGAAAATACGCACTTGCTGAGTGAGCTGATACCACAATGTGAATTAACTCCTTGTTTCCTATCTTAGCATTTTCACTTTCTGCTCTGTGCTAGTAAGACCCTTTAGAGGATGAATATTTGAGTTCAAGTTAGAAACAAAAAGAAACCTAGGGTGATCGCTAGCATCATTAAACTTCTGATGGTGACGAATATCATCCAGGGCTCCCATCTCCTCCTCGAGCTGGTTTTGGTGCCACTGGAGAATGTCATATGGGTCTAGCCCAGGGTGATCCTAAGTTACACTTAAAATTTGTGTATTTTACGCCAAGGCACTCAGCGAAGTCTATTTCTCCAACAGGTGCTGGCCTGGGCAAAGCAGCATCAGCAGAGGTTAGCAAGTGCTCTGGCTGGGCTCATTGCTAAAAAGGAGTTGTTGGAAGCTTTGCTGTCATGGCTGCAGTGGGCTGAAACTACACTCAGTGAGAAGGACAAAGAAGACATCCCCTCGGAGATCGAGGAGGTGAAGGCCCTCATCGCAGAGCACCAGGTGAGCTCAGCCTACCCCAGCTCTTGTCAGCCGCTGCAGCTTCTTTCTGTCCCTTCAACTCTTATGAAGAGATTGCTGTGTGTTGCCTTGGCTTCCTCCAGTGTATTCCCCGGCTCCTGGCAGCTGGGTTTCTAACTCTGCAGCTGCCCTCAGACCTCTGTCTTGACAGTTACCCGCTGGACCCTTGCAGAACTCTCCTGCGCCGTCCTCTGTGAAGTTCCACTTAGCTGGCCCTGCCCGACGCTGGCTGCTGTACCACCTCTTGCTTTCTGACCGTCAGCTCCGCTCACTCCTGTGTCTCATTCTCACTTCTACACAGCCTGCACTGCACTCCTCTCGCCCGAGCTCACTCACCATAGCTTTAACTGGCACTTCATTGTTTTGTGTTTGCATTTGACCTCTCTCCCAAGATGACCGTCAGTACTCCAAACTCATCATACCTAAAGGGGGAATAGTTGTCTTTCGCAGAAAAATGACTCCTCCTCTGTATCATGCTTGGTTTAAAGTCTGCAGTGGTGGGCATCACACTCACTTGAGTTTGTTTAATATGTATTTGCAACAAGAAGCATTACATGCCAGCTCAGCTAAGCGGTCACCATCGCCATTGTTGTGCTTTAATGCAAGTCTAAGGTCTGCATGCCTGTCCTGGCCCCTGCTGTGTCGGGCAGTGTTCTCCCCGATCAGGGATGTTGACGTCTTCACAATCCTCCAGTATGATAAACATTCCGGAAGAGTCCCCCTTCCCTTTTCACTTTCGTCTGCTGTACCCTTTCCCACCACAGCCCCTGTCTTCCTCCACCCTTGCCACGTGTTTCAGGCACAGGTGTCCCTAGTAAGTAAAATGATAAGCAAGAGAGATGTGGCAAAATCACAAGGTAGTCAACCCTTGAAGCAGACCTGTAATACAATTCAACTATACCTTCCTTGAAATAGCTTATGATTCTTTAAAATATTTGCATCTGATATGGGTGCCTTATTTCACTATATGTCAGGGCCATCTTAAATATTTCAGATATGTAGATGAAGTGTGCCCCAGAAGTTGGGGAACACCCCAGCTAACCAGTTCCTCTGCAGTCAATTGCTCATGAAAAATTCTTGTGGAGAAGCTTGAAGCTTGAGTTTGGTTGGTGTGTTATTCACATGACTGCTCCCGTGTATGGGCTTTCAACTAAAGTTGTTTTTGTTTTTAATTTCAATTTATTTTCCTTACCTGCTCTAACATGTCACATTCTTTAGAAATCAGTAAATGTGGAATGCTGGTTTAGCAGTTTTTAAAGGTGTAACATGGTAATTTATTCTTCTTCAGAAATAATAGCCTGAGGGCTCTGCCTTGTCCTTGTGTTTACTCTTAAGGCTGATTTGGTCCGGTATAGTTTTATTTACCTGACACAATGTCTTTCCCTGCAGTCTTTCATGGAGGAAATGACCAGGAAGCAGCCCGATGTGGATAAAGTCACCAAGACCTATAAGCGAAGAGGAGCTGACCCTCCCACCTTGCAGTCCCACATTCCAGTCCTGGATAAGGGACGAGCAGGAAGTAAGCCATGGCCAATTTCTGTAAACGGAAAAACATTCATCAAAAAAAGAGCTAGTTTCCTTTTAGCTTAGTTATTATTTGAAATTTTTGAGCAAGTACATGGGCTAAAAAGCAACTTGCTTAAAAATAAAAAACTGTGTCTAGGTTTCTGTATTTAACTTTATTTGCTGGAAGTACATTTTTCAGATTAGCTAGAAGACTTGGAAAAGCTTATAAGGAGACAAATTGCCGTTTAAATTGTCTTCTTGGGGCTGGGGATTTAGCTCAGCGGCAAAAGCGCCTGCCTGGCAGGCGCAAGGTCGTGAGTTCGGTTCCCGGTACAGGAGAAAAACCAAAAAATAAATAAATAAATAAATTGTCTTCTTTTGGGGCTGGGGATTTAGCTCAGCAGCACAGTGCCTGCCTGGCAAGTGCAAGGTCATGAGTTCGATTCCCGGTACCAGAAAACAAACAAACAAAAAACCAAAAAAATAAATTGTCTACTTTTTCTTCTGTTATGTAAATAGCATTATAATTGAACATAGGGAAGTGATCAAGACCTGGATAGAGCTCCTAATCTAGCTGCCCACTAATGAGGCCATCTGTTAGACTTTGCCCATGTTCATGTCCCTTCAGGCTCCGTATATGACTTCTCAGGCAGCCATAACGCCACAAAATCACACTAAAAGCTAAACTCACATTGAAAGCTATACCTTGGAGAATATTTATAAGAAACAATTTGTATCACACAGTAAGTATTTTTGACTGGTGCCTTCATATTTTTCATAAAGCGGGGTTGGCACTCTTGTGATTACTGTGTTCCCCCTGGAAGCACACCCCCTGACTTCCCTACCACTTCGCAACTGAGAAGCAGTCCTGACAGCTTCATCACATTTCCTGTAGACCTCCACTTCCCCACCCTGAAAGGGAGACAGCTACAGTCTCGGAGACCACAGCAAGAGTGAAAGAAGCGGACGCACGTGAAGTGCCTGGTGTGCTGCCTGGCATATAGTTCAGTCCTCAATAACGATTATCAATATAATTCCCAGCATAGACACCAGCAGCCCATATGACCATAGGCCAATCATTTTCCTAGCCAACAATTAGCTACCATGTTTCTCTGAAAATAAGACCTAGCCAGAAAATAATCAGCCTTGGAAACTAGACACCAAAAATGCCAGGCGCACCAGCCTGTCTTTACCTCACCTGCCTTACAGAGCAGCCGCTGAGCAAGACACAGTGATGCCACGTGAGGCAAGGACAGGCTGACTGGGGCTGGCGTTTTTTGGTGTGTAGTTTCAAGGCTGATTGTTTTTAAGCTAGCTCTTATTTTCAGGGAAAGAGGGTATATTTACATAAAAATACTTTGCGGTAATTGTCTTACAGAATTACAGAAACTTTGGAAAAATAGCCAGAGGGAGGGAATTCCACAGGAATCTTGGGTACGAGACCGTGTGCAGAAAACCTGCAGTGGAACTGGGATAAAGCTGGGCCCTGTACACACTTTTGTGTTCTGTTCTGTTGGGATTTGTGGAGCATCTGACTCCAACTCTGGTGGCACCGAGGTCTCCGTCCCGCTTGCTCTCCTTTCAGCTTTACATGTGCTCTAAGGAGGGCGGCTGAGTCTGCTGTAACTGATCCTAAGGCGGATTTCACCACGCAGGGGAGATTTCTTTCTCTTGCCTTAACTAAGACGAGGATGGCAGGTGCTGCATCATCACAGTAATGGAGTGAATTCCAAGCAGGAAAATGTTTTAAGCACAAATTTATTGAGAGAACATTTCTAATATTGAAGTGTCCCCATCAAGATATAGTTCTGTAACTTACATGATCGGTGTGTGGGCCTTTGGCAAGGGAGGTTTGCATTTCGACATGATGCGTCATCTAAAGTAGTATAGTTCTACTGGGAGACCAGTAATTAAGTTGATTCAGTCCTGGCTAGCACCAAAACAGGCCAGGATTTAACGCATACCAGAGTGCTGGAAGTAGGCTCTGCCCTCCTAACTGATTTGTACTTTAACAGGAAAACGCTTCCCAGCGTCCAGTTTATATCCCTCTGGATCCCACACACAAATTGAAACCAAGAATCCCAGGGTAAACCTGCTGGTGAGCAAATGGCAGCAAGTCTGGCTCCTTGCGTTGGAAAGGAGGAGGAAGCTCAATGACGCCTTGGATAGGCTGGAAGAGGTTTGGAAATTCTTACATTTGTCTCCGGGTTGTCACTCGCCCTCATTTGTTACACCGCCATGCCAAAATCTTGATCTTCTTTGACATAAGCAAACTCTTACTATTTGAGTGCATACTGTACTTTGAAGATGAATTCCACGAGCATGTGTGCCTTTGTAAAGGACTTAATAAATGAGATTTGGATTTAGGGAATCAGTAAAGCAAAATAATACTGTTTCAGCATCAAGAAACTGATTCTATAAGAAAAGCTCTAACTTGACATGTTCCCTGGCAAATGAAACTTTATAATTCAGAGCCTTGAATAATGTTTACTCAGTGACCTAAGATTAGAGTTTCAGGTCCTAACACTGGGACATTTTTAGACATCTGTGAGAGTTAGGTGTGACAGAGCGGGTCCAGAGGGAGGTAGACTGCAGGTTGCTTAGGAGCTGCTGAGCAGGGGCACAGGACTGGAGCTGGGACTCTGGAGCATGGGAAATTTTCCCTTTAACATTTTAAGGATGGGGCTGGGGATTTAGCTCAGCGGCAAGAGCAAGGTCGTGAGTTCAATTCCCGGTACCGGAAAAAAAATTAAAAAGAACATTTTAGGGGCTGGGAATTTCGCTCAGCGGCAAAGCGCCTGTCTGGCAAGCGCAAGGTCATGAGTTCGGTTCCCGGTACTGGAGAAAAACCAAAAAAAAAAAACAAAAAAAGACAAGAACATTTTAAGGATTTTATTTGTAAAGAAAACTCAGTGCCATTAATGAAATAAACTTTACAGAAAAAAATGTTTCTTAGTCACCTTTGCAAGATTATTTTCTTTTAAATGGAAAATATATATTCATTATCTAGAGGATTATTCTTTAAAATTTTATTCAGATAATGTAAAATGTTTAAAATGTGATATGACACAGTACTAACTCAACCAAAATACCTTTTGCTCCTTTAGCTGAGGGAATTTGCTAACTTTGATTTTGATATTTGGCGCAAAAAATACATGCGGTGGATGAATCACAAGAAATCTCGAGTGATGGACTTCTTCAGGAGAATTGATAAAGATCAGGATGGGAAGATCACCCGGCAAGAGTTTATTGATGGAATTCTTTCCTCGAGTAAGTCCTCAGGGAGATGACTGTAACTGGCACAGTATTTAAGGGAAATAAGTACAGTTTGAAGTTGTGGGCTCAACAAAGAGGTATTGCTAATAAATCATTGCCTTTAAACTGGCTAGAAAGTCACCAGCCTTTAAAAAAAGTATCTTTGGTTAAATTTATGGCTGTGAGGTCTTGCACACTTACTAATTATGTGACCACAGCTGTGTCCCTTGACTCTACTGAAGCTGTATCACTCTTAGTGTAATAAAGTGAATAATGTTTGATTTTTAGGGTTTTTGAGTGTTGTATATAATAGAAAAACAATAAATATAGTTCTCTTTATTATAATTCACATTTTTTTTATTTTAAAAATAAAAGGAGGAAAATACTAGCAGACAGACAACATTTTACAAAATAGCAAAGGATCAGTACAGACAGTACAGAGTTACAAACAGAGTGGTAGGGAATTAACAATGCTTGTTGTATTACATATTGAT
>NW_004955502.1:3596548-3644370 GCF_000276665.1 Chinchilla lanigera
TTTATTCTTTCAAAGAACCAGCTCTTTGATTCATTTATTTTTTGGAGGGTTTTCTTTGTCTATAATTCACATTTTGATCTAACATTAAACCATTAGAACCCTATAGGGACTTTTAAGGTGTTTGTACCTTTTCATTTGATGGTTGGTTTGTTTGTGTGTATGTACCTAATTTCCCTAGCATATTTCACTAGAAGTAATTCTTAATGTAAATTTGACGTAAATTACTCATTAAGTAGAGTAGTTGAAGTGAATGAAATTGCAGACCAAAAAGGTCTCAACCTAAAAGAACAGCAGATCCCAGACTAACACAAATGGAATGTGAACATTCATGAGATTTTTGATATTATATGTACATATATATATATACACACATATATATATATATTTGTTTCATTTGTGATGCTATAAATCAGTTTTTAACACATTTGATCAGCTTGAGAATTTAACCAGCCAGGCTCAGATTAAAGAACTTGAAAATTTCTTAAGGTGGAATTAACAAGTTATGGTACAGTACTTACTGTATTTTTGCAAATTTTAGAATTCCCAACCAGTCGCCTGGAGATGAGTGCAGTTGCAGACATCTTTGACAGAGATGGTGATGGATACATTGACTACTATGAATTTGTAGCAGCTCTTCACCCAAATAAAGATGCCTATAAACCCATTACAGACGCCGACAAAATTGAAGATGAGGTACTCCTTATCTTTCCACTGTCTGCAGTAGTGTTAGTGTGTTCTGCCAGGATATCATGTGCAGTTCATGCAACCATTGTATTTATTTCTGCTTTACTTGTTGTGTAACAGTTCTTAAGGATTCTGCTATGTGATATTAACATTAAAGTGAATATTTCATCATTGTTTTTGGCAGGTCACAAGGCAGGTAGCTAAGTGTAAATGTGCAAAACGATTTCAAGTTGAACAGATTGGTGATAACAAATACAGGGTAAGTTTTCCAAATAACTTTGTAGTTCCTTTAAAGAATAGAAATTGAAATTGATGTACAGTTTGATCTGTGTTGTTTTCTAGGAATCGTAATTATTTTTACATATCAAAATTCAATGGCATATGGAATGCCAACATTTTCATTTTAAATTATATAAAGATAGCCTGCTTTTTTTTGCTATTAGGGCCTATCTTTGGCCTTTACAGCATATGCATGTTACTTTTAAGAACAAGAATTATTCACAGTGAAACATTCAAACCTCAAAAGTTCAGGTTGCTCCATATTACTTTGTATTTTATTATAATTTGAGGTTAGCCTCCAGATTTTGGATAACAGAGCTATTCTAAAACAGAGCCATAGTCAGAATGTTGACTCACTTTTATAAATATGAGAAGTATGCAGTAAGTTTTCTTCTACTGTATTTGGACTCTCGGTAGACTTAGTTCACCTTCAGAACAGGAGAACAGTGTGACTTTATCACTCTGTCTTTATTTTTTCTCTTTTGGAACATCTCTGATAGGTAGTAACTAGATAGGAAATGTGCTGATTTTCCCTAACAGTGTCTTAATGCACCATTATTTATTTTTATACTTTCATACTGAAAAAGAATCCTGTACATAGTCAAATTTTAATTTAAATTTGAAATCCTAAGATTTTCCAGTAAATCTATAGAGAAAATTTTGTGATTGGTTTGAAATTGGGACAAGTGAGTCCTGGCACATCTCTAAGCTACTTACTGTATCCAGAGCGTGAGAGTGTGTGGTATGTTCTCAAGTCATCTGCAAGTTTCCTGTTAAACTAATTGTGTCTTTCTCCCATTTTTCATTTTATCAGTTCTTCCTGGGAAATCAGGTATAAACCAGTGGAATGTACATTCTCAAGCTCCAAATGACTTTGTTAAACTTTAATTCATTGTCATTAAAGCTTGCCGTGGCCAATCTTCCCATGCTGTCTCCCGAGCTACTATGTTGTTAGTTGGCGTGGTGTTTCTATAAGCGCTAAAGGGTCCTTGATCCAGGATTCCTTTCTGCCTTGCATTTCAAATGAGGAGATTACTTTTAAGCAAACCAGATAATGAATTGTACCTTAGCTGACTATAGTGCTACAAATACAATTTTAAATTCCCATTTGCACTAATACTGTTAGCATATATTTTATGCAAGTACTTACTGAACACGAATTCAATTCTCCACACATCTGTGTGCCCTCATGAGTATTTAACTGTTTAAATGAGTATTTAACTCAGGACTCACGGTGTACAGGAGCGCAGGAGGACCAACAATGGCGGGGAAGACAGAGCGTGGAGGGGCCTGCATGGCACTTGGCCATAGTAACGTGTTCTCTCCAAGCGACTGTTTCCCATTTGTGCTAAGTCATAGATGGAAAGCTTGTCCTCCTCTGGTAGAAACATAAACTCTGCAGATTTTAAGTGATGTCATTCACTTTGGGGAAAGTTGTCACATATACACAATCTTCAAGTCCAGATATTATGGCTCCTTGGCTATATTGACACTGAAGTCATTGTAAACTGCCTACTGGCACTACAGCATGGTTAGAATTTTAAACTAGTGACAAAATAAATGTTGGATGTAAAATTCAAGGAGATTTTCTTTTCCTATGTTTTCTTATAAAGAACATTGCTATCTGTAGTACCTGACATATATTATTACTTTGCCACACCATTTTAAGCCATATTGCATCTTAAATTTCAAATTATCTTCTACCCCCATCTCTTGCAGGCAGGTAATTTCAAATAGAAATATTCAGGTACTTTAAATAGATTTTTTCCAAGAGGTATTCTAATTGACACATATATAATGTGCTACATGTAGATGATGATAATAATCAAGTCAAAGTAAAATTTCATTTATTGTAATATATTAAATGTTACCTTGCCATTTTTGTTATTTTCTGAGTCAGTAAGTGGGATAGTGTCTTTTATTTGTGGAGATAAGAGAAATACCTGAAATGATTTTATTCACTGAAGCAGAAAGAATATTGATCTGTTTTTTGTTTTTTATTTTTCCTTGTTTCACTATTTGGGTGTTGGGAAAATTAGAGAAATTCTGAAAACAATATTGGTTGTCTGGAGAATGCCTTCTTAAAATTGAAAATTACTCATATTTAATAGAATTGAAATTTCATCTCTAGAAAGTACTTTTAGTTATTTCCTTAAAACTTTTGTTTTGGACGTAATGTTAGACCAAAATTATCTGGTTCCTTAAGGGTAATTTTCTTTAAATCCCCTCCTTTCCTTTTGCTTAGTAGCAGCACCAAATTTTTTCTAACAAAATACATATTTTGATATTTACATTTCAGGAACAGGTTCACTTATAAAATGCTCAAGTCTCAATGTTTAAAACTCAGATTTAGAAAAGGAACCTCACAGCTCTGAGTGTACCCCGATGAGGTCCCGCTGTGCATCCCACATGCTTTCCAGCTCCTGCTGAGTTAGGGTCCTGTATAAGATTGGGTTGACTTTGCTTTAAGGTTCTCTTCCTGAAATCTAACGCTAAAGCTTGTTGAAAATAGCAGATCATTTCCACTTAAAGTTTTCTGTTTCTCATAGTGATTCCAGACAAATAAGCGTCACTGTTATCTTTTCCGTGCTTTAAAAAGAAGCTGCTTATGCTTAATTAACTGTTTGTTTTGCTTTGTTGTCTGCTAGGTTGGCAGCCATGAAATGCAGTATAGTATTTTCACACGTTGAATATAAGCCTATTAGAAATGATTTAAAAGTACAAAATCATTTCTCACAGGCTTTCAAAACAAATAAACCTATAACCAGACAAATATATACCATATCCAAGTGATTGGCAATTCGTTGAAAGGGCAGGAAAAAGATGATTGCTTGTTAGTGTCAGCAGTTAGGGTATAAACAGCTTTGGAGAAACCCTTTTAGATTTGAAAGCTGTATCATTAATAATTTGTCAGTAACTGTTGCAATATTACACTAATCTGAAGTGGCATATTAATCCAGCCTTCTATAAATTGGTTTCTCAGACCATTAAGGACGCAGGAATTTTAGTTGACTGTGAAATTTTTATTAGTCATACTTACTTATTACTCTACTCCCCATGAGACAAAACTTTTTTAAAGAAAACAAAGTACGTTTGTGAAGAGATTTCTACCATAGATTTCAGTGGAAAACAGTTTTAATATAAGAGGTAATCTTAAGCCGGGCATGGTGGCACATGCTTGTAATCCCAGTGCTCTGGGAGACAGAGGCAGGAGGATAACAAGTTTAAGCCCAGCCTGGGCAACTTAGCTGAGACCCTGTCTCATAGTAAAAATATAAAAACAGGATAGGGATTGGCTCAGTTCAGAGGCCCTGGGCTCAATCCCTAGTACCACACAAAAATAATTTTAATGGAGAGAACTAAGAATTTATTATATTTTTCCTTTGAATCTGCTTACTTTGTGTAAGCCCGTGGCAAGTGGGCCAGTGCAAATTTTCATGGCTGTGTTTAATTTCTAAAAAACATTTCTCAATTACTATCTTACTAATGTTGATTCTACTATAAGAAAGATAAAGCTTGTTTAAATGAAGCTTCATTGTTATACTTGATAACCTTTGAATCTTTTCCTCATCTTTTTCCTTTGGGCTAAATCAGCATGCTGCAGTCTAACGCACATCATGACAACTTCCTTGTTGAGATTTTACTAATCGCTATGAACTAAGCAAGAGAGTAAAGTTGGTTGCTTAAGCTCCTGCAGATCACACATCACACTTTAGCGTAGGATTATTACTGACAATTAGAGATTCTTTCTTTCTTTACTGTGCAGTTTGGAGACTCCCAGCAGCTGCGGCTGGTTCGGATCCTGCGAAGCACTGTGATGGTTCGCGTTGGAGGTGGATGGATGGCACTTGATGAGTTCTTAGTGAAAAATGATCCTTGCAGGGGTAAGGAGATGCTTATGTGAAGGTGACGGCACCCTGAAAATAGGCCAGCTTCGTGTTATTTTCTAGCATTGAAAACTTACTGGGCATAATTTGGACATTGACTCTGATAGTGTTTCACTTTGGTTCATAGCCTAAAGTTCCCAAAGAACTTGTGGCAGTCATACAAACCATATTTTTCTCTCTCTTTTTTTTTTTTTTTTTTTTTTTTTTACTATTTCCAGAATAAATATGAGACAGGTAGGCAGGAAATACTAGACTCAGTGTTCCTTATGAGAGCCTCCTGTCTATAATTTTCAAAATGAGCACTTGCACTTAACCAATGAAAAGGTTTGTCATTAAATAGCAAGGTAGGGGGAAAGAAAATTGAGACAATAATGGCTAGTCAAAGGGTGTTTTTGTGGTTTTTCTACTGTTGTTTTGTCTTTTTGAGGCAGAGTCTCATGATACAGTTCAGGCTGGCCTTGAGCTTGCTTTGTAGCCCAAGCTGGTCTCCAGTTTGCAGCGATCCTCTTGCCTCAGCCTTCCAAGTGCCAGGATTACAGGCATGTGCCACCACACCTGGCTTGGATAGTAAAAATTTAAAAGTCAAAGTTTTTATGAAATAAGGGAGACCTGAAGAAAGCAATACTTTAAAAAAATGTTAAAATAGCAGCAAACTGTTAACTTGACTCTTACTTCGAAGTCACAGGTTGGAATATTAAAAATATAAGCATATAGTACTGTAATTCTCACCATATCTACAGCCCAAAGAAACCTAGGTTAGCTTTTAATTTTTAATTTTCAGATCCTACAGTTTTTAAATTCTTAATTGATTTACAAATGAACAGTTGGTTGCAGTTTCTAATTAGCTACCATCTGCTCAGTAGGCACGTTTTTCTTCGTTTGAAAGAAGACACAGTAGAGCAGTTACACTTTGCTTTAGTCTTGAGCTTACGGTGATCCTTTTACAATACAATACCTGCGCCAGTGCTGGGGATTAGGCTACCAAGTAGGAGGTAAAGGCTGCCCCAGGGGATCCTCTTGAATGCCGTGCTGTCATCTGAGGATCCCGGATTTAGGAGTATGGGGGTCCTGTGTGCCAAGGCCACCACGGCTTATTATCGGCCACACTCAGTGGGTCTGCTCGCTGTTGGCTGAAGACATATCCAAAAGAGAGGTAAAATCGGAATAAAAGCACCTATTTTCTTTTATCGATCATGTATCACTTAATAGAGTTGTGCTCTGGGAAACGTGCTGTTAGGCAGTGCACTTATTGTGCGTATGTGGAGTGTATGTAAACAAACCTACATGTGCATAGCCTGCTGCACACCCAGGCTATATACTGTGGTGTGTATATGCTGTAACCTAGTGTCCCCAGGGCCATGATGAGCAAAGCAACATGAGATTAAAGCAAGCACAAGAGAAAATAATGTAATCGAGATGTAATTCACATGAGATATACAAGGCTACTGCTGGCATAACACAGCTTAACTGTTTCACAGTGAACTTTTATAAGTAGGAGTGAAGTTTAAGATAACAGTAAAATATAATGTGGTAAATACATAAACAAGTACCGGTCATTACCATCATCAGGGGTTCTGTCCTGTGCATAGCTCTGTGCTGTGCTTTGTTTACACCGGCATCATCGCAGGCTTGGGAGTCACTCTGTAACCACAGTGCTGACTGGCGATGCAATGCTTCAGCTCTGGTGTGCGCTCACAGGGTGCCATGGTGCACCTGCGGTCCCTCCTTAGGGAACTGTCCTTACAGGACACGTGGCTGTATTTTGAAAGCAACGGCCTAGTGCAGCTCCGTTTAGGAAAGAAAGAAATTAGAAGGCGTACTGTTCTGTTAGTCAGCTTAGGAGTCTAGTGTGACTGTGGCAAAGTCTTTCAAACGCATTTCTCTTTTGAGCCAAAACTTTGAGGGCTTCTTTTCTTGATGCCACTTTTCTTCTAAAATGTGTGCTACAGGCTGAGCACTCTTTGCATATTCAACTACTGTACTTTGTTTCTTCTTCTGCTAACAGTATTCTTAAATGTGATTGGTATCCTGTGTCATTTTTTCTAGTTCATCATCATGGGAGTAAAATGTTACGTTCGGAATCAAACTCTTCAATTACTACTACTCAGCCTACTATAGGTTGGCAACCCCTCTTTGCCTCTCCCTCTTTCCTTTTTTCTTTTTCTACTTTTACATTCTTGCTTTAATCATTTGTTTTAATATAACACGCTTCATCGCTTATGGCTTAACGCGTATCCAACTGTGAGCTGGTGCTTCCAAATTTAAACTTTGGAAACTGGACACACTTCCAGTGTGTTGCACACGCAGGCGTTATGTAAGTGATCGGACACATGCGAACACGCTGCTCATCGGGTTCTCGAGCGTGTGCTCCGTGTGCACATGTGTTTGTATGAGTGCTGCACCACTGACTACCTCACGGATCCTTGGGTCTGGTGTTTGTTACTGCATGTTGGTAATGTTTCTCAAGGCAGAAAGTAAAAATACTAGCTGCCTCATGTCAGTGAAAAACCTGGAAGTTTCTATGTTGTCATCATGCCTAATGAGCCATCTCTCGTTCTGTGTGATCTATTGTTAATTAATCCTCATGTTAAATAAACACTAGCATTCTCCTGACCTCAATAGCACATGCAAGAGACCTAGTCTCTGCCCGCCTTGTTTGTCTTCTCAGTGTGACGAAAGGGCAGTGAGACCCTGAGGCATCAGTAGCTGGTGGATTAACAGTATTTTAGCATGAGCTTTCCATTTTCATGCTGAGTCTTTCTTTTATAGTGGTTATTCTTGCTGGTGTCTAGTGTTAGAATAAGCACACTTCCTCCCCTTCCCAAACTCACTTATATCCAAAAGGAATGCATTGTTAAGGAATGCATTTAACTTTTTGTTATGCTGCATTGGAGTTGGCATGGCAAAAAGATGTTTTTGAAATTCTCAGCATAATCTCTGGTACTAGATGGTCGTTCTTTCCATTAATGACTTGAGTACCTGTTTTCCTTCTCTTATATGTGTTGTTGCTGTGTGTCGGTGTGTGATCCAGCTAAAGGAAGGACCAACATGGAACTGCGTGAGAAGTTCATCTTGGCAGATGGTGCCAGTCAGGGTATGGCTCCCTTCCGACCCCGGGGCCGCAGATCCCGGCCTTCCTCTCGGGGAGCTTCACCTAACAGATCAACTTCTGTGTCCAGCCAGGCTGGTCAGGGGGCCTCCCCGCAGGTCCCTGCCACCACCACGCCCAAGGTAGGACCCTGGGATGAAAACTTCTTCTCCGTACAGTGTCCTGAGTATACTTTTGAATGTTTTACATCCTTAGAATTTGTAGAACTGTTTGTCTCCGTTTGTGTCCCTTCTCACAGTATGGGGAACTCAGGATTTTCTGGTTTTAAAAATATGCTTTTCTTAGTATCCACGTAGAGATTATTTATGTAGAGGCTTTGTTATGTTTCAAATTGAGTTTTCCTTTAAAGCTTCATCCTCTCTCTCCCTCTGTTTTTTTGTTTTTTTTGTTTTTTGGTGTGTATGATTTTGCCATCAGATCTTCCCACTTATTTTTAATTATTATTCGACTGTGAAATGTGACTCCCAGCTATGAATATCTCTTTCTGTGGCTTTGGTTTTTATCTGCTATCCTTTACATTTGATTTGCCATTGTTCCATACAGATTCTCCATCCTTTAACACGCAATTATGGTAAACCATGGTTGACAAACAGCAAAATGTCAACTCCTTGTAAGCCAGCAGAGTGCCCAGACTTTGCCGTGTCATCTGCAGAGGTATTGTAAGGCCCCAGATCCCAGCCTTAACAGTCTTCTTTAATTGGAACTATCACCCACTAACACTGCCTCACCACTCCCTTATGTAATTTTGATAATACTGCGTCTTTTTATAGACTTCTATACAACAAATATCAACCTAGCAGTTCTTCAAAGACATACGAGCAAGGGATGAGCAGAAAAGATGGTGTCAGCCTGACGTTGTCACACCTGCAGTTCTCCCTCACACTTAATTCTGCTGTATCTCTCCCAGAAGTAAAAGACAGGAGATTATATTCAGACCTAAGTAAAATTTCTTTTAAAACTGATAGAGTGTTTTTGGATATAGACATCATTTGGGCGAGAAATGTGACATGTGCCCTTTAGATAGGAGTGAGAGACAGTACCAGTTTGCAAGAGAACCACTTCAGTGGAAAGAATGTAGTAAATGTTCGCAGTGATCCTGTACCTTCTGATTGTCCACTGAGGTTATTTCTGCCCAGCAAGGTGGGGTGCAGGTGACACAATGATCAGTGATCAGTGCAGGTAGAGGGTAGGGTTAGATTTGCAGAAATTTCTCTCTCACTTCCCAAAGGCATCTTCGTTGGATTTGAGTAACTAATATAAGAATGCTGGGAGCTGGGGATTTAGCTCAGCAGCACAGCGCCTGCCTGGCAAGTGCGACATCATGAGTTTGATTCCCGGTACCCAGAAAAAACCAAAAACCAAAAAAAAAAAAAAAAAAAGAATGCTATAACTTCTCCATATGGCATGATATTTGGGCATAAGATATTAAGGGGCTATAAAATTTACCAGGAATAACTCATATATCATATTCATGCTCAATTACATGTTAACCATGTATCTTTTTAACAAGCTTCTCCGTGAAATGACAGACATAGGTCCCAAATAATCACATATTTTATTAGTCACAATAATTAGGGGGGGAAACTTACTAAATATTCTTTCTTGAAATGAAAGAGGTTATTTCCTCTTAATTAAACACAGCTCAAAGGCCAAGTCTCTTGTATAAAAGAAATACAGTACCTTTAGGAAGTCCTTTCTGCTTATAAAACACTATCTAACACTTAGTCCTCATGTCAGTAATGAGAGGTAGCCGAAGAGTGCCTCACCTTGATAACCTCATGGCAGTCCCATTGCTGCTGTAAGTGGTAGAGCTGGGCCAGAGATGCCCCATTCTTCAGCTTTTCCTGTTCCTTTTGCTTTATTTTCTGTGCTCCTCACACCCATCTCCACCCTCCGTAGGGGAATGTTAGGACCGTAGCTTACATCAAGAGGCGCCTGTCGGTTGTTGTGGATAGATTGTGGCAACAACTGAGAAGACTTAAGAGTTCAAGTTCTAACATGCAGTTAGATGGAAGTGCAAGGTGAATGATTCAATTTTAATGTGGTACCATAAAAGACGTCACTGTTAATCCCCTTCAAGCCCCGCTTCCCCAACTTCAAACACACTGACTCCGCTGTTCTTGCCGCTCCTTTAAGCGGTTCTGGAAGGCTTTCTCGCGAGTGTTTTTGTGCAGTGTGCCTAACACACAGTGAGTGCCACTGCTGAGCGCCGTGGACGGGAAGACAGGCTTGCTCCTCCGCCTTCTTCCCCAGGTCACCCCCGGCAATGTCTCACTCTTCCCCAGCCCGATGACCAGGAAAAGGCAGTGTTTTGAACCATTTCAGGACCTCATGGCAGCCACGGCAGCACCACTAACAATGCTCACGAAGGAGGACCTGTAGACCTGTTTGAGCAAGTGGCCAGAACCATGGCATGTGTGTTTGAACGAAAGGGGAGTACTTGGGGGGGGTTAATGGCGGTGTGTTTTTTACTGTAATGATTTTTTTAAAAAAAATTTAAATCTTCACCATATTTTTTGATCACACCACATATTAATTTTTTAAAAAATATTTAGAATTAAGATGCTCCATTCAAATTTTTTAAAAGTAGAAACTCCCCCAAATTAAAATATATTATTTGGACTAATTCAAAATTATATATTTTACTTCAAATAACCTCATTAAATAAAAACCAACCAAAACAACCCACAACATATGCTTCTGTGGAAGGATCTGTGACAATAAGATCAAAACAGGGCTCTCTACAGAGAAAGATTGTGGTCTTTCATGGTAATGAAGAAAGACCTCTGAACCGTGAGTTCACTTGTGGGTTGTTCAGATTCTTCTACATTAGAAATTCAGGGCCTGGGGATTTAGCTGGGGCTGGGGATTTAGCTCAGCGGCAAAGCGCCTGCCTGGCAAGTGCAAGGTCGTGAGTTCGGTTCCCGGTACCGGAGAAAAACCAAAAAAAAAAAAAAAAAAAAAAGAAATTCAGCTAGTTAGCGTTGTTAGATTACGTCTTCCCTTGAGCCTTAGTTTCTCAAATTTATAAAAGAAGTGATGATTAGGTAAGTGTGAGAGTTAATTGTGGGTCTGTGTGTGAAAGTATTTTGGACATGTGAACTTTCCGCGTATAGAAATCATATATAAATACTTCACTCCAGTGTATGTAGTATACATTAATGAATGGTCAAAATATATTAATATTAGTAAATATAGTTCTGTTGTTTCAGAAGGGCCTCTGTATTAAACATTTAAAACTATCTTTACAAAGGAAATTATTTTTCAAATGTATTTATAATCTGTACAGATTCTTTAGCTTCTTGGCCATATATTAATTGAGGAATACAGCGTCGTCTCTCATACTTTGTCAGAATATTCAAAATGTTGTAATCTGGAAAAATGCAGTGATTTCAGACCTAGTGTAAAATTTTACAGTTGCTTAGCCATTCTCTGCAGTCTCCTTTATGAATTTTAAAGGAATTATCCCGAAAGTATCCTGCAAATCTTGTATGCGGGACTATGAAAATGACAGCACCGAGAGGCGAAGTAATACAGCTCCAGTAAAAGCATCACTTCTTTTTCCTTTTTGCAGTTTCATTTGTTTAAATGATGGCTCTCTAGGCATCATTTATTTACTTTTCATTCTGTTCCTATTTGTTTAATTCTGCCTCGTTCCCTAAAAGCCTTGTTGTCGGAGTCCCGGTCCCTTCCTGACCCCGGCCTTCACGCAGCAGCTCTCGTGACTGGGGTGCGCACTCACAGTCTGGAAGATCCTTGTGTCCCCCAGCTTGATTTGTCTTTTCTTTGCCATCACTTCTGTGTTATACTGGGGACTTTCTTTTTTATGTTTTCTCTTTGACCACAAATCCATTGCCTTTAATAGGTTTCTTTTAAACCTAGAGTAAAAAATAGGGGGAGGAAGCAAGCATGCCCACCATCTGTAGGGAAGCGGTGTCAGTGGAAGGCTGCGGCACATGAGCATGCTCTTGACATGTCTTCTCTCGGTTCAATGCAGGGAACACCAATACAAGGCAGCAAGCTGCGACTTCCAGGGTACTTGTCAGGGAAAGGCTTCCACTCTGGGGAGGACAGTGGCTTGATCACAACGGCAGCTGCCAGAGTGCGAACACAGTTTGCTGGTGAGTAGGATGTCCTTCTTTCTTAATGGCTTTACACTATACTAATAGGAAGATGAAAGTCCCCTTTCTTCCCAAATGGGAAAGAGTTATTTTTTTCTTTATACCACTTACAATAGGGCCTTGTAGGTGCTAGACAAGTGCTCTACCCCTGAGCCACAGCCTCAGCCCAGGAAGGAAATTCTAAATTGCTGCATTCTTAAAATGACATGCAGACCTAGTCATCCAGCAAAGGCAGGGGATAAATGAGCTTTGGGAGCAAGCAAATGAGAAATGCCTTTTAGGAAGTACTAAAGAAAAGTAAGAGGATGACTGCAGACCAGAAGCAAAGAAGACAGTACGTGACTCTTCAAGCTGCACAGCCTGGGCTCCTGCCTGGAGACTGCAGGGGGCCCTGTGTCAGCTGCTAGGAAACCCGGTATCCTGGGCCCCACACCAGCCCTTCTCACATATCTTCACAGAACAGTGAGCTTTTGAAGGTCTGAGTCCTGATCTCAGCCAGACTAAAGCTTCTGTAAAGTTTCAACTCTTTGCTTTTAAATTCCTGCTTTCTTGGAGTTCCCTGTTCTCAGGTAGAACTTAAACCTAGAGTCTGCCCCCTGTGCAGTGGAGTAGGTACACTCGCTAAACCTTAGAAGGCATAGCTCACATGACAGGTGCATTCCTCCTGTTCGTCATAAATGGAATCCTGTTTTAAGTAGGGTAAGTCCATACTTACCTTTTGTATCTAAATCTGGCTTTTGCCATATTATGTGTCGTTAGAGTAAAGCTCCCTGCCCTTGTGTAACAGGGAAAGTATATTTTCTGAGCATCTACAGTGTCAGAAAGAAAGACTGAGGTTCAAGGTTTGTCAGCTTTGAAGCCTGAGTTGTGGAAGGATCAGGACTAGGGGTGACCCATCTCTACCTTCTCTCAGATCCCAAGAGGACTCCCAGCCGACCCGGAAGCCGTGCAGGAAGCAAAGCTGGCAGCAGGGCCAGCAGCCGCAGAGGCAGTGATGCGTCGGACTTTGACATCTCGGAAATCCAGTCTGTGTGTTCAGATGTGGAGCCGGCCCCCCAGACACACAGACCTGCACCCCGAGCAGGTTCTCGGCCGTCCACAGGCAAGCCTTCCAAAATCCCCACGCCTCAGAGGAGATCACCTGCCAGCAGACTGGACAAGTCCTCCAAGAGATAGTGCAGTCCTCTCCTCCGGGCCTTCCTTGAACATTTATTATTTAAGTTTGAACAGTGTAAAGTATGATGTAGAAATTATTGTGAAATATCCCAAGAGATGAGTTTAAAATTCTGCAGATGGCCTTATCTGTGTATATGCCTTTTTATTTGATCTGTATCATTTTTGGTCAGATATTCTGGGGCTAAAGTCACATCATATGTGACGGGGAAAAAAGAGTCTGATGTGAGCTAACATTTCTGCACCTAATGTGTACACTAAACGTACACTCAAATCAGTTACCATACTACAGGTAAGTCTCTGTTCTCTCTGACAACCGCAGCACTACACTGATAGCTGACACTAAAGACACCTCATGATGTATTTGCTTGTTTTCTGTGGCAATTCCAAACAACCAGAAGACACAGACCAAGGATATATTTTAAGATGATTTAAATGTAAAGTAAACTTGGATGGCAGCAAGACAAACACATCCACACGCAGTTCTTCAAGCAGTATCTCACAGAGAACTCACAGGCGTCTACTTCAAGCACTTGCCGGTATCATGATACTCTAGTATGGGGCAGCGTTTCTGTGCCATGGCTTTAAAGGAAGCCAACCGGAAGCATCCTGGACACTAGGCCTATTATACTGTAAGAATATAATCATACAGTGCAGTCGTATAAATGTGAGGTTTTCTTTTGCTTGAGTGGACAGTAGCACCTGTATCATTGAACTCATTTTGTAACAAAGCAATTTTTGCTTGCAAAAAGCTATAAAATAAAAACATGTCCCTTAACTACATTGCTATGGAATTAATTTTTTCCCCAGGGAAAATTGGTATTTTTTTTATGAGCAGTATCAATTTGGAGTGACCAATAGATACTTTAGAATGGGTTTATTTTGATTTCTCATCTGAAATAACCATGTTCTGGTACTATATCTACCTATATTTAATAAATATATACATTTTAATTTATTATGTATACTCACATACTATAGAAGAATATTAGTATGCATTTAATAAAACATATTCACTTGAATATATGGAATACCTGGTTATTTAAAGTGAACTTTTTCTATTGTTTTAAATAAAGCGTATATAATAGGATGACAGGCTAAATTTTGGGGACATCAGATAAAGGACGTATAATAAATTAGTGTTAATCACTCATTCTGCAAATGTTTTTAATAAGTACGAGCCATTTGCTAGCCACTGTTGATGACTCTGTAGTTACAGGTTCCTGCCCACTTACAGTCAAGAAAGAATTAGTTTATAAATCACAAAGCATAAACTGAAACCAGGGGGTGTGTGACAGGATGACTGAATTTGTTAGACCTGTGTCCAGCCCTGCACCTGGAACCAGTCGGAGAGTGCTGTCTTCAGTTCTCCTGGTGAGAACTCAAGCAGGGTTTTATAAGACAGCCCAGACCTGGTATCAGCCTGAGGGGTGGGAAATAGAAAGACAAACTCCATTAAGCTGGTAGGCACTGTTACTCTTTCAGTGGCCCACTCTGCACTCCCCAGGGAGTAATTCTTTTCCTGTTTTTAATAGGCCCACACTCACATATATTCACTTCCTACTTTTAATAAATGGAAAGCATGGCCACCTTTTTTTTTTTTTTTTTTTTTTTTTTTTTTGCTTGTCTTGAGCAATTCTTTGCTCAGGATAGAAAGAACGTAGAAAACACCCCTAGAAGGAGACCCCAGAACCCCCAGAATCTGGTAGGAGCCTTGCTTCATACACACTTATCCCATCATTCTTGCGACTTTCTGAAACAGTTCTCAGAATTCTCTTTTCTGTGTCTAATTGTGCTCTTGTAGCTGCCTGCATGTCTTGAATCAGTTGAAAATGTTTATCTTTCATGGTTGACTTTTGGAAAGACCCACATGTTACATGGTACCGGACCAGTGAATGGGGTGGATTGAGGACACAGCACATTGTTTTTAACAGAAATTGCCATACAAGACTGATCTATAGGGTGATCAAAGATATGATGGATATTTAAAGAAATTTATTACAGTAAAGGACACTATGTCCCCCAAAGCCTCATGCAGTTATGGTGCATAGGCTTTTTACCGGTGGCTGAATCTAGAGTGTGTCATTGATTCATAGTGCAATGCCAGGATTAAGGGTGGGTGATTACTGGGTCAGTCCACTGATGAACTGGCACCGCCCTAATCCCAGTAGACTGGATACTATGAAGGGGGCAGAAAGAGGCTTGTCTCGCTCTTGTTGTTTTTGCCATCTTCTGCCACAGTAAACTGTTGCCCTCTGCCGTATGCCACCCTGCCTTGGAGCCAGCTGAGTGTGGACTGAAACTTCTACAAACCGAGGTAAATGAACCTTTCCTCCTTTAACTTTGGGTGTTAGGCATTTTGTCTCAGCAATGAGAAAAGTAACTAAGACATATTGCCCATGAATCCTCTTCAAAATACTCCCCCTTGCTGCGTACACCCTTATCCTATCATTCTCACAAGTGTGTCTTCTACTGTAATAAGATTTTTAATTTTCTGGCAGTTTCTCATATAGTGATACTCTTTTGGCCTGTGTGTTCATTTAAAAATCAAATTGTAGAATGTTCCTAAATAGGAAAATAGCATCAACTATAATTAGAAGGATGGCAGATTATCACGTTGGGCATAAGAGGTCATGGCATCCCCATAATGTTGTATATTTAATTTAGTAGTAGTGGTGTTTGGATTCAGGGGAGCAGGGTTATATTTTTTCCTGCTTGGCCTTTTTAATGGAGGCCAACAATGACAAGCCTGGAGTTTCCAGTGACATAAATCGGTGCCATTTTTAAGCAGTAGCAATTCGTTTTTTGTTAAAGCATCAGTCTCAGGTAGAAGCCCCTGATGGAAAAGGTAACTCTAACCTGTAAGATCACATACTACAGTTGATACATGCAGCTATACACATGGCATCTGAGAAGGCAGTTGGAATTTTTATTCCTCTAGTGCTTTGCATATGATCCACATTTGCACTTCAGAGACAAATGTAAAGGAATGATTTTATCTCAGCCTGTTTCAATGCTACCCCTATTAAAGAACTGAGGATTTTAACTTTTTTAGTAATAAAAGAAGCTTTTTGGAAAAGATAGGTAGTTTAAAATATTTCAGAGAATTTTAAAGAACTGCTTCCAGTTACCAGCGTTTCCCTCATGGGAGCTTTTGAAATGCTGACCTAACACGGAGTCCTGGAGAACTCAAAGTTATTTCTGAGGAGTCCTCCTTAGTTTCACTGAAAGCAACAGAAATGCTTCTTGTACCCTATGCATATTCCTTCCGTCTTTTCCTTGTTCTCTTTTTCATTTTCCTTTTTAAAAAGCACAGCAGGACACTGAGCTAGGTGCTTTGGAGCAGCTCAAGATATCTGGGTAACCCAATAAGATCCGAGCTCAAAAAAGGGACGAAAAGAAGGGAAGGAGGGAGGAAGGACGGGCATTGGAATGAACGTCAACTATAAAATCTGGATTGGAAAGATTGGATCTTAAGAATTAAAGAATCTGAATCAGACTCGATTTTGTTTTCCTTCAAAGTCAAAAGCTCTTCTTGTATGCTGCTCCTTTCTTTTGAAATCATGGCGCATCCTCTTTGACATGAAGGCAGGAAGCAAGTAGACATGGCCAAATCTCAGATCTGGTTCCTTTTTTGACAAATAGAGGTCACAGGGCTTGAAAACTGCCTACAGCTGCCCAGGACTGACCTGTAAAAGAAAATGAAAGGGAGGAGGAGTTGATTTTTTTTCTTTCTTTTTTCTGGCTTAAAACTTGCTTTCTGTATTTGCAGCAAGTGGACTTGTAACAAAGTGCACGACTTTGAATTGTGTGTTCTTGCTAGTCAGATGGGAGATCTGATACGACAAACATGACTTTTACAGCTTCTCTGCATGTGTCTAGTGACACTGCCACCCAGAGTCACAACAAAGACACTTTGTCTTTGTCTTCCAATGCTCGAGTAACTAAATTCCTTTTGATCGTGTTAGGGATGACTTGACTCTGACCAAAATCCGCTTGGTAAGGAATAGAATCAGAATGAAACAGCTAATTCCGTACAGAGCAAGCTCCTGGTCTCACGGTATTGAAGAATGAAGTCATGAACCAAAAGGAGGAGGTTAGGAGTGTTTTTATTGAAAATAAAGAAAAGAAAGGCAAGGCTTCTGTTTTTTTCAGGAGGGGCCTCTGAAAAGTGGAATTTCCACAGGGGCCCAGGAGCAGGGGAACTGCTGCATTGTTAGCTGGTCACCTATCACAGCTGGCTCTGTGAATTTAACCAGTTGGGACTCAGGCTCTCTAACCCAGTTACTTAGCGTGTAGGGTTTAAAGGAAACAGATTTTCGAAAGAAAGTGGTTGTTTTGCATTTTACATCCCTAAGCTCTCAGGGGCCTAGGAGAGTGGGTTTCTTCTTTGGAGTGTTGAGGATACTGTGTATTCCATAACTGGACTAATTTGCATTGTTCCAGTCTCAAATTTTCTGGTCCCAAAAGAGTAGCAGTCCTATAAATTTGGATTTCCAATTCAAATGGCCTGATTTGAGGTAGCTGTTATTTAGTATCCTTTTCCACTGCAGCCATTATAGATGCATGTGAGTTTCCTTGCAAAGTTATCCTGTTACTTAGCTACCAAAGAGTCCTAACTGCTCCTCTGCTGGCAGAGTATCCCAAATGCCTTACTTGAATTAGACTTTTGAACATTATTCATTGACAATATGCAGGAATAAATGTTGGAACTCCTCACTGACCATCTTGGGGAGATAGGAACATAGGGCGTGGCTTTGATAGGATTCACTGGCTGGGAAGCAGGCGAGGCGAGATCCGGGAGTCCACATAGCATTGCCTCTCCAGTGTGGACTTCTCGCGAGAGCCCTGATGTGTGGAATGAACGAGAGGAGGCTATTCTAAGTGCTCTGTATCACCGCTTTACTCACAGTTCCCTCCCCTATACTCAGGGCATGTTTTTCTATCATTTTTTTCCTCTTTTACTCAGCCCAAGGTCGCTCTGCAGAACCTTTCAACTTTTAATTTTTCCCTACCTCAAATAAATGTGAAACTTCTGCCACCGTCTTTGCTTGTTTTGTTCAATTCTTCAAGACAGAAGCTGAAAAACACCTCCAGAAGGAGATCCCAGAGCCCCAAAACCTGGTAACTTCGGTGTGTTATTTTCAAAAATGCATTTCACATGTGCAGAGATACATAAAGTCTACTGGTGAAAAGAGATCTAATTAGGATATATAAAGATTGGCATTCAGTGCTTTACAAGGTGACATTTGTCCTGCTTCTGTCACTGAGCTATATCTCAAATTGCTCATACCTTTGTATTCTTTTGCCCACGTTCACAAAATGTGTATTTTCAATACCAGCTTAATATATCAGTGGCAAAAACTTTTGCTTTTATAAAACCATGTTTTAAAGGTCGTTATTTCAGTGAAGAATTTTTACTCAGTACATTCCTTTGATTATATTGACTGCATTTTGAGAGTGGAATTTTGATGCATTCGGTGATACATTTTGTTGTCAATTACTGATTATAAAAGTACTCATTAGTTATAGAAATAGCAAATATGAGAGACTGTCACTTCTGCATTTAGGCTATGAGAGAATATGACTTCATCTTGCCAGACTCTGCCTTCTTAGCATGCACTCTTTGAGGAGAGGACTTCCGTGGTGGAGGGACCCACAGAACTGAGAGTGCCTCCACCAAAAGCCAGCAGGAACCAGGACCCTTGGTCAACAGCAGTACAAATAGAATATCCATACCAACCACCCAGTGAGTGAACTTGAAGGTAGATCTGCTACCAAGTGAACACTGAGATGATTGTGGCCCCCAGCTGGCACCGTTATCCTAGCCAATTGCTGCGTTAGAAACAGACCCAGCTAAGCCTCACCCAGATTTCTAACCACAAAACCTGTAAGTTATTTAGAGCAATTTGTCACCTGACAGTACATAGTAACACAAGTATCATACCATTTTTAATTTTAGATAGTAAAATAATTACTCTCTAAGTTTTAATTGGCCTTTTTAAAAAACATCGGGAATACAAAAATGGAAGCATAGTATGACATCAAAACTTTACCCATAAACTTGTCAGTCATTCTGACCATTGGGCTGATGAGCGACAGTCTCTCATATTTGCCATATCTATTAGAAGAACGTCACTAGGTCCTGCCCACCTTTAATATCAGGGATTACTAGGAGGCAGGGGTCACTGAAGGCCATCTTTAAAAACTGCCTAGAACCATACTAAATCAGAAAAGCTGTACTGTAGTCCCTTAACTTTATGTTATGAAGAAACTGGTTTTAAAATGTCTTAAAAAAAAAAAAAAACTCGAGTCCTTTCCTTCTACACAAAGCATGCATGATATTTCAGAATTCAATTACTTGTTCAAAGCAGTCTAGACTGAGAAGGAATGTTTCTTCAAAACTTTGTTTTACTAAAGCAATGTGGAGAATATTTGAAAATGAGCAATTCAGACTTCTAAGCAAAAATTGTCCATCTCGAGCCAGAGGAGCTTGTCTTGTAACAAGCAAAAGAGGTTGGAGTACTAATAGGTGTCAGTGACTCCCCCGTGGGGACAATGGACGAACACAGGGAAGTTGTTAAATAAACATTCTTCAGGGGTCAGAGGGTGGGTGGGGTGAGCCCCATTTGGAGTAAATGCTGCTTACCTTCCTCTCCTAACTCTGTTCTGGGGCCTCTAGGTGGCTGTTACCCAGAAACATTGGAGTCTCTCCACTGGGGCACAGTTAACGCTCATGGCTGGGAACGTGCTTATTGATCTTGACACCTAAATGTTTCTGGCCTAGGTGCACCCAAGATGTAACTAGTTAGGGTTAGTATTTCATTAACATTTTGTTCCCAGAAGACCCCACATTTGCTACACATGTATTCTATTTGGGTTTTGTTTTGTTTTTGTTTTTGTTTTTTTTTCCAGTACCGGGAATCAAACTCACGACCTCGCACTTGCCAGGCAGGCACTGTGCTGCTGAGCTAAATCCCCAGTCCCTGCACATGTATTCTAAAAAGTCCATACCTGTTTTCTGAACCCAGGAAACTAAATTCGGTGCTTGATGAAACGTGCCTCTGCGGTTCCCCCCGTATGCACAGTCCGATGTACTTTGCCCTTTAGGTCCGTGACAGAGAGATTACTTTGGAATTCAGAGGAACTGTGTCCCTAAAAAAACCAAAGTGTACAAAACAACTCATGAGTAGGGCACTGTTTTGTAGGCTTTGAAATGAAGTTTGTTTAAGAGATTTTTATAAATAATGAGGCAATACTGCTCAGAGATTTTTGCAGCAGCCATGAACCGGCTGACCTATGATTTGTTGTTAAGCAATCTATAAACAATTGAGATAGTTTTCAGTACCATGTAAATAAACAGCTTTTAGCCGTTTTCCAGGGCTTTTCTCTTAGACAAAAGCCAAAGGAATACTGAAGCCATTCAGAAGAGTTTAACTGCTCTGCTCGCACCCTCACCCACGTCCACACACAGCCTCTGTGAGGCCTGAGAGGAATGAGCATTCGTTCAGGTCTCTCTCCTAGGAACCGTGTTTTCTTAATTCTCATCCAACACGAGCTAGGAGTCATCCCACATGGCTGGTCAGACATTTGATGTCAAGGAGGCTCTAAGGATCGCATGCCCAGGACTACTTGGTAAATAGTGAAGTCCATGTTTAATAGCCCTGCTCTGGCTGAACCCAAAGCCTGGCATCTTTTTAGATATATCTTTAGTGCCAGCTCCTATCTTATTGACCTCTTTCTTGCCTATTTGTTCCTAACTTGAATTAACAAGTTAAAGACCTGGTTATGATGGTGCATGCTTATAATCCCAGCACTCAAGGCGGAGGCAAGTTCTGGGATCCCATGTTTGAGCCCAGACTGGGAAGTTTAGTGACTGAGACCCTGCCTCAAAACAATTTCAAAAAAAAAAAAGACTGGTGATGTAGCTCAGTGCAAAGACCCTGGGTTCAATTCCCAGGCCTGCAATAGAATAAAAAATAAGAAACTAAAAACATTCATCTCCATCCTGTTTCCCCTACCGATAGAGAATGAGAAAGAATGCATTTTTAAAAATAGAATTCACATAATTTATGCAAACATTACAACGAGCTAAATGTGGGGAGATGTTAGGAAAAGAAAAGCAGAGGATTTAAAGAGGCAATGAAGAAGCAAAAAGAAATGCAGGGCTTTTGACATTCTGATTCAATTGAAGATGCAGAATTGACTTGCGCTGCTTGGCTTTAGCGGACAGGATGTAAACACCGTGTAGGATTAGACAGAATTATGGTTCTGTCTGGGTGCAGGAGGTACCTATGCTAAGAATCAGTGATCCTGGCTTATAGTTGCTGCTTATCTCTTTGATAGGTGCAGCTTGCATCTCAGGATCAAGGATGGCCTTTGGAAAATAATGCCTTTTTTCTTCTCTCTGCCAGATGGAAAATAGTTCCAAAGCTAGGTTTATGACTATAAATGCTATAATTAAAGTGTGGGCAAATATTAGGGAAGAACAAGCACAATTCTGGTACACAGTTTAGAATACATGTTTGAAAATGTAAAAGATATCTTATTTTTCTGCGGTGCTCGCAATACTGCCAAAACCTGGTCTCACCTGTGTCAGTGGCCTTTCATCCATTGCCCCCCTGTGAGCGAGACGATCCAGAGCAACTGGCTGTCCCTCTGGTCACTCATGTTACCTGTTAACCCACCTGGAATGTGTTCACCAAACAACTGGTGATCGGAACGACCTCCTTCTCCAGATACAACCCTGTGCAGTGAGTAGGTCTTTTAGTTTTTAACCTAAGACTCTTCAGTCTTCCTGTTTCAAAGTTTGAGTTTCTGTGTCAAGAAACAATTTAAAAATAGGCTACAGGTGAAGATTTAGAAGACAGCCCTAGATTGACAACCTACAAATAAAAGTTAAAACCTAACAACTCATACATTTGGTAAAGAGGAAGTAAAATACAGCACATAAGATAAACTTATTTGCAGCATACATAAGGAGAAAAAGTAATTGTTGACAACATAATGGCTGTGAGTTGGTGATGTGAATGGGTTGTATCCAATAACCTGGAGCTTCATTAAGAGAAACACCGGAGAAAGTTCTGTTCCCTGTGGTGACAGGGAACATCCCAGTTGTAGGATGTAGGCAGCTGGGCTGGAGACGTAGCTCAGTGATAGAGTGTTTGCCTAGTATGTGCAAAGGCCCTGGGCACAACTGTGGGAAACTCGGCAGCTTCCACAGGAGCAGGACAAGGAAGTGGCTCAGAATAGGATTAGAAGTACACAGAATCACATGGAAGAATAAGATTTTATGTTGTATTTCAGCAGCAACAACTATAATTATTGCAAGAAGAGTAACGAAATCCACAAAAGTTTATGTACTACTTACCTTAGAAAATGAAAACCAGTTAATAATTGTGACTTCGCTAAATATGTTCACTTACACATTACTGAGCTAGCAAGAATTACTTTGCCACTAGCATTCATTTTCTATTATAGCCTCAAGATTCAGTTACTAAAGTCAAAAAATAACTTTTTACACCTCTGTCTATGACAAGAATGCTCTTTGAACTTTTTAGACAACTGATTTAGGAACCCAATGTCCCAATGACCAGACACAGAGTAAGTGTAGAGTTAAAATAAATTATATGGTAATGGGCTGGTTGCCATTTTCTACTCATTTCCCTTATATTCTTTCCCATCGCCCAGGGAAGGGGTAGTAGCTATCTCAGTGGCTTACTCTTGTGAAAAGTTTCCATTAACTGCTTAGAATTGTGGCTGGTTAAAACTACCATTTTAACTAGGCCAAATGAGATTATTTGGGGTTGAATGGTTTCTTTGTAATGTAAGTACAAACAACCCATGTTAGCAACGAGCGAGCATGATGTTAACTGCTCAAGGTCACACAGTTACAAAACTAAGCCCATGACTATCTGACTTTACTGACTCTATACCTGTCTTTCAATATCCAAAGGCCACCAATGAGTAGAAGATGGGTTTTCCTTTCATCATAAGAAAGAAATTATTATTCATTAAAGCTCTTAAGGTGGCTGCCTTGGAAATAGAATTGCCAGATAAAATACAGGATGCCTTCATAAATTTGAATTTTAGATAAACATTAAAAATTGTATTATAAGTATGTTCCAAATATTGCACAGGACATTCTCATGCTAAGCATTATGCATTGTTTACCTGAAATTCCTATTTAACTGAGTATCCTGCATTTTGTTTGCTAAATCTGGCGATTTGAGAAGGATTGTTTTCCAGGTACCAGTTATCTGGAACGCTAATGTCCCCCGGAGATATGGTCAAAGGACCTGAGGGGCAGAGGAGTGGAGGCTGGAGTTCCGCACAGTCTGAAGTCCAGATTTCATCTCTTTGTGGAAGTCTCATTTGCACCTAGAGCTGGGCTAAGTGGGTGTGGGGTGGGGGGAGTGACTCTATTCTTGGCTTTGAGGAACAGTGGGTTTTTTATTGTTTTTTTGGTTGTTTTGAACAGCTCATTGTTCATCAGCCCTTAGTAGGCACACAGGACAGGGAGGACACAAAAATGAATGACATGTTGCTCTTGTTGAACTGTTTTGGTGGTGTAGATCTTTGGAAATGCATCTATACAGAGGATTCGAGTTACTGGGAGAGATTCTGGAATTTTGACCACAAAGATGAAAATGTTATATAGTTTGTATTTTGTTTATAAAAGAATAAGGGATCAGGGCTATTATTCTTAGAAATGGAACTTAGGATAAATAACTTCTGGAAAATGCTACAAATTACATTAACAGTAAGTTAGAAGTTGGCCTATTTTGAAGTTAATGAAACCATTACATTAGAAACATTTCTTAATGTTACTGAATAAAATACTTTAGTGCTGAATAAAATACTTTAATTTCTTTTGTGATGCTTAGAGATTCAACTCATGCATGCTAAGCATACACTGAACTACATCCCCAGGCCCAAGGAGAATTCTTCCTTAATGGATCTAAGTGCATGATACTAATGACCTGTCCATGAAATCCGTAAGAAGAGGCTTCGTGCTAACTGACAAATAACGAAAGTTCAGCTGCGCCCCTTTCAGATTTGTTCTCTCATGCAGTACGATTTGTTTGCTGTGGATACAATCTTTGGGTCCCGCAAGAGAATGCAGGCTGCCTGAGGCAAGAAAAATGAGTCATGCTCAAAAATGAGTCAGGTGCTCAGGGTAGCACTATTTCCATAGACCTAGTTTTATGGGGTGCAGGGACGACACATACTTGAAAATGTCCCGAGACAGGCAGGGACCAAACCCATTATGTTTTTGTGGAACAAGTATACAAGATAAAAATCCAGTTTTATGAAATGTTTTCATTACTTTCACTGGTGGAAACTCGCCTTTGTTCAAAATAAGATTCTCTTCATATTCCCTACCCACACTGAAACTAAAGAAGTCCGACACAAAAGAGAATTTTTAACAAATGTCATTAGAGTGGGGAAAGCTTTTCTAACTTTCCAGGAACCATGAATGAAAGAATGGATAAGTGACAAAAATGACACAAAAGCAAAAGACAGACTGAGGAAAGTATTCCCATTATAACGGCAAAAGTCACCATTTTCTTAGCGGGTGTGAAATACAGTTCACGTTAGAAGATTATGAATGAAGATTTATAATAAAAGATTATAAATGCTGCAAACCACATCAGCGTTAAGAGTTAGGAGATCACATTCCTGTCCTCGCTGTTTGGCAAATACGGAAAAGCCTGATTGTCCACACTGTGTAGGTGAGGACACGGGGCACAGCCTCACACACTGTTCGCAGGAGGGCAAAGTAGAGTAGCCTGCCTAGGAGATAACCTGGCAGAGTCTGTCAGAGCACATGCCCTTTGACCTGGTGATACTCCTTCTGGAAGCGCACCCAAGAAAAATGTTCAGGATCCTGGAACAATTTTACAGGCAAAATAATATTTCCCTCACCAGACCCATGCTATTTTTTCAGCCAAAGAACCAAGCAGTGGATGAGCATTGTGGGGAACTATAGAACACAGAAAAATTACGCACGTTTCACTCCTGGTCAGGCTGAGCTGAAGTGCAGAGCAAAATATGACTTGCAAATCTAATTTCCTTGGAGAGCTGATCCCTCAAGATAGCAGTCGGCATGTTCATTTCCTTATGAGAGAAAGGGGCCGTTAGACATGCTGACTCCTCCTGGAACAGTGGCATTTGCAGCCCTCCAACGGTCTTCCTCCATGTCGCTATGTACCCAGCCCAATATTCAAAGTCCCCTTTGTGTTCACTTGTATTTGAGCCCTTTGTACGTTCTCTGCACCTCCAGGCTGACACATCCGGGTTCATCCCTCTCTGGACCATGGCTCCCTCCTATGTAGCATGCAGGTCTCCAGCTCGTCCCTGCTCTCCTACGCCTCCATATTCCTCCATCCTCAGCAAGAAGCTGGGACTTGTTAGTCCTGTTCCAGGGTGGCAGCTCCATTGCTTCCTGCTTTGAAATTCGTAGGCTTTGAACCCTGTCTCCTAGGAGCATTTTCCCTTCAATCTCACACTGGTCTCAGATTGCACTTCTGATAATGGATAAGTGATAAAATGGATAAGTGACAAAAATGACACAAAAGCAAAAGACAAACTGAGGAAAGTATTCCTATTATGTATTCTAGGAGCATTTTCCCTTCAATCTCACATTGGTCTCAGATTGCGCTTCAGGATAGCAGAGGTTCCCATACAAATGGGAACCGCAAATACTTGGTATGAAGCCACTGTTGGGATGTGCACCAAGCCCTAAGGCTCCCAGGAAGGCCTGGGGAGGATCAGCTGCTGCTCTACCAGCTTCTCTTCTAACTTTGCCTCTTCTCAGCTTTTCATTAGTATCTTAATTTTATTTTAATAGGCAATACATTTATATCATTCAGATCTCCAAAATGCAATGTACAGATTTCCAAAAACAAAATGTACACAGTCCCACCCCTTCCATCCCAT
Organism: Chinchilla lanigera; assembly: GCF_000276665.1. Taxonomy (NCBI): domain Eukaryota; kingdom Metazoa; phylum Chordata; class Mammalia; order Rodentia; family Chinchillidae; genus Chinchilla; species Chinchilla lanigera. Next base: position 3,622,744 of record NW_004955502.1, read on the forward strand.
TTTTTAAATTTTCTACTTATTCTTCTAATATATGTGTCTGTACAATTAAAGCAAGGAATTACACAGATTCTGTTTTTACCTCTTGTACCATATAGTTATTACACTTAAGAATATCTGGATACACACACGTAAGTGTACTTGTGGTGAAATACATAGAACATAAGATTTACCACCTTAAACATTTTAAGTGTACAGTTCAGTGGTACCGAATATTTTCATATGGTTGTATAGCCATCACCACAAGTCCATCTGCATAAATAATGTCATCTTGCAAAACCAAAACTCTATACCTATTAAACAATAGGTAGGGGCTGGGGATTTAGCGCAGCGGCAAAGCGCCTGCCTGGCAAGCTCCTGCCTGGCAAGCGCAAGGTCGTGAGTTCGGTTCCCCGTACGGGAGAAAAACCAAACAAACAAACAAACAAACAAACAAACAAAAAACAATAGGTACCCCCCAGATAGGGTACTATTAACCCTTGATAGCACCGACTACTTTCTGGGTTTAAATACTTATGTACGGGGATAGTATCTAGTCTTTTAGTGACAGGCTTATTTCACTTAGCATAACGTCCTTAAGGTTCATCCATGCTTCCTTCCTTTTTAAAGTTGAATAATATTCCACTGTAAGTACAAGTCATGTTTCATTTATTCATTCACCCATGGGTACATATCTGGGGTGCTTCTCCCTTTCAGCTATTGTGAATAATGCTGATATGACTGTGGATATACAAGAAACCTTTTGAGAGTCTTCTTTCAATTTCTTTTGGCTATCCAGAAGTAGGCTTACTCTCATAATGATATGATATTTCATATGATAATTCTTTTTTAATTTCTTTAGGCAAGTCCCTACTGTTTTCCATAGTGGCTGCACCATTGTATATTTCCACAGATAGTGCATAAATTTTCCAAGATAGTACTTTTTGTTTTCTGGGTTTTGTTATGGATAGTAGCCATCCTAATGGGTATGAGGTCTCATTGTGGTTTTGGTTTGTATTTCCCTAAGGACTACCAATGTTAAGAATCTTTGGGGGTGTTTATTCATCATTTTGTCCTTAGCTTTTGGCTACCATAGGCCTTGAGTAACTTGCTGGCTTTAACAGCAACAGAAGCATTAGGCTTCTTCAGGAGGCCACCTCTCCAGCAGTGGTATGATATGACCACCTTGGTTTATTTCCCTACTCCTCTCAGATGAGTGTTTAAAATCTTTATCAGTTTCCAAAATTAGTCCCTGCTCTTTCTATCAGCTACTGTTGAATCATGGTATCTTCTCTACTGTAACTCTCTTCCTTTTATGTCTGACACATTCCTTCAGATCCTGCATAAGGCCATCACCATAGTGAGGAAGAAACAGAGTCAATGTGTCCTGAGACTGCTGCAAGCAGCTACCATTTACACAAACCCGGCTGAAGAGATTTTGCGCTTCAGGATAGCAGAGGTCTTTTGCTATCCTGCTGCTCCTCTACCAGCCTCACCTGTACCGTCTCTGGAGGTTGTTTCCTTGGTGAAGTCCCCTGTGGATGGTCAGCATTTCCGCCGCCACAACTCTTGCACTCTGAAACTCCCTAACAATGTGCCAAGTAACCCATGCTAATCTTTGTAGCTTTTCTTGCTCAAATATGCCTAAATTAGTGGCTCTCAACCTTAGCTGCATGCTGGCATCAACTGGAGAGATTTGATAAGTCTAATAACACCTGCATCCCACTCCAAGGCTTTAGCTTAATTGGGCCAATCATAGCCTAGGCACCAAGATTCTTTTTTTTTTTTTTTTTTTTTTAAAGATAAAAGGAGGGAAACATTAACAGACATACAACATTTTACAACATATCACAAGCACAATACAGACAACACAGAGTTACAAACAAAGTGGTAGGGAGTTAACAATGGTGGTTGTATTACATATTGATATCTTCAAAGTGGCTTCTCGTGAAAACAGATATAAACATGCAATACTGGTCAACCAAAGACTCATTGACAGTTTCTTTCAGCATAGAAATAGAAGACAGAAGAACAACCATGTTAACTATCCTGTATATACATACATACAAAATTTCTCCTTCTTTCCCTTCTCTTTTCCCACATCCCAGAAGCCCTTTACTCTTCATTGGTTTCCTATCATTTCACAGTGTCTATCATACCTCCGAGTTTAAATTAACTCTTTCAAGTTTTACACTAGTGAAACAATGCGGTGATTGCACATGTATGTTTGATTTATTTCACTTATGAGTATGGTCTCTAGTTGTAGGCACCAAGATTCTTAGATGCAACCTGGGCTGAAAATTGCTGACATAATTTGGAACAGCTAATTAATCTTATCAGGGCATGTACTAGTAAATCTTCTTTATTCCCATCTAAAAAATTAAAATATTTCTCCCAATAGTAACCTCAAGTAGAATGTCCTTGGGGAAATTAACCATAACTAGCTCTATGAGGTTTTATTCTCTGTTAATTATCTTTTGCATTGTAGGTTCCCCCTCTGATCCAATCACAAATTCCCTTTCCTAATTCCAACTGTGAGTGGACTGTACTTCTTTTTACCTTTCATATCTTTCTGGCCTGTCAGGAACAGAATATAAGAAAATGTCTTTCCTTCTTGAGCTCCTTGTACAAGAAGGAATACTCATGGGAAAATATTAGATTTCAAGTTTGTTGAAAAATCTTTGGAGCCTGATTTCACAATTCTATGAAAAGTTATCCAAAGATAGCCAGATAAAGGAACAACAAGAAAGGAAAACTGTAGGCCAGTATCTCTGATGAACATAGACTCAAAAAGTCCAAACAAAATAGTAGCAGTCTGAATCCTACAGCATATTAATAAGGTTATTCATCAAGATCAAGTGTGATTTATCAGAGGAATGCCATGATGTTTCAATGAACATGGTACACCACATAAACAGAATGAAGAACTAAAACTACATGATCATTTTAGTAGATGCAGAAAAACATTTAATGCAAGTCAATATCCCTCCATTATAAAAATGCTGAAGAAATTATATACAGAAGGGAAAAACTCAACATAATAAAGGCCATTTATAATAAGCCAACAGCTAACATTGTAGTGGATGAAGAATAACTGAAACCTTTCTAAGATCTGGAACAAGGCAAGCACACCCACTTTCACCATTTTTATTCAGTGTAACGCTGGACACCCTATTCCAGTGATGGCAAGCATTTTAGAGACTGAGTGCCCAAAAAGCCACCTGAAACCCATTTATTTATTACAAAGTGCCAACACTGCAATTAAACCTGAATACTGATGTTTTAGTTTAGAAAAAGCAACTCATATATTAACATCTTTTGTCTTAAAAGAAAAACAAGTAACACATATCAAATGCACATAACAAGTGACAAATTTCACCACCACTGCCTTACCCACAGCAACCATGCAAGACAAAGAAATAAAGGACATCCAAATTTGAAAAGAAGACATCAGATTTCCACTGTTTGCAGATGGCATTATCGTACCGTTATGGTTTGTGTCTGGGTGTCCCCCCAAAGCCTCATGTGGTCATGGGGCAGGCTTTTAGAGTTTGATTGATTATGGGTGTGAGACCTACACCTGCCCTGGGGTGGATAGTTTGCATATGTAAGGGAGAGGAAGAGGCTGCTTGCTGCCATTCCTCCCTCTTGTGCTTGTTGCTTTTGCTGTGTTCTGCCGCCATGAGCTGTAGCCCTCTGCCATGTGCCACTCTGTTTTGTAACCTGCCAAGTGTAGACTGAAACCTCCACAAACTGTAAGTGCGATAAACTCTTCCTTCCTTAATTTTGGGCATCAGGTATTTTGTCCCAGCAATGAGAGAAAAGTAACCAAGACATGTACAAATGGAAAACCCTGAAAATGCCACCAAAAATCATTAGAACTTATAGATGAAGTCAGCAAAAGTGCAGGACACAAAATCAACATACAAAAATCAGTAATGTCGCTCTCTACCAATAGTAAATTATCTGAAATAGAAATCAAGAAAGCAGTCCCATTTGCAATATCACCAAACACAAAATAAGATATGCAGGAGTAAATTTAACCAGAGGGATGAAAGACATCTAGAAGGAAAGTTATAAAACGCTGATAAAATAAACTGAAGAGAGCCTAAGTAAGTGGAAAACACCCCATGCAGATGGATTGGAAGAGCTGATGTTGTTAAAATGTCCATGCTACCCAAAGCAATTTATAAAATCAGTGTGATCCTTGTCAAAATAGTAGTCACTTTCCTGTCACTGGGAAAGACATCTGACTCCCACAACTTAAAGGAAGGGTTTATTTGGCTCAGGTATCAGAACCGAAATTAAAACCAAAGATCTAAATCAGGTGGGCAATTATAAGGACTCACCATATTAATTTGAGGCCATAGGCGGCCAAGCACACAAGCAACTGAGAGCAAATGACTCCTTTATCAGGACATCAATTGAACCACTGTATTAAAGACAAAAATAAATTGCCTGAAACAAGATAAGAATATAGTTCAGAGAATTCAGTCCATGGTTGGCTCCAAGGAACAACGTGGCAGAAGGGTATAGCAGAGAAAAGTTGCATAGCATTGAAAACATCTATCATCTATCTATCTCTCTATCTATCTATCATCTATCTATCATCTATCTATCTATCTATCTATCTATCTATCTATCACCTACCTGTCTATCTATCTATCATCTATAAAGATAGAGAAAGAGCAAGAGCCAAAAAATATATACACACTTCAAGAAATGAAAAAAGTAGTATGATGTTTCTTCAACACATGGTGTTACCCTGATGTGGGAACCCTAGAGGATGTTGTATATCATGGAAAACCTACTACACTGCCAGCCCTTAGAGAAGAAATTGAAAATGACCAAGGATAACCTGCAGAAAATGTTTGGAAGCTCATGGCCACCACTTTGAGCACCTCTTATAATTGTAGAGGCCAAACTTTTATTAATCTCGTGATGTCTCAGTAAATTTAGTATTAAAATATTTATACAAATTTTCTTCTCTTGAAGTGTGTACATATTTTTTGGTGGAATCTGTATATATGCACAATGGAATAACATGTAGCCGTACAGAATGGAATGGATCCTGTTATTTGCTACAACATGAGAGGAAATCATTGTGCTAAATGAAATAAGTTGGGCACAGAAAGACAAGTACGTGATTTCACTCACACACGAAACCTCAAAACCCGACCTCCTACAACACAAGAAGAAAATGGTAGTTACCATAAATCAGAGAGCTGGGACAGGGAAAAAGATGGAATATGTTGATAAGTGGGGGAAAATAACATTAGTAAACACTAATGTTATCCACATTATTTCTCTTGCAAGAAACAAATTGACCCAATATAGTTCAAGAAACAATGTGGGTTTATTGAAAAGATACAGAGGAATTTCTCTGAAGCATCTTCTTTTTTTATTTTTTAAAATTTATTTTAAAAATAAAAGAAGGAAAACATTAACAAACAGACATCCATTTACAAAATAGCACAAGAACAATATAAGCAATACTCAATTACAGACAAAGTGGTAGGAAATTAACAATAGTTTTAGTATTACATATTGATATCTTCAAAGTGGTTTCTCAGGAAAACAAATATAGACATGTAAGCTTGATCAAATAATTAATCATTAACTGTTCCTTTCAGTAAAGCAATAGAAGTCAGTAGTGCAACTATGTTAGCTATCCTGTATACACACACACACACACACACACTCACACACAGAGAAGGGTATAGCAGAGAATTCTGTATATATATATGTATGTATGTATAAAATTTCCCCTTCTTTCTTTTCTCTTTTCCCTCATCCCAGTTGCTCTTTACTTTTGTCTGAAGCATGTTCTATTGCAGTTGAGTTAGATGTACGTCTGGGACAGGCAAACAGCTCTTCCCTGGCTCTGATTCTGTCTTTGTCTCCCGTTATCATTTCCACTTAGGGCTGTATATTGACTCCTTTCTATTGCTTCTCTCTGAGCACCTCCTTTATCTCATAGCTTGTGGCAGAGAAGGCTAATTGTTCACCAATATCTGTTCTCCCCTTCTTCCCTAAATAATAGAAGCCTTTTGCTTAGCTGTACACATGTCCTCCTAGCTAAAGATTTAATTTGTTGACTGTCTTGCAGCTAAGTATGGCCACACGACCAAGTTCTGTTTTCATGTGGAAGGGTGTGTGCAACTTTGTGATCACAGGAAGAGGCCTGCTCCTTTATTCATCCTTCTGTCTGAAACGGTTGCAGTAGAAAGATACTTTGGACCATGCAACCCTGAGATGGTAGGCCACAAGAACACAAGTGCCTAGGACTCTAGCAAAGAGGGGGTTGCTATATCCACTCTGGACTATTTATAATCAATCTATTATCTGGGAGAGAAAAACAAGATTTTTTGTTTTGTTTTAGGCAGTTTATTTTTGTCTTTGATACAGTGGCTGAATCTATGTCCTAATAAATGAGTCATTTGCTCTCAGTTGCTTGTGTACTTTGACCTCCGGTGCCCCAAATTAATGTGATGAGTGCTTGCAATTGACCAACTGACTCGGAACTTTAGTTTTAATTTTCAATTCTGATGAGATGGAATCTTGTTAGCTCAGCTCAGTTTGGCTGTCTAACTGGTTTAATCACCTGTGACTGAGGTTTTGAGGTAAGACGGGGTGAGGAGGAGGAAGGTCATGTTTGGAGAGTTTCCCTGCCCAAAGACTATCAATGTTGAATCATTAATAACAGGATATGGATGATAATCATGGGATGCCTGAAATCCTTAGTTTTTGTTGATTGAAAAACAAGCTTCTAGAATATGTTCTGGCTCAGTATATATTCTAGTCACCCCCCAGGACCCCTTAATTCTGTAGCACTGCCTAGTAGTCACTGAATAAAATTGAAATCCTACATAAAGATCCAGAGTTGTGAAAACACGCTTCATTGTGTTTATTCACTTACTGAATTTACCATCTACAGAGTGTATCTATGTATTTTATAAATATTTTTGACCTAAAATGTTATGTGAGCCAGAAAATTCCTTATACTCAAAAGTATTCATCTGCTGGGAAATTTAGCTTATTCACAACCTTTTGTCACGTGTGGTGTAGGTAAGGGGTTGCCCTGACAAGACCTTTTTTATGACAGTTCACTGGATGTGATTCCACACATTTAGCGTCCATAACCTCTTGTTTATGTTTAAGTGTCATACTTAAACTATAGACCGGTATCAAAGGACCACGTAAGATTACTGGAGGATGCAGGCTCCGAGATGTTCCTGTTGTTAGCAGTGAAGGTATTTTATTTCTGCTAAGCCTATACAGCAGCTTTTCACCCATGTGTTCTGCAAACCATTGATACTCACAGATACTCCAGAAAAAAAGGAATTCCAATGTAAAATACTTTGCAAGTTACAGTTTCCTGTTGGAGACTCAATTGCTATGCTGTCACATGGCCTGTCAAACTGAGACGCATGGCTTCTGTTGAATATTCTTTAATTCCATGTTGCCCCACAGTGTCACACTTTAGAAGATGCTATGTACGTGTATGTGATACCAACAGGACGGACAGACCCGCCAATGAGGCTATGGATAAAACTGTAAGAAACAAATCAAAGTAGCCCAACCAGACATGAGGCTGTTCAAAAATAACAAAGTGTTCATTCTTTTAAGTTGTGAAGGACTTTATACAGGTCTAAATAAAGCAAAAAGCAAAATTATAAAACCACAGTTGAGGCTATACCTAAAAACACAGACATTTATTTAACATTTTGTCACTTACAGAGTATTTACATATGCAGATAAACTTTTACTTAACTTTCCCCATAATATGAAATATTCTTTTTATTTTTTTAAGTGAGAAAATAGAATGCAAGTGGTTAGGGACTCTGACGGCACATAATGAGGCTAAGATAAAGGTGAGATTACTTTGAAAACAAAGGCAGTCTTCAAGTCAGCTCAGAGAGCCACAATAAATTATTGACCATTCAAAAACTGTGTCAGCAAAAGCACTCATTTATCCTAGATTTCATTTGGCTTGCTAAGCCTATTTTCTTGCAAAGCCTTTTTGTAAAGTTTTTTCTGCATAGTTGTTTCCTATCTACTTTCTATGAAACATACTTTGCAAATACCTGTCCTTGATCATCATTTCTCTGACTAAAACCAAAAATCATTATGTCCAGTGCTCTCACAGAAATCAAGGCCTGAAAGTCATACTATATTAAGTAGAAATAGACAAGAATTCACGGAACTAGAGTAAGGTCTACCTTCACGGTGTATAAAAGAACTCCCTTGCTAAGGAGTATCATTATGAACTCCTTCCACTTTGCAATTTGCCCAAACTGTTTGGGTGTGACTTAGGTCATAGAGGTTTTTCTCCTCTACACACTTTCCAAGAATTGAACCAGGTTGATGCCCGCCATAGGTTGCTTAAAGTATTTGGGATTTTATATACCTTCTGAAAAACACATGAGAACTGTGGGCCAAATTTTTAAAATGAATATTCTAGATTAAAACAAACTGATAACTATACCCAGATGTTGATTCACTGAATGAACCTCAAGTGATGCTGTTGCAAATTTCAAAGTTTTGATGGGCCAACAACGCAATTACAATTTTAAAAGCCAAGAACTCCGCATTACTGGGGAGTCCAGCTTCTTTCAGTTGCCAGCCAATCTATAAAAAGTCATTATAAGCATCTTGGAAGATAATTCCAGGAAGGGCTCCTCAGAGAATGCTGTGAAAATGAAAAGACATGAAGGCATAGATGCCACACTCTTTAGCCTGAAAGTAGTGAAGTGGTGGTTAATGTCATTTCATTGTCTTATTGATCAAAATGTCCTCTAGCTCATGCTCATTCTCAGTGACTAATTTAAGAGAAAAAGATAACTTTGAGTTAATATTTATATGCCATATCTTTTAAGTGTTTTAAAATAAAAATCCATAAATAGATCATTTCTTCAGTTCTACTTTTAGCTTTTCTCTCCCATTCATAGTTGGCAAGATAGTATGCACTTAATATTTTAAATCCGTAATCTACTGTGGTCCTCTGTTTTCTCACGTCTAAAGCAAGAAGACTGAGTCAGACAGTATGTAAGGTCCTGTTGGTGCTATGATTGGAGTGCAGTTCCAGCCTCATGGTAGGCGCTGGATAAATAATTGCTGAAAAATTCTGGCTACCCCGTGCCATGGTTTGTGTCTAGATGTCCCCTCAAAGCCTCATGCAGTTATGGGTTGGGCTTTTAAAGTTTGTGATTGATCCATGGTCCAATGCTGGGATTATGGGTGTGAGTGCTACATCCGCCCTGGGGTGGGTAGTTTGCATACAGTGTAAGGGAGGGAGAGAGGCTTGCTTGCTGCTCCTCCCTTTTTGCTCTTGCTGCTTTTTCTGTCTTCCACCACCACGAATGGTTGCCCTCTGCCATGCGCCACTCTGCCTCCGAGCCAGCCAAGTATAGACTGAAGCCCCCACAAACTGTGAGCTAAATAAACCTTTCCTTCCTTAGTTTTGGGCATCAGGTATTATGTCTCAGCAATGAGAGAAAAGTAACCAAGACACCCAGGCACATATTTTGACTTCTGCCAACACAACAGATCTGCAGTCTGGCAGGGCTAGGTTAATAACTTGGCTTCATGACTTACTCTGTAAAGTTGAACAACTTATCCTTTCCAAGGTTGTGCGGCCATATTTATTGCATGGGTAAAAAGGTACCACCTCATTAGGTTGGTAAAGAATGGGATGAGGTGGTCTTTACCCCCTTCAGTGCAAGGACTTTTACAAACAAGCACCAAATAGTTGCCAGTATTATCATATTATAGGAACACATAAGAAATAAACATCAATAATAGTAGCTGGGTAGGACAGCTAGAACAGTTCACTTTATAGTTTGTCTGCCTTGCAGGCAACTGTTGCACTGGGGAATGTGTTCCTTGTCATAAAGCTCTGGTGTCTCCAAGCCTGTAGGTGCGAGCAAGCCCCTGGCTTCATTAGCCATGCTCCAGAGTTCCTGTCTCCACCAGCTTCTCTATCTCCACGCCAACATCTCACGCCCACCATCAACTGACCAACTCCCAGGCATTGTGTTCTTGCCAGCATTGAATCCTGCCCAGTCCTGACTGTAGTGTTTTCCCTGGCCCTGTCACTTTTCTCAGTCTTTTCCACTGAGTGCCAACTGCTTGGCCAGCTTGGTTTTGACTATCATATTTTCCATTCTGTCCCAGCCACCTAGCTATGTAATGTGTACAACAAATATGTGTTGAGTAAACAAATAAGTACAGGCAGATATTCACTGCTATTTCTAATTTTAAGAAAACTTGTTCCCAGATGGGTGTTTCAAAAAACAAATATAATCAAGTTTTAGCTCTTCTCATAGTTAGAGAAGTTCCAGAGGATAGATTATCCAAATAACATGCCTTTAGAGCCATCATACATGTGCGTGTGAAAAACGGTTGCTGTTTGGGAAATTCAGAAGATGAAACCACATTTTATGACTCAGAAAGAAATTGTCAGGTTTTCCATTTCCCTACACCTTTTATTGGCGATGGGATAGCAATAGTTCTCTCTGGCTAACGCAGGGGTTATCTGTTTTGCATCTTTCCATTAAAGAACTAGTTGAATATGCACTGAGCTTCAAAAGCTTGAGAAAACCTAGAAGTCATCAAAGCAATCACATAGGTGAAACTTCAATTGATTCTGTACATTTGGAGGCAGACAAGAAAACTGAATGTGCTGTGGCTGCAGAAAGTGTATGAAAGTAAACTACAAAACTGACTTGCTGTTAAAAATAGAATTTTCATTCCATTTGGCAAGGAGACGCCTCGCTCATCTACAACTGTCTCTGGTGGTTATTAAGACCGAGGCTTTTTGAGAATGAATACCATCTTTATTTGCTAAAATCAGCGGAAACTTCTTATAATCTCTGTGTCTAACAAATTTCAATTCCTTGGAGATTACATTATGATGTAAATTTATCTGAATACTGATTGCAAAAGAATACATTTGGGCTTTGCTCATCTCTAATGCAATAAATAACCTAAAAAGAATCTTACCTCAGTAAAGTCTTATTTTCAGATGTTACTATTTCATTGTTTCATATATACATAGAGGTCATCAAAAAGGCTACAGTAGTTAAAATTTCACTGTTAAAATTTAAGTTACCCGACAGCCAACAGGGAATGACATTTCAATTTAGAAATAAGAGTGTGGGTCTCATCAAGAAGCAATGAACTCATCTATCTGTTCTTTGTTAAGTGGCTGCTTTGTGTGAGGCATCACATTGTGTTCATGTACAATTTATTCACTTATACATTGTTTTAATATATGTGTTAAATATGGAAGCTGTAGGCACAATTCTAGATGCTGGGGGTGGATAAGTTTCACATAGTTCTTGCCATTAAGCACATCACATTACGTGATGGAGGAAGATGGGACATATGTATAAATGTGTAAGAAACATATGCTTCAGAGTAGGTCTCCTTGGCCTTTTCCCCTGACTGCCACTCCAGCTGCACCATGCTTGCTCTGAGCTCCCGGCTCCTGCTAAGCTTGTGCAGCTGCCGTCTGCCTCAGCCACCACCATGATTATCTACCTGGACCTCATCAGCCACGATTAGATGTTCTCCGACATTTACACGATCTGTGAGCTCACGGACTGGCTGTGCCTGAAGGTGGCAGGCAAAGTGGTCGGTAACAGAGGGTAGCATTGATGACTCGCTCAGTGGTGGAAACGCCTCCGCTGAAGGCCCAGAGGGCGAAGGCACCGAAAGCACAGTGATCACTGGTGTTGATATCATCATGAACCAGCACTTGCCGGAAACCAGCTTCACAGAAGAGGCCTACAAGACGTACATCGAAGATGATATGAAATCAATCCAAGGCAGACTCAAGAACAAAGACCAGAAAGAGTAAAACCATTAATGACGGGCTGCAGAACAAATCAAGCACATCCTTGCTGATGTCAAAAGCTGTCAGTTCTTTGTTAGTGCAAACATGAATCCAGACGGCACGGTTGTCCTCCTGGACTGCCGTGAGGGTGGTATGACCCCATTTATGATTTTCTTTTTTCAGGGTTTAGAAATGGAAAAACGTACATGGATTCAGTGGTTACCTTGGGTCTGTCACTTATAACTGGCTGCTGCTTGTCATCCTCACAGCACCAGGATTTCAGACAAAGGGGACTGATGGCATCTTGAATGCTTTGCTTATTTTGACCGAGATTCTTTTGGAGTGGAGGCTTTGTTTTTAGGGAAAAAACACCTCATGTAGGTTGTCTAAAAATAAAGTGCCTTTAAACTCATTTGAGAGAATGCCTCTTCATTTATACATGTATAAACTAAATCCTTTGTAGCGTTCGTGGGGAAGATAGACCCTGGTCACACACCACTGCTAGAAAGCGTAAGACTGTCTTCAAATAACTTCTGCAGTGGAAACTACTTCTGTGACTGGAATATACGACAAGAATCAGAGTTTTAATTCTGAGTTGTAGCGAAAGGAAAAAGACTATGTTCACAGCAGTGCCAGCATCTGAAGTGGAGCCTTATATATTTCATCACCTACAATGGTAGTAGTTAACCCTGGAAGAGATTACGAACAGAATAGAAAGACTTGACACAGTTGGGGAAAAAAAAGAATAGGTCTCCTTCAGGGGCTGGGGATTTAGGTCAGCGGCAAAGCGCCTGCCTGGCAAGCGCAAGGTCGTGAGTTCGGTTCCCAGTACCAGAGAAAAACAAAAACAAAAACAACAACAAAAAAAGAATAGGTCTCCTTCAGGGGCTGGGGATTTAGGTCAGCGGCAAAGCGCCTGCCTGGCAAGCGCAAGGTCGTGAGTTCGGTTCCCAGTACCAGAGAAAAACAAAAACAAAAACAACAACAAAAAAAGAATAGGTCTCCTTCAAAGACCAGCACTAAGACCAATTACTAGCTTTTAAAAAAAATATAGCAGAAGTTAATAGAATGCTACTTTTAAACTGCTGGAAAAAACAAAAATCTACCAATCTAGAATTCTATATCTTGAAAAAATTGTGGGTTTTTTTGTTTTTTATTTTAGAGAGACAAAAACAATGACACAGAGTTTCAAAACAGGATAGTAGGAAATTAACAATGGTGAGCATATTATGTATTGTTACCTTCAAAGTAGTTGCGCAGATTATAAAACATAGACACACAGACTCGATCAAACAATGTAAGCACAAACATTCTTTCAATGAACTAAAAGAAAATAACAGTACAATTATCTTAGCTATCATATATATAGATAATATAGTATATTATATATACATATATATAATTTCTTTTCTTTCCCCTTCCTTCTTTTCTCCTTTCCCCCATCCCAGCTGTTCTTTCCTTTTGAGCAGTTTCTTTCTCTTTCACAATATTTGCTGTAGATTTTGGATCTTATTTACTCTTTCAGTTTCTTACACTAGGGAGACAAGATTATGTTTATACATGTGAGTTTGATTTATTTCACTTATGAGTATGGTCTCTAGTTGCATCCACTTACCTATAAAAGCCTCAAGTTTATCCTTCTTTATAGCTGAGTACTACTTCATTACATCTTTTCTTAACTATTTCTCAATTGGTGGACATTTGGGTTGTTTCCAAGATTTAGCTATGGCAAATTGTGCTACTACAAACATGGGTGCACATATATGGCTGTGGTATGATGTTTTTAATTCTTCTGGGAAAATACCCAGAAGGGGAATGGCTGGATTGAATGGGACCTCTAATCCTAGTTTTTTGAGGAATCTACACACTGATTTCCACAGTCGCTGCACCAGTCTTCCACCAACAGTGGAGAAGAGTTCCTTTTTCCCCACAGCCCCTCCAGCATTTTTTTGAATGGGACCTCTAATCCTAGTTTTTTGAGGAATCTACACACTGATTTCCACAGTCGCTGCACCAGTCTTCCACCAACAGTGGAGAAGAGTTCCTTTTTCCCCACAGCCCCTCCAGCATTTTTTATTGGTTGATTTCCTGATGACAGCCATTCTTTCTGGGGTGAGATGGAATCTCAGTGTTGTTTTAATTTGCATTTCTCGAATGACCAGTGATGTTGAACATTTTTACATATATTTATTTGCCATTTGTATTCTTCATCTGAAGAGTGTGTGTTCATCTCATGCTCATTTTTGGATTGGGTCTTTGAATTTGGGGGGCCTCATCTTTTTCAATTCTTTATGTGTGCTAGATAGCAGTCCTTTGTCTGAGGGACAGTTGGCTAAAATTTTTTCCCTCTCTGTGGGTTTTCTTTTCACTCTGTTAGAGATTTCTCTTGATGTGCAAAAACTTTTTAATAACATGAGATATCACTTGTTGAGTCTTTGAAGTGCTTCTCTTGCAGTTTGGGTTTGATCATGCTCTCTTTGCCTACCCCTATGTCTTCAAGATTTTTACCCACTTTCTCTTCCGGTAGATTTAGTGTTTCTGTTTTAATATTTAGATCTTTGATCCATTTTGACTAGTTTTTTGCATGATGATAAACATGGGTCTAGTGTTAGTCTTTGGCATGTGGAAAGCCAGTTTTTCCAGCACCATGTTTTTCAGAAATTGCAGTGAGCTAAAAATATTTTCAGTCAATTGAAAGTTGAGTGAAGTTATCATTAGCAAATGTATAACACAGGAAATTCTCAAGTAGCTAGTATGGTGGCACACACCTGTAATCCTAGCACCCTGAAAGGCTGAGGCAGAAGGATCAAAAGTTTGAGACCAGCTTTTTTAAAATAAAACAAATGGCTAGGGATACAGCTCATTGCACACACCTAGGATTCAATCCCTAATACCATAAAACAGACAGCAGAAATCCTAATGTATATTTCTTTGGGTTGAAAGAAAATGATCCTAAAAATCTGGAGGAAGGAAAGAAGATTCCTCAGCATGGGAAAATGTAAAAATTTTTTCTGCTTAATGCAATGACAATAATAATATCTTAGGGGATTTACAACATTTGGGAAAGTGAATGATTTTAAAACAATAGGAGAAAGGTAGGAGGCAGGTAATGGAGTTCAATCATTTTGAAGTTCTTGCATTATTCCTCATGTCAATTGAGAGATAAACATTTCCAAATATTCCTAAATACTTTCTGGTTGTAAGATGCACACTAAATATAAGGACATGGATAAGGTAAAAAGAAAAGTTTAATAAAGATATACCATTCTAACATAAGCCCAAATGGACTGGTATTGCTATGATACCATCAATAAAATATACTTTAATATAAGGCTTACCTCAAGAAATACAAAGAGGGCTATTTCATAATGATAAAAAGGATCAATTCAACAGGAAAATAATTTTAAATATGCATGCATCCAATAATATATTCTTAAAATATATAAAAGAAGAAGTACACAAATCCACAATCACAGATGTAGATTTGAAAATGTCTATATAATTGATAAAATGAATAAAAAGTCAATATCTGAAACCTTTAGGATAACTGTGTTGTTTTATAATCAGACCTAGGAAAACCTCAAAATTTTATTAATTTTGAAAAAAAGAGCACCTTGCCTAATATACTGATATCAAACAAGGCAAAAATCACAGAGTTTAATTACAGTAACGTATCCTTTGACTATGTTAAGTCTAGGGAATCCATAGAAGTGAGATGTGACCTCTTTTTTCCATGGCCACACTCCAACAACAAAACAACAACAACAGCCAAGATTTATACAGTGCTTGTTGAGTGCCAGGAACCATGCTAAGCTCTTAACATGTGTTAATGTATTTAATTTCCCCAATAACCCAATAAGGTAGGCAATTATCCCATTTTACTAAGGTCCTGGGACACTAAGTAACTTATCCCAGGTCAACCCAGCTAGTAAATAGAGAGCTGAGATTTAGACAAATGTTTTAGTGCTATGCCACATTTCTTATTCCTTTTTGAGCATTGTGTCAGTGAACATTTCCCTTCCAACTATGATTTCCAGTTGAGCAGGAATATTTTAGGAAAAAGAGAATTGGAAGAATGGGGCTGGGACTTCCCTATGGAGCTAGAGCCATCCTACCCTCTTCTATAGAGGGCTGATGGGCAGGTGTGACCTCTGTGTGCATATTTAACCTCTACAGTGGAAGGGGTATTCCCAAGCTAGATGCTTGTCCACCTCAGGTTTGGATGTCATGTTTTGTGTGTGATGAAGCAGTTGCTCCTTGGACAACCTCAACCCTGCAGCACGCAAGGAGAGTTAATAGACTTTCCTAAGTGAATTTCTGGAGGAGGCTGGAAATCGAATCTTCCTCCTTCCAGCACACCAGAACCACTGACAGCATTTATAAAAATCCTTCATGGAATATATTAAACTGAATTTTATTTTATTATGTGTGCTCTGTGTATGTCTTTGTTACTGTTGTGGTTTATTTGTCTTAATTCTACATGCTTCTTTACCTGAGGAGTCAGAGATGTGCCTCCCCAACAAGAACTTTACTTGACTTTTGGTACAGGGATTTTCTTTACATTTTTGCTACAGAATTTCTCTAATCACAGCACTGCTGACATTTTGGACCATGTAATTCTTTGTCATGGGAGCTGTATGTGCATTACAGGATGTTCAGCAGCATTCCAACATTCTAACCTCCAAATGCCAGTACCGTCCATGCTCCAGTAGTGACACAAGAATGTCTCCAGACAATGCCAAATGGAGAGGGAAGACGTCCAGGATTCATTACAGAAATAAAGCCAAGCTAGCTATAAAGCCCCAGATAGCTCACTTCCACACAGCCCACTGCAAAATGGCATCTACAGGCTCTACTCACTGTGACCTTGAGTAACAAACACATCCAGCTTCGAGTCTGTGCCTGAGACGGGGTCTTCAGAAAATACTTTTGGAATGAATGAAAAAAGTAAACACTGAATATATAATTACACTAATGTCACAAATGTGGGGCCATTGGATTCAAATAGTTCACATCTATGACTTGCTTGGCTAATTTTATACAGAACTTAGCTGACATGCATTCATTCATTTGTGTCTTTCTCTATCCTTTGACTCAGAAAATGCTTCTTATGGATCTTGCTGTGTTTAGGAAGCCTAGCACAATGGCTCCTGGGCGGGCACTGGAGTTGGACTGCTGAAGTGTCATTGCTGCTCACTGGGTTTATGACCTCAGGCTCATTTATCATCGTCTCTGTGCCTTGTTCTCTCATTTGCAAAGCAGGAAGGACGAGCACGTTTAGTAACACCTTCTACAGTTATAAGAATGCAGTTACATATATACTATTTGCCCATACCTAGTAGGTACTACACATATTTGCTATTATCACACCTAATTGGAAAAATAAAGAAGGGTAAAGTAAAAGAGGTGCATCCAGGTAGCTCTTATTTGAGGCAAAATATTGTGCACTGTATGATAGATTCCAATTAATTGGAAGAAGGAAGCAAGATCACATCCAGTGGAGAGGAGAAAATAGAGATGGTCTGAGGACAGAACACATCTGAATTGGTCCTTTTAAGGTTGGGTAGGTAAAGTAGGCATTATGGTTTATGTTTAGATAACCCCTCCAAACCTCATGCACTCATAAGCGGGACTTGGAAAGGTGATTGAATCATGAGGGTTTGTGGTGGATTATAACCCCAGCTGAACTGAGTAAGCGTGGTGCTGGGTGTGGGAGGCCCACCTGAGGATTGTTGCCAGCAGCATAAGAAGCAGAACTGGAGAAGCAGAAGTTAGGCTGTTGGGAGCTGAGAAAGGCTATTGGGAGCTGGCACAAGCTGTAAGAAGCTGTTGGTTCTGTTAGAGGAGCTTGTCATGCTGGCTTTCCTGATGAACTTGGCTGTTTTCATCCTCTGAGGAGCTCAGGACCTTGATGGCACTGAGAATAGCTTCAGTTCACTTCGGAGGAGCTCTAGTACTCACTTTGAACATCTTCCTGGCTCCAGAGGGGAAGATGGTGCACTACCAGTCTCCTGGAGAAGCTTGCTGCGTTGGTTTTCCTGATGGGAACTCAGCTGTCTTCTTCACTGGAGGAGCTCGGGACTTCACTGTTGCTGAGGATGCCTGTGGTGCCGTTCAGGGGAGCTCTGGTTCTTACTTGGCACATAGCTTCCTGGCTCTAGTGTAGATCCCTCAGCCTGCTAGCACAGGTCCTTCATCCTTCTGGCACAGACTTCCTAGATTCCACCACTGACCTTTGGGCCTTCCCAGTGCAGATGCGTGAAACAGGCCTGCATGAGATGTTGTTATGGGCTTCAGTGGGACTCGTGGGAAGCACTGTTATGAGCTCTAGGTGTTCAGCTGGACTCATGCAGGACATTTCTGTGGGATCCAGGCCCTCAGCTGGATTCTTGGTCTTAGTGTGTGGACAGATTTCCTGCACTCTTTTGTATGTCATTCTCTGGATGACTATTATAAATAATCTTATAAAATATGTATTACACTGTATCTTATTTTTCACCTTGCAGGTATCTCCTAAACAATAACAGGGTGTTATCATTGAATGTGATGTTAGTAAGTGGAGCCTGGTCAGAAGAGGCAGGTCACTGGAGGTGTGACCTTCTGGAATGTATCTCTCTCCCTAGTTTCTCTCTTCACTCTGCTTCCTGGGCACCATAAGGTGAGCAGCTCTCCTCCAGCATGCCCCTGTGCCATGCCAGTTTGCCTCGGAGCCAATGGACTAAAAATGTAAACCAAAACTGACCTCTCCTCCTTGAAATTATAGGAATCAGGTATTATGTCCCAGTGGCTAGAAAGTAACGAGAACAGTAAGGTAGTACCTGAGATGCATGTGGGGTACATAGCGAGGGGACAGCCAGAGGAGCAAAGCTGTGGAGTCACATGCAGATAATTCTAATACTGTCTTGTTGAGCTGGAGTTTAGGGAGTTGAGGGCACAGGTTGATGACACAGGTTAGGAATAGTCTGAAGTGTTCTTCATGAAATTCAGTTTGTTCTTCACAGGATCACGGTGAAAAGCCTGAAACCTAGGGGAGTTCATTCAGGCTCATTGGTTCAATTGGTTTAATAGCTGTGTTCTAGACATGTCATATAACTTCTCCAGCTTCCAGATTTCTAACTTTAAAATGAGCAAAACACTACCTATCTCACAGAATTCTTGTGAGACTTAGTAGAAATCTTGAAGAGGGACTTATAGTGTCTGTAAACAGCATTTATTATCCTTCTGAAGGACTGAACTAGGAAGGAATAAGTAGAATGCTAAAGGAAAACAAAGGCAAAGAGCTAAAAGAAACTGAAATGTTTCCCACCATCTCTCCTAAAACACCATGTTTTGTTTTTATTTAAGAAGGTGATGCACCTTAAGAGAAGTGAGAGGGTTTGAGGAGCATCTGGTACTTTCATAAAACACAGAAAGATTTCTTTACAGTTTTTTTCCCTCATCTGTTTTAGATCTAATCTGTCATCTCTGATTCCCAATCCATCTCCCAAAATTGTCCCCTCTGAACAGAACTGCTGCAGATTCTCCCTCTCTCTGCATCTATCTGAGTTCACCTGTTTAATGTGTAGACTGATTTTACCTCTCATGAATGTCACAATTATCACTGATTTTTTTCCATTCTCCAGAATCTGTATGATCAAGAGCCAGTAGTTGACTAATCCTGTCAGCATTTCTCTTACTTGGAAATGGGGAGAAGGGAGAGAGAAAGACCAACCTAGAATTTTCTTTAGAGGCAGAGACAGGGAAAGAGTATATGATCAATGAATTTTAAAGCATAATTAGGAATGGATCTTGAAAGAGTTTGACTGAATTTCCCCACCAACCATCTTTATTGTTGATGTGTGTGTACGCAGCCAAAAGGAGTTGTCTGGATCAGAACTCTAACATTGTACTAGTACTTTTGACTACTATTATATTGTCACTGCCCTCTGGTCAAAGACCACCAGGCGTACACCTGTGAGTGGAAGAAAGTTTGGGTACATTGATGCTCCATCGGCATTGTGCACTGTCTCAGTAAGGAGGTATCAGGAAAGACACTGCTGGAGTTTGCCTCGTGTTAGGTGCTTCTGGTGAGAGTTCAAGAAGGCAGGGGTTTGTTCTGATTTAGATACTGTCAGAAGGCAGAGGTAATTTTATGATGGGATGTATTAGCATAAAAACATAACCTCCCAGTGCTTTAGCTATTGCTGCACAGTGCCAGAGGGAAATGATTCTCCTTATTTTTGGAGTTCCTTAAATAATCCACATTTTTTTATATAATCCGCATTTAGATCCCTACTTTGTAAATAGAAAGTTAAGTAGCGCTATTTTCTTAGTTCAATTAGACTCATCATCCAATGACATAGCTAGTATCTAGTTTTTCATGGAATGTCCTTCCTATTTTTATTTTTTACAGCCATTCCAGAAAGTGATGAATTGTCTTTGTGAGGTTAGCTATAATTTGCCTCCAGACACAATTTCATACCTTACTGGGTAGGTTTGTGGTCAGCTGTATAAGTGAATTGCTTGGGCAGGCTCCTGTAACTTGGATTTTCGATTCAAGAAAGCTGTGTGACTTTCATGTCATCTTGAGTCCTTTGACCCAATGCTATATCAAGTTGCTCTTTGTCATCTCAGCACATCATCCTCTGAGTCCACTTTTTGTGGGGTAAAATTTTCCTCTTCAACTTACTTTGCCTATGACATACTGTTCATCTTTATACATCAGACTGCCAGCTTGATTCTCTTGTGTGATGACTGCCTTTAACAAAAATACACGCTATTCTTTCCACAAATAGATTATAATGCGCTGGTGTTCGCTGCATAGTTCTTGACCTCCTCTTGAACTTGGCATCCATTGACTTCCCCGCCTCTGCCAAGGTTGCCTCACACAGCTCTGCTGTTGCCTTACTCCTGGCTATGGGAGAAATGGGTCTTGAGACGGTTTCAGCACAACTATTACCTCATATATCCCCAAAGGGTTGTTAGCCAGACACAGTCCTCTTAAGAGTTCAAGGGGCCTCACTGGGCTGGTGGACAGATGGACTTACAGACAGAAAACATTAGTCTTAAACATTTTTACATGCTTTTATTCTTTGAAGGATGCTGGGTACTTTGGCATCTTTTAAATAATGGCTAAGGTTGTTTCAGAATTCTTCACTTATAATGAGTCTTTTCTACCAATAAATCTATCCTGTATGACACTAGATGATTTTCTGGCACCCTAGCAGGATTCCTTTCTAAAACTGTAAGGGTTGTAATTTCAACCAGGTTCTTGATGGATACTACAGGCCAGAGCTGCTTGACACACATTTGGCTTTCTAGGACCTCGTGGATTCTGTAATGAAAGCCAGAGCTTATCTAGCATTCCAGCTTTCAGGAGGAAAATGGACAAACTCCCACTGGCCAAGAAGGAAGATAGAGCCTGATCCCCAAGTGCACTGTGGAGCATCCCTCTCTGGCACCTCAGTGTGAGGATGAAGCCAGACGTGCAAAAATACAACTGCACCGTAAGTAAAGGCAGAACTTTCACTTGTAGGCTACATGACAACTCTAATGGCCTTTTCAATACCAAGGTGTTGTGACCGCCCCTCAGAGAGAGCAGGGCCCTGCTCAGCTGATGATCATTGTTATCAGCTACACCGGGAAATTCATTCTTGTAAGGAAACTCATTCCCGTAAGAAGCTGTCTGGAAGTGATGTATAGCATAGAGGGCTTCTGCGAATGTGAGCACGCTCTGAAAGCATCCCATGAAAAGCTCATCGCTGACTGTCAAAAGCATTGGCTTTAAAATGTGTCCATCAAAAGCTTATATATATATAACTTCATTTGTGGTT
>NW_004955502.1:3644470-3677246 GCF_000276665.1 Chinchilla lanigera
TATATATATATATTATGTATATATAAATCAGGATCAGTCTGAAAAAGTAAAGACTGATGCTAACTAACCAGCATTCTATCCGAGCAGGAAGATTGGCAAATAAGAGAGAATAAAGGCCACAGACAGATGACTGAGCCGGAGCATTTATCTTTGGTGATTGCCGACCCTGGTGCCTGTTGCCTTATCTTGGTTGCCTGGGGTTGGAACTCCCCCCATGCTGACCTATCTGTCACCATAGTCTCTTTTTCTCCATAATGGGAGCCTTCTGTGTTTTCAGGCCCTATTTTCTTATATCCAAAGTAGCAAGTAAATGGGCTTATAACCAGTGGGTGATTGGTCACCCACCTCATTGTTGTCACCAAGATAGCATATTTTAACATGAAGTGAAGATAGTATTCAAGCTGTCTGGTTCCATGGTGTGCAGGAAAGCCTGGACACGTGAGGCTGTGGTGGAGGGAGGTCCAGCTCAGTTCTCACTTCAATCTCTCTGCCAGGAGAGGTGTTTATCACCTTTGAAACCACAGGCAAGTTGCCTCTAGGGCCTCTGTTTTCTCATCTTTAAATTAGGTGAGTAATAGTAATACATATTTACTGAACGCTTATTCCTTTCCAGGCACTGTTTTAAGCATGCCATGTCTATTAACTTACAGAAAACTCACAATAAACTTATGGAATTAAGTAGCTGAGGCACAGAAAGGTTAAATACTTGCCCAGGTGGCAGAGCTAGGGCTCAGAGCAAAGCAGCCTAGCTCAGACTTCGTGTGCTTGCTCACTGCACGGACTAAACCTCCACACTGACTTTCTACTTTGTAAAATACCTACAACTTTGTAGTCCTGTAGAACTTTGCTCCCTGACTTGCTTTTGTTGCCCAGAATTGCTTTTGCTATTCTAGGTCTCTTCTATTTCCAAATGAATTTTAGGAATGTTTTCTCTAGTTCTGTGAGGTATGCTAATGATATTTTCATTGGGATTGCATTAGATCTATATAACAGTTTTTATATTACAAAGCTACTGTGATAAAATCAACATGGTATCAGAAAAAAAAATAGACTTGAGGATCAGTGGAAGAGATTAGAAGATGCAGACACAACCCCAAACATGCTCAACCACTTTATCTTTGACAAAGGGACCAAACATATTCACTGGAAGAAAGATAGCCTCTTTAATGGTGCTGGAAAAACTGGCTCTCCACATGCCAGACTAATACTAGACTCCTGTCTATTACTATGCACTAAAGTCAAAATGTATCAAAGATCTAAATATTAAAACAGGAAGAGAATCTACTGGAAGAAAAAGTAGGTAGAAATCTTGAAGACGTAGGTGTAGGCAGAGACTTCATGCAAAACCCAGACTGAACAGGAAATATTACAAAGAATCAACAAATGGGATCTCATCTTATTAAAAAGCTCTTCACAACAAAAGAAATCACCATCAGAGTGAAAAGACAACCCACAGAGTAGGAAAAAAAATTATAGCCAATTGTCCCTCAAACAAAGGACTGCTATTTATATAAAGCGTTGAAAAAAATTAGGTTCCCCAAATTCAAAGACCTAATCCAAAAATGGGCATTGCAGATGAAGACACACTTCTCAGCTGAAGAAAGACAAGTGGCAAATAAATATATGAAAAAATGTTCAACATCACTGGTCATTTAAGAACTGCAAATTAAAACAATCCTGAGATTCCATCTTGCTCCAGAAAAAATGGCTGTCACCAAGAAATCAATCAATAACAAATGCTGAGGGGGCTTCCGGGAAACAGGAACCCTTCTCCACTGTTGGTGGGAGTGTAGACTGGTGCAACCACTATGGACATCGTGTGGAGATTCCTTTAAAAACTAGGATTAGAGGCCCCAATCAACCCAGTTATTCCCCTTCTGGGTATGTTCCCAGAAGAATTAAAAGCATCATACCACAGAAATATATGTGCACCCATGTTTACAGCAGCACAATTTGTAATAGCCAAATCTTGGAAACAACTCATATGCTCATCAACTGAGGAATGGATAAAGAAGATGTAGTATTTTATATAATGGAGTACTACTTAGCCATAAAGGGTAAAGTGGAGAATTTTATAGGTAAATGGATACAACTAGAGACAATACCCATAGATGAAATAAATCAGACTCAAGTGTATAAACATCGTATTGTCTCTGTAGTGTGAAAAGATGAACAAATAAATAAGATCCAAAATGTATAACAGATGTTGTGAATTGAGAAGAAACTGTTCAAAAGAAAAGAGAAACTGATGGAAAGAAGAAAGGAAAGGAGGGAAAAGGAAAAATATATGTATACAAGACAGTTAAGATAATTATACTGCTAGTTTCTCCCAGTTCATTGGAAAGAAGGTTTGTGCCAATATTGTTTTGACAATATTTCATGTCTATATCTAGTATTCTGAGTAACTACTTTGAAGGTAATACACAATGTATTAATTACAGTCTCCTATTATCTTGTTTTGAAATTCTGGGTTTTTTTCTCTTTAAAATTAAAAAAAAAAATTAGTCAATAAACAAATTCTGCAAAATACCTAGAACTGTACCTGACACACTAATTGCCCAATAACAATCTTACTGATCTGTTTTTCTGTAAAATCTGCCCCACCAAAGGTTCTACTGTTACATCACGTGTTATTTGGGCAATTTCAGCTTCTCTTTCATAGGAGGAGACGTATGGTAGAAAACACTTTCATTCAACAAATCAGGCTGGATTTATACAGTGTTATGCCTATTTAGGTCTTGGTGAATATTCCTGGGTAAATCCTTCCAGCCCAGGGAAAGGTGGGAAGGAAGAATGCCAATAAACTCAATATAAAGTTGGGGCACTAAATGTTACAAGAGTTACACATAGGAAACATATTTTCAGATCAGTGGAAAAACATTGTTCTTCTAGTTATTTCTTCAGACTGGGAAGTTTAAGTTCATGTGAGTCATGGTCGTCAGAAATACCAAGATACAGTGGAAAAAAATATGCACGTAGAGCCATTGAAGCCAAAACCTAAGACTTGGGACTCGTGTGTATTTTCATCTGGAAAAATGGATAATTTACTGACTCCTGAGTTAATGTGAGCCTTCAAGTGAAAGCAAATGTAATAATCTCTACATGCAGTGAGTCTGTGTAATAAATGGGTCTAAGACATGCTCTGATGCTCACTCTTTTTCTGTGTATTTATTTAGGCCGGGTAGCAGGCATACACTGACACCCTTAATCCTTACAGAATTGCTCTAAGCTGGGCTGTAAATAAGCTCATTAAATCACTTGTTTTTTATCAACTGAATACAACTAAATTAATGCATATTCTTCATCAGCTGAGTACCCATACAAGAATTTTGAATTGTATAAGCACCACAGAAATAGAACTGTTATTTTTATTTTCTGCCAGGTACCAGTAGGTGGTTGGGTGGAAAAAGTTCCTTTAGGAAACAATGTCAGGATTTCTAAGTTTTGTGAGTTTATTTAAAGAAAATGCATGTAAGCAATAAATAGAGAACTATATTCTATTTGAAAACTGACTGGGATCCAAGAAGTAAAATGTGAGGAAAATCTGGCTTCTCTATAGTGTGCTATGTGGCAGATGTGTTTGTAATTCTGCTTAATTGTTTTTCCACCAAAAGCCAATACTAATCTTTTCACAGCTTCTTACCACATTAGGCTCAGTGTTTCACTTTCTATCAATTCCATCTGAAGAATCAATTTTTTCTGTTTGAAGGAAAATGGAAAGACATCTACCCAGATGTTCCAGGAAAATGCAGGCCGTTTTTGAGGTCACTGTCCTCCTACATCTAACCTGACCTACTGTATTATTTTAGCAACCTGCCTACCTCTGGCTGTTGGGCCCCTTCTCTGTGTTTAGCTCATTTTAATGAACTTGCTATCCGTATAAGTTATGTGGCTCTCTGTGGACACCCTTACTACACTTGGTAGCAAATTCAAGGAAGTGTGAATTGTAGACTTTAATGTGGATACAGTAAGTCCCCAATTTATGAACATTTGAGTTGCGGTCTTTCACAGATACAAATGGACTTTGTATTAGGAACATTTGTAGATGTGAGCAAGTCATTGAAGTAGCTGCTGTATCTGCTGGACATTATCACAGTTTTACTGCTGTATACTTACTGAGCAGTGCATTAGTGTAAGATAGTACAGTGCTCGGTCAGAGCCTAGGATGTCTGGAAGGAAGAGAAGCAGTGGTGATGTGGACGGGACTCATAGGAAGTGCGAAGCAATAACCATGGAAACAGAAGTGAAAATAATTGAGAGATTGGACCAAGATGAAAAGATAGTACTGTACCGCCACTTTAAGGTAATTTTAGAAGTGAAAATAGTTTATTTACAGTATTTCTGGGGTGGAGTTATTATTTACATTGCGTATTTGTGTCACATGTGTATAAAGTTCATTTTGTGGGATTTATGAATGAATCCAACCTACGAACATTCTCCCAGAATAGAACTCATTTGTGAATTGGAGACTTACTGTAATACATAAGTGATGATAAAGTATAATGGCCTTAGCCATTGGTGATTTGGAAATATAATTTACTTAGAAGTAAAATCTCCTGAGTAAACCATGTTAAGATCTCTCAGTTGGAAAGAACTATTTTTTGTGTGTGTGCTATAATATTTGCTTTGCTTTTTTGATTTAAATCTCCCTACCTTATTGTTTCTATGATTTCTGGTTGGTTCTTTTTTGCATTTCTTTGTTCATTTTATGAATCATCACTTTTTCCTTTAAATCCCCAACATGAGTGCAAATGATTGATTAAAATGGCTATTATTTACGAAGTATAAGCGTACTATATCATTAGTAATTGTAACTTAGTTTGCAAGATCTTTCCAAAGATATATCTGGAGATGAGATTTTTTCAGGAAATCTGGCCTAATGATGTAATTTTATGAATGTTTTATTTCACTGTTTATTAGCATCCTGGGGTAGGGATCATCAGAGTGTTAGCAAAGGTCAGAGCAGAGACCAAAGAGAAATGTCTTCTGGGTAATGTTTCCAGGGACTTAACCTCCTAATATGTGCAGCTTTGTCTTCTGGAAGGAGCAGAGAACCTGGATAAAACTGACTGGAACAACGAGGGGATTCATTAGCTCGCATCACAAGACTACCTGAGGTAGGGCAGTTCTGAGTACAATTTGTCATGAGCTGTCTTTGCTTCTCTGTCATCCCCTTAGTCCTGCCATCTGCTGGCCTTATCCTCAGGCTTGTAATGAGAGGCTGGAGCAGTCCCAGGCATGCCACTTCCAGGACTGGCAGTGAGAGGAGGCACTTGTTATGCGGCAAACAATCTGGCCTATGTTTCACGTCCCTACGGTTTCATTACATGTGCTTAATATAGAATTGATCCGATTTTATTCTTCATTCTTATTAAATTCTTTTGGGATTCTGTGCTTTGTTTAGTGTGGAAAAAGATGGAAAGGAAATTTTTTGACTGGTATTAATAAATAATTTCATTTAATATTCTTGTTACAGGTTTTTTTTTTTTTAGAAAGCAAAAGAACTGAGAGGGCTGTAGTGAAATTCAATTGAAAACAGGTCCAAATACAGAAAACTAGTGCTTGCTGAAGTAGATTTTATATTAAATAAAAGGTTGGGAAAAGGGTAATCTTTTAATTGACCAGTTCCAAAAAAGCTAAAAAGTAATGGGTTTTTTCCTTTCATTTGTGTCTGGCAAATTTTAATTCTTTCTTTCAGAAAGGGAGGCCTGACAGCATGAAGCAAAGAGACAAATTTTCTTTTGCATTTGGTAACTAATGCTTTTTGGCATCTTTTAATCTGGCAGCAGGCTGTATGTGAATTACTGATTACTGAAAGCTGTGACTGGTGTAAAGTCTTCCTCAACAGTCATACAACTGTGAAAGCTCGCTGATTCAAAGCCACTCCATACTAGTACTTTACCATGTGCTTCTTCATATACTTTGTTTCTTTGAGTGTCTTTTCTGCAATATGTCTCAGAAATGCCAGGATGGACCCCCACAAATGCCTCAAAATCTGCAAAATATGCTTTTCTGGCCAACCCTGGTTCGCTTCAGTAGTGTTTTGAAGACTTTCAGTGCTAACTGCAAACATTCATGTACCAAATTCCATGGGGCCTTCATCATTTTTAATATGAAAAGAATCTGGTTTTGGTTTCTTTAATCTTTTATGTCCAAATTGGGTCCAGAAGATGAAACTGTGGACCTGCATTACTAACTAAACACAGTGCTGTTGATGGAGGAAATATATGGAGACCCTACACAGTCAGATCTCTAATGTATAACTTCCTTCACTCTTGAAATGAAGAGGTCTATATAATACAGGAGAGAAGCACTGGTTTCTGGTCTTAAAACCAGTGCAATCGGAAAATAGTCTCAGAGGCACAGACTTGATTTATTTGAGATCTACGTGGAACAGTAGACTTGTACAAAAAGATGGGATCAGAGCTGATTTTATGAACCTCATTGAAATGAGAGAAGAAACTCTAGTCACATGGCCCATCTCAAAGCTTTGGCATTATGCTTCCATATTTATTATTTTCTCCAAAACAAGGTTCTTAAATTTATGATATAGGACTGTCAACATAGTCTGCATTAGGAGAGGGCTTCAGAGACACTGTGGAACTCTGAAATTTTGACTTTATACTCCTTGGTAGAGAGACTTTAATTTGCATCTGATTCTGAAAATAGCCACTGGTTATCCATAAGAGTTTATTGCCACTTCTTTTTTTTGTCTTTTTGAGACAGGGTCTCACTGTGCAATCCAGGGGGGCCTTAAGCTCATTTTGTAGCCAAGCCTGGTCTCGAACTTGCAATGATCCTCCTCCCTTAGCCTCCCACGTGCTGGGATTACAGGCCTACACCACCATGCCTGGCTGCATTGCCACTCCTTAAAGGCATATCTTCTTTTCTGTAATGTTTCTCTCTATGATATAGAGTTGTGTATCAAATAGTGGGCCAGGCACCATGGCTCATGCCTGTAATTCCAGCTACTATGGAGGTGAGGGAGGAGGATTGTAAATTCAGACCAAATTAGGGAGCTTAGAGAGCTCTTATCTCAAGAATTAAAAAAGACTGGGGATGTGCACTAAAATTCAATCCCTATTAGAAAAAAAATTTAAGTGAATTCGTATATATTTAGCTTACACTTTTGTCTTTTAAAAAGTTTCATATTTTTAATGAAAGTTGCATGTATTTTCATAGCTTTTGTTATGGTTTTCATAGCTTTTATTATAAAGGTACAGTACACACACATATCATTTCTACATTCAACTTTCTTAACTATTTCTTTTGGAGTTACCCCTATATTTCCAAGTAACATGATTACATTGCTTATGTTTGGTTTTGCAGTATAAGCTATGATTTATTGATGTCCCATTTATAGAAGGTAAGAAATTAGTTTGTTATACTCTTTACCCAATAGATCTAGGATATTGTAGATACTTATAAACACTTCTAGACACACACAATTTCCCATCTTCCATTCCTCTAGTGTTTTTGTATGATAATATTTTGTCAGCTCAATCTTTGCTGCTTGCATTATTATTCACATGTAAATTTCACACATAGGTAGGTCACTATGATTATCTCTCACTGTTGTGTAACTTTCTTCTCTTGGAGATGATCATGTTTGTGAGTTCTAGAAAAGCATCAAAATAATTTTTGGGTTGTTTTTCTATTTTATCTTGAAAATTCCTTCAAGATAAATAACTCTTCTTTTAAAATGTTCTTATTTGTCAGGTTGTCCACCACTAACATCATCTTCTCTAATTATACATTAGAGATTTGATTGTGTAGGGTCTCCATATATTTCCTCCATTGTCATTTCACCTGCCTGATAGATTTCTGTCTTCCTCTATTTTGGTTACTTCCTTTGCTTTTTGTTGTTGTTGTTGTTGTTCTTGCTTTGTTTTTTTGTTTTGTTTTGTTTATTTGTTTTGTTTTGGTTTGGTTTGATTTTTTTTTGGTCTTTTTTGAGACAGGGTCTCAGTATGTAGTTCAGACTGGCCTTGAGCTCACTTTATAGCCCAGGTTGGTCTCAAACTCAAAAGGATCCTCCTGCCTCAGCCTCTCCAGTGCTGGGATTACCGGTGTGCACCACCACACCTGGCTGTTCCTTTGTTTTTCTTAGAACATATTTTCTGATAACTTCCCAACAAATAGCATAAATAATAAATATTTGGGGAATTTGCAAGTTTGTATCATTCCAATTTTAGTATATGTGCTGCTGAAGTGAGCATGTATTTGTTTGAAAATGTCTTAATCCTGCCCTTATAATTGTTTAATACTTTGGCTTCATTTACAATTGCAGTTGCAAATAATTTTCCCTCAGAATTTTCAAAAATATATAAACAGTAGTGTTTTACTAATAAAATTTTGGTAAATATAAAATTATTTTGTGAAATAAGTGTTTCCAAACTGCATCTTATAAATAGAGATTATTTATCTGTTGGTAAAATAACATAGAATGAAATATCATTAGCAAATGCATATTTCTAAATCTGAGCGGCAAAATAAACATCATTATAAAATTATTTTTTGTTCGCGTCTACAAACACTACTAAATGTTTACTTCTGCTGAGTAATAATTTCACTTAAATATTGCAGGGCTCATTTTATAGTGGTAATTTACAAATAGGTTTTAAAAAATTCTGTAGTGTAATTTAAATATAACAAACTAATTAAAATAACAGACCTTCTAAGTAAGGCACTGAAATACAGAATATGTTATTTTGGTAAGTAGAGATGAGTAGCTCTGACCTTTGGTATCTGTGGAACATCAGGTTCAGGTGTCCTTGATTTAAAATACATCCTGTTCTGGTATCTGCAACCTCCCAAAGCCAAGAAATAGGGTTGACTTCTAATCATCCACCTCCATTAATGAATAGGATCCCAACACAAAAATCAACCAGAAACTTGAACTAGAAAGAGAACCCTGGGCCACTAGAGGGTCAAGCCTCTTCTTTACACTAGTCACTTTGTTCTTCCTCAGGTAATTGACCAATTCAGATGCTAATACTTTTCAATTTCATCAAGAAATTCTTTAACTACTGTCATGTTTTTAACTGGTATAATTTCCTCAAAGACAGGGTGCCAAATTTTGCAATAACGAGCACAATAATCCACCTTAATGAATATTATCTTCATAAACATAACTTTTAAAATTTTAGATTCACACTTAAAATATGACATAAAGTAAAAGCAGTAATGTCTTCTGTTCTGCTACTACGTGTTCAAGCCACTTTCATCACGCAAATATCATTCAAATGACTCATCTATATAAGAGATAATATTAAAATAAACCCTGCAGCTGCCTATATCACCATATCTTGGAGTGCCTACTGCTGTTAAGTCAAAATTTGACTCTCTTTAACCTTAATTCTTAATATCTCAAATTGGACAGGTTTTTGGACTTTTTCTGTTCTGTGTACAATTATTTGTGTGGTTGTGAATCTGTCAAAAGTGGGCTGTTTATGAATGCAGATTTTCAATCAGTGCTATAAACTCAAGCAGCATTAATTATCAGTGGACTTGCTTTGGAAGATACACAAATTCAAAAATAGTTAAGAGCATCTGGATTAAAGAGAGTGGGATGCTTGAATGTTTTTAAGAAAATTTGGTTAATCAGCAAACTAAAAGAGTATATACCACTGACTGAGCCATTGTACTCATTTTAAAATAGAAGCTTTATTGAGATATAATTCACATACGATAAAGATCATTCCATTAATATTCCCATTTGAGTAGTTTTTAGTATATTCATGGCCATGCAGTCATGGATACTATTGATTCCAGATATTTTCATTACCCTAAAAAGAAAATTTGAACGATTAGCTGTCATTTCTTACTTCCTTCAGTTTCACAAATCATCTTTATGTTTATACGAATTTCCTTACTCTGGCCAAATCAGATAATGCATGGTTTTCTGTGACTGGGTTTCTTCACTTAGCATAGCTGTTATGCTTTGTGTCTGGATGTCTCTGCAAAGCCTCATGCAGTCATGGGGCGGGCTTCTACAGTTTATTATTGATCCATGGTCCAATGCTGGGATTACGGGTGTGAGTGCTACACCCACCTTGGGGCGGATAGTTTGCATACAATATAAGGGAGGGAAAGGGGCTTGCTCTCTGCTGCTCCTCACTTTTTGCTGTTATTCCTTTTGCTATCCACTCCCCCCACTCCACCCCCACCCTTGCCATGAACAGTTGCCCTGTGCCATGTGCCACTCTGCCTTGGAGCCAGCCAAGTATGGACTGAAACCTCCACAAACTGTGAGCTAAATAAACCTTTCCTTCCTTAATATTAGGCATCAAATATTTTGTCTCAGTAATGAGAGAAAAGTAACCAAGACGGAATTTGGTACCAGAGAAGTGGGGTCATTGCTGTGACTATACCTGACCATGTGGTTCAAAAGCCTTTGGAAACAGCTTTTGGGACGTGTTTGGAAAGGTTCAGAGATGTCTCCTGAAAGAGTAGAGCTGGAACGCCTTCAGCTCTTCTCTATGGGAGATTCTCAGAAGAGCTCAGAAGACCAGAAGGCTGGTAGAAATCCTGCCAGTAAAGACCGGGTTTGGGAGGTTTCTGCTGTGAAGGACTGCATTGGTTGTTGGAGTACAGACGATGTGTGTTATGCCTTAGCAGAAAGTTTGCATTTTGCTCGTGTCCAGAGACTTTACCTGAGACTGAGATTAAGGATGGTGGACTGATTAATCTGGCAAAAGAAATTTCAATGCAGTGGAACTTTGAGGCAGTGGCATGGCTGTCGCTAGGTACTTTTAGCCAGACTTATGTTGAGAATCAAGAACAAAGAGCCCAGCAGGATGATTTAAAATGTGAGTTTGGCCAGAAAGGAAGCTCCAGTAAAGCTGTGGACTGTAAAGATAAGAATTGAGGAGAGGGTCTGGGGATTTAGCTCAGCAGCACAGTGCCTGCCTGGCAAGCACAAGGTCGTGAGTTCGATTCCTGGTACTGGAAAAACAACAACAACAAAAAAAAAAGAGTTGAGGAGATCTTGATTGTGGAGGAAAAACAAGAGAATAAGAAAGATGGCTTGAGGGCATCACTCATCACTAGGAGCAGCAAGTCTCCACCCTTTGCAGCCTCAAACCTGCAAAGGTGAAAGATTTTGCTTTGAGGAGAAAGCCACAGAGTGCCCTGTTCCAGAATGGTGGTGGCAGAGAGAATTTGTTCCTTAGAATCAGATTCAGACTGCTCAGCAATCCAGGCACTCAACCCCTATGGCCAAGAGAGAGGAAAGCTTGGCTACTGCGGCAGCAGACGTTGGCATGATCCACACAGCACTGGTGTTAGGTGCATACAGAATGCAAGAGTTCTGAGGTTAAGAAGGCTTCCAGCTAGACTTCAGAAGGCCTGGGAGGCCAGGCAGTGTGCCCCTGAAAGGGCAGTGTGTGAAGCTGTGATTGAGAAGCCTAAAGTGCAGTGAAGACCTCAGAAGTTTGGAAAAGCAAGGAATGTGGATTGTCTAAGAAAAGCTGCAAGGAGGGAGCAAAGTGGGTCTAAGAGAGAAGCTGTGGGAGCTGTAGCCATCCAAAGTGCCATACAGGTGGAGTCACCCAAGCCCTTTGGAGCTCACAATGTGCCACAGATTGCTTCAGATGTTGGACGTGGAACTACAAGACTGTAGTTAGTGCTGCTGGATTTTGGACTTGCTTTGGTCCCAATGCTTTGTATCCCCCTGTTTGTACCTTTTGGAATGGTAATGTTTATTTTGTGCCATTGAATGTGAGAAATGTTTAACTTTTCATTTGTACAGGGGCTCACAGCTAAGAGTTTGCCTTAGATCTTGGGGAAGACTTGGGACTTGGACTTTTCAGCAATGCTGAAACTGTTAGGATTTGGCAATTCTTAGAGATGGACTAATATGACTTTTGCATAGAGGGGTGTGCATGAGTCTTGGGGGGGCCCAGGGGTGGAATGTTATGGTTTGTGTTTGGATATCCCCTCAAAGCCTCATGCATTTATGGGGTGGGCTTCTAGAGTTTATGACTGATCCATGGTCCAGTGCTGGGATTATGAGTGTGAGGGCTATACTTTTCCCAGGGCATACAGTATAAGGGAGGGAAAGAGTCTTGCTTTCTGCTGCTCCTCGCTTTTTGCTGTGGCTTTGCTCTTTTCTGTGTTTGTGAAGTTGCCCTTTGCCATGTACCACTCTGCCAAGTACGGACTGAAACCTCCACAAACTATGAGCTAAAAAAACCTTTCCTTCCTTAATACTGGGTGTTAGGTATTTTGTCTCAGCAATGAGAGAAAAGTATCCAAGACAGCAGTAGTTTAAAAGTTTATCCGTGGTATAGAACAAATACTTTATTTCTTTTTATGGTTGAATAATAGTTCATCATATAAATATAACAATTTTGTTTATCTATTGTCTTTGTTCCTTTTTCCTCATTGCTGAGACAAAAATCCCAATGCCCAAAATTAAGGAAGGAAAGGTTTATTTAGCTCACAGTTTGTAGAGGTTTCAGTTTATAATCGGCTGGCTCCAAGGCAGGGTGGCAGGGCAACACTTCAAGGCAGCACAAGATAGCAAAAGCAGCAAGAGTAAAAAGGGGAAAACAAGCTTCTTTTTCTTCCCTATACTGTATTTTGGTTATCCAACCATGCCCATACCATCTTCAGGCCCTCCTCTTGCACAGGCTCAGGATGAATATAAAGTAAGGTTGCTGGCTCCCTGCTTAGTCACACAGTTAACCTAAACTTCTCAAATTAATACAGTGAACAACATCTAGAGCAGGAAGAGCATGTCCTTTTCACTCCAGGATGTAGAACTGCTTAGTTATTTGGCTAAGCTTCTAGACTCCTCAAATTGGCATAATGTATAAACCATAACATCTGTTTATTAATTAATAGGCATTTGGGTTGTTTCCACTTTTTGATTATTATGATTGGTGCCTATCTGAGCCCTTCAATACACATTTTTGTGTGAATATATGCCTTCAGGTCTCTTGGGAATATAACTACAGAGTAGAATTTCAGGTCACATGGTAATTCTATGCTCTACGTTTTGAAGAACTGCCAAATTGTTTTCCAAATGGGATATATCATTTTATAATCCCACCAGTAATATACGAGTGTTCCTATTTTTCTACAGCCTTGCTAACATTTGTAATTGTTGTTTTTATTATAACCATCCTAGTGAATGTGAAGGGGTGTCTCAATGCGATTTTGATTTGATCCTCTAATAGCCAGTCATATTGAGCACCATTTCATGTGCCTACTGGCAATTTGTATATCTTCATTTGAGAAATATTAGATTGTTTGCCAAAGGTGATGAGTAGGGTAGTGTTGGAGAAAGTTGCCACAAGCTAGGTGCTTATATCTTCATGGAATGAAAGGAAGAGGACCAGAGATGTAGAAGAACCAATAAAGAGGGGTAAAAATAGAATGTGAATACCTGCACTTCAGAAAAACTGAGGGGTTTCAGGGATGAGGGACAGGTGCAGATGGAAATGATACTGAGGACCAGAAAGCTGACCTCATTTTCCTCCAGGCCCGTGGAGTGTGAGGTGTGAGGGATAAAGCAGCCACTCTGTGACCAGAGCACACGGAAAGCTATAGCTTCAGAAGAAGCCCGAGTCTCTCTGAGTAGCAGAAGGTGAAGGGAATTTTCCTGAAAAGAAGTTGAAGATGTAGGAGTTTCTCTACACTTAGGGTGAGTTTGTATCTGACCCTTTATTCCAGAAATCATCATGGAGCCAGGGAATAGAACATGATTGGGCCAGTGTAGGGGTTGTACAGAACCATCAGGCTGAGATTCTGATTTTGATCAGAATGATCATCTCAGTCACCAGGGTACACAGGCTCTGACCGGACAGCAGTGGCTGGTTGGAAAGGACGATCCTTCCATGAGAACGCAGGGTTCTCTGAGGCCCTGACAGTGTCTCAGTCCTGCTTGTGGTAGGGTGGAGCCTATGGAAGGCAGCACAAAGGAGACGTACTTGCACGAAGCACAAATATCTCTGAGCCCTGCTCATGCCTCTGCAAGAGGAGAGCCCTCTTGGCTGTATTCATCCCTATTTTTATGAGAGTATAATTCATGTGGATTGGTGGCTTTTTTTCTCTGTTTCCTATATTGTTGTATTCCTCCAGTCCCCCCACACCTGTATTTGTTTCCAACTCTGTCTGCAGGGCCTGAGGCAGGAGCATAAATGGAAACATCCAATTATCATGTCTGTAAGCCAATGAAAATTGTAACTCAAACTACGACATCAAGTGTGTTCTATCCTTCCACTTTGAAAAGGATGCTCTTTTTTTGAGACAGCCTCTCACTATGTAGTACAGGATCCCTTGAACTCACTTAGTAGCCCAGGCTGGCCTCAAACTCAGGGCGAGCCTCCGCCCTCAGCCTCCCGAGTGCTGGGACTACAGGCATGGGCCATTATGCCTACCTACAACTATGCTTTCTTAAAAACTTGGAAAGTCAGGCTCAAATCTAGGATTATCAGACCCTTGACAGGGGAGGGAGCTGGGGACTTGCCTTTCAGTTCAGATGTGAAGACCTACGTGCTTTCAGGATCGTGTCCCCGACTCAGGCGTTCCTGGGTCCCCGATATACAATCTCTCTTGTTCAGCCTCTCTGGAGACCGCATGGCCATTCTTTTGCTTGCAGTGAGGTCAGACCCCAGACTACTCCACATCAGGACATCCATCTACTCTTCCTCTGTTTATCTGATTCTGATTCAGTCTTACCAGAACTGCACTCAATACATCTAACTCCTTTTGCTTTGATTTGGCTTTTCTGTGGCACACCCGTCTCCCCTCCTTGAGCTTTCTCAGGTTTGCGCATCTGCTTTCCAGCTTCCAAAATCTTTTTGCCTCCATCTCTTCTCGGACTCTTTGTGCTAGTGAGTTTATGCTTAAAGAAAAAAAAAATTCCCATCATTTGGTGAGATTTTGGAATATGAATAAATGTTTCCTTAATTGTGTTTATTTATGTTTCTCTCTCCACTGGTAGTGATGACTGCAGTGAGCTACTGCATTTGTTATCTGTATGATGAAACTTGAGGTCTTTATATTTGAACACCGCAAACAACTGCCTTGGTTTTCTGACTGAATTGTTAGTTATTTAAGCACAATAGCTTACTCAGGAAGTATGGTGGATATTCATATGATGTACCTGCCCAGAATAGTCTACCACTGTTTTGGTAGTGGGTCTCCTCTTGCATTGGACTGTGCATGCTCTAAGAGGTTTGGTTGGGCCTGGTCTGACCTGCTTGGAGGAGATGCACACAGCCCGGCCTGTTCCATCAGCAGGCTTCACACTCTGGCCATAGTGATTGGTTTAGAGATAAATGCAAGATCCAAGTAAGTCCGGTGGAGCACAGCCCAGGACTTAGGTTGGAATCTTTAGGAAGAGGTGCTTTGTCTCACTGTGGTCACTGACCTGGCAGCTGTAAGACCACTCTAGCCTATGTAGCCAAATGCCTGTGTGAGAATGAAAGAAGGGAAAGAGGCCTGGGGAAGAAAAGGAGAGTAAATTCCCCCACATCATTGATTCTGCTCATTCTCTTCAGTATAAATATAATGCCACTGTGCCTTCAGAAATAAATAAATCTAAATTGTTAATGTGCATTGGCACTTTTTACATGTGAATAAAATTAGAAAGCATGATACTAGAGGTACAAATGTTTGATAAATTCCTTTCAGAGTGTTTGAGGATGATTTCATCTACCATCATTGGCTCACAGGGGAGTTTCAAAGGATAAGAAAAGTGAACAATACATGACTTCACCAGATGTTAGTAAAAGAATAATTTTAGACACTAAGTGTCTCTGGTGCACTTCTAATGTTTCAGTATATACAAATTAGATTTTATATGGGGCCTCCCATAATGCAGCCAACAACAGGGTGAAATTGAACTTTAATTTAAAGCAGAACTGGAGGAAAGCTGAGATTAAGAGGCACAATGTCTAGTTCCAACAACAACAAAAAAATTTAAACCATGGCTTTAAACAAAATCATGAATAGATTAACAGGAAGAAATCCATTTCAAAAAACTTTATAATGATTCAGTTATGAGAAAAATTGTTATGCACAATGTTTAATTGCCCAGAAGAAAGCAGTTAATAGAGAAATGATGCTAGATTGAAAAGCACAGCTGATACAAAATACTATCAGAACAAGCATCATTTGACATTTTTCTGTGTTTCTAAGTTACTTTTGAACTACATTTTATGCAGTCTTTGATTGAATCAGCTTGAAATCATAATTCAAAAGATATGTGAGAAATGTTCATTATTTCTTATATCAGGAATCTAGACAGAATTAATCTTATTAGGTATGTGAAGACAGAGGGCATGGACTTCATTGTTATAGAGCCTAGATTTTAATAGATTCTAGATATTTAATTATATATATTTAATATTACATGAATTCTGTATTTTTTATATTTATAAATACATAGATTTATTATATTATATTTATTATTTTCTAATATATATTTAAGGTAGAGTACCTTTCAATATTTCTTTTTGTATGAAGTGTACTGAAGCTTTTAAAATTACCATCACTTGATAAAAGTACTACTGTCAATTGGTATTTGGGGAAAAAAATCAAGGGAGAATTTAATTCATTTGGTCAAAACAGCACACTCAGAGCCAGGGGCAGACTCTATTTTGAGCCATATAACGTTAGTAACCACAATAATGTTCCTTTGATGGTTAACTTTGTGGTTTCAGCATTTAAAAGCAATACTCTAGTCATGAATAACTGTAGTGTGCTTTTCAGTTTTGTGCTGGATTGAAAGATAACATAAAGGCAGTTCTTCAGACTTTTAAGCACTGATCTTTTCCAATGCACTATCGGAGAACTCAGCGGATGGGCTGCACTTGTCTTTCACATAGAGGGTTCCACTGCACTGACACTAGGTGCAGTGCTCTTACCTCACCGTAGGGACCTGGCGCCAGTGGCCCTGGAGTGACTTGCCAGTGCGGGTACTTCATGACTTTC
Source organism: Chinchilla lanigera (assembly GCF_000276665.1). Lineage (NCBI taxonomy): Eukaryota > Metazoa > Chordata > Mammalia > Rodentia > Chinchillidae > Chinchilla > Chinchilla lanigera. The sequence goes on from NW_004955502.1 coordinate 3,661,418, forward strand.
TGTAGTCCTCATAGCTGATATTGTGTGACTTCCCAGGACCAGCTAGTTTGTGGCAGATGCAGGATTTGTTCCCAGACAGGTCATTGCTTTACTGCTCATCCTTTAATGTAATTTCTGGCATATAGAGACTATGTCTGCACCAGAAATTGTTCTAATCACTGACATGTTTTAAGGTATTAGTTCTTACTACACCCTTCTGTAGCTGGCAGAGGCTATGCCTCTAGTTTTACATAATAATCACAAACTGTTAAGAACAAGCCAGGAAGCATCTTCATTGCCTTTCTCAATGTGCTTGCTTCCTCTGTCAGATTATCCAGGGGGGCAGTTTTGCACTAGTCTCAGGAGTAGGAACAGCCGAGCCATTATTCTACTGAGCCACCAGTGTGGTTCACTTAAGGACCTTCAGTTCTGTTGTAACTTGTTATTTTCTCTTTTAGTTGACACTTCCGAAAGCAGTGTGTTAGCCTGGCAGCCTATCACTGATGAAGAGTAGACTCCATGGCTTTCTTATTTGAATGAACTTCGGTCCTACACCTGTTTTTTCCTTCTCTTAATAGCAGAGTGGCCATGAAATCTAAAGGCATACATAACGTTATTTTATCATGTAAAATAATATAACATTTTATTTTATCATGTAATATATTGTGTAGGTACTTCTGGACTTGTATATTATTTCTTCCTGAATTTGTGTTATTTTTCCAGGCTAATAGGCAGATACTTGTGCAGTAGGCAGTTAGAACATAAAAAAAGTAGGGCAGTTTCACAATAGCTGCTCAAAAACCTTAAAAATATATGTCCCTTTCACCTGAAAATGTTATGTCCATGAATCTATTGAAAAACAAGAAGATTTCTGCTCTAGGATGTTAATCATGGAATTATCTACCCAACAAAGTAAGTAGTATTTAATGATGAGTAACAGGAAATTGATTACATAAATTGATATATATAAAATACAAACCTTTAAATATACACTGTAAAATATTCATTAATATATGAAAATATCTAAGACTTGCCAACCTCATTCAGTTGATAAATGCTTATTGCTGTAGACAGGACTCATTTTCTTTTCTTAGTAAATATATTTGACAGATGAAATGGGCTATAATGTGACACAGTGGAAATAAGGATTAATGTTAAAATTTTCAACACCATTTTTCAGAAGTAATTCATCATTTCATGTTTACTTATTTAGTTATTCATGTACTTACTAAGTTTCCCCATGATCTTAAAACACTGAATGTGATCTTAAAATTCTGAATGAATCCCTTTGTCATGCTTCCCAACAAGGTGAGTCCTGGCTCCCTCTCCCGGTGAATGTGGGCTGTTCCTAATGAGTGCAGTATGGTCGCAGGGGTTCTGAGCATGTCTGGGGCCATCTGAAGGGCTGGTGTGGTTTTCTCTCTCTCTCATTCTCCTCTCTCCTTTAGGACACAGTCTTTGGGATTGTGTCATCTTAGTTGTACTGAAGCTTCCATGCTAGAGACACCAGGATGAGGGGTACGCATAGAACAACAGGTAACCAAAAAGGCTCAGTTGTTCCCATTCCAGCTATTTGATGGTCCCAGCCCAGCCATCAGGCACACAAACCAGGGAAGCTTCAGACAATGCAAGCCTCCAGCTGAGGCTATATGGAACAAACATGAGCTGTTCCCACCAAACCTGCTCAGTGTGCAGATCTGTGAGTAAAATAATGTTTAAAGCCACTAAATTTTACCGGAGGTGGGGTGGGGTGGATTGTACACAGGGCTTTCGTGAGGAGCTACATCCTAAACCCTTTTTTATTTTGAGACAGGGTCTTGCTACATCCCTAAGTGGCCCAGGCTTGGTTGGAACTTGCAATACTTTCACCTCAACCTCCCAGTCTTGGGATTACTGGCATGTGCCACCACGCTCAGCTTGAAGAAGTTTGAGATGGTTTCTTATGCTGACTTTGATAACTGGAATAAAAACTTACCCGATAGGCAGGTTACAAACATATGTGTAATTCTCATTCTCTCTCTCATTCCCTCCCTCCCTCCCTGCTTTCCTCTTGCCCTTTCTTGCTCTTTCTCATTTTATTTTTATTTCTGTTTCTGCATCATGAAAATACCTTAAAGTACATAAAACAAAAACATGTTGGTAGAGCCATCTTTGAAAGGTAGAGTTATGGGAAGTTTGTGGGTATTCTTTGTGCTTCTCTATGATATATGGATTATCTGTAATTCATGATATATTCAGTACCTCTCTCCTTAGAGGACAGATAAATAAATGAATAAACAGTGAAAGAGGAATCACTTCTGAGAAAGGTCATAAAACCTTTCAACAGTAATCACCTGTTTGCACAGTCACAGGTCATAGCCCATCTCATTCTTGACATACACCGCTAAAGAAAACATGAACCATGTACATGACAGTGTACTGAGCTCTCTGGTTTCACAGATGCTGCCTTAGAAAACGTGACCTGGAGGAGAGAACTGTCATTAAGCCTCTTTTCATCAATATTAGTTGTGCTTTAAGAAAAACAACTGAGCTTGAAACAGCAAGCAGAAACATCGAAATGACACCCAGGGTTTGGGAGCAGATTTATTAACGTCAACAAGAACTGATTGGGATCATTAGCAGAATATCAGGCTCCAATTTCTGGTGGTTTAGGGCTTATATTGGATAAGCAAATGGGAAATACAGAGGCAAAGCGGCTTGTCAATTGGGGAATGGTTTATGCAATGTACATCGTAGTAACCAGCTATGCATCGCATTGACCAGCTATTCTAAGAGACTGGAGCAACTGGATCTGGAGCAGAAACTATTACCTGGATAACTAACAAACTGAAGTAAACTGGCACCGGGGGTGTGTGCATTTTCTGCTACGGGCCATCTCGAATTCTGGCTGTTTATCATCATATTCTTTATCTTTCATATAAAGAGTTACAGAAAAGAGATGTCCACAAATCTCAGAAGAATGTGTCATCCATGCCAGCATAAGCTGGCCTTAGTCTAAACTGTGTTCCCCATAATCCAGTGCCAGAATATTGCTGGTAAAATTTTTATGAGTCTTACGGGCTTATGAAAAAAGTATAGCTTCTTGGCAGTATGTGCTGTGATTACGTACAGCGGTTGGTTGATGACGCCATTTGCTTTATATTTGTACAGCATATAAAGAAGTCAAACGAGTTGGGGATGCTACTCCTAGTAAAAAATAACATTTTCATCGCCAGGGGAGGCTGTCTGGAACACAGATTTGGTGTGGAAATTTAGGGCAGGTCGTATAGTAACCAGTGAAAGTGTGCTGCATATTATTACTGTGTCAGTATAAGGACAAAACACAGATAAACCAGAATATATAATTAATCTTTGCTTTCAGAATCCTGGAATATGTCCATTTTAGTAATATTTGAGGCAACACTGAGCTAGTTTCCCAGCCCAGCTAAAAATAGTTTACTCTTGAGTTTGAAATCAAGCTGCAAAATGTCCTTAGGCTTGCTGATGATCTGTGTCCACACTTTTAGTGATTTTCCCTATTTCATTTCCTTATACAGTATTGTAAAAATGTCAGTGGTAGTGTGACATCAAATGCCCAGAGTAATGACGACATTTACTTTCATGTATTTAGTGATTACCTTGTGTCAGGCACTGGGTGTTTTGTATATATTAAACCCTTTACTTAACCCTCATGATGACTTTGTAAGGTAGACACTTCCACTATTCTCATTTTACAGATTAGAAAACTCACAAAAAGAGTGTAGTAAGATCATCCAGCTAGAACCTGACAGAGCCAGCATTACAAAGATAGAAAAAACAAATACATGGTCACTTTTTGAGTATTTTGTGTTAAACATTTTATGCAAATTTAGAAATTATGCAAAACTTGGAAATAAGGTGTCTTAGTTATTGTTTCTTGTTCCTGAGACAAAATACCCAACACTCAAAATTAAAGGGGAAAAGGTTTATTTAGCTCACTGCTGTAGAGGTTTCAGTTTGTAGTTGGCAAGCTCTAAGGCAAGATGGCATGGCAGAAGGGCATTGCAGAGGTGAAACACTCCATGGCAAAGCCAGGTAAGTAGAAGACAGCAAAGCGGCAAGCAGTGACAGTAGCTGTCTTTCTGTCCCTTATATTCCATCCAGGCTGCCCTTAGAGCTACTTAGCTCTCTTAGTAGCACTCACACCCTTGGGACAACCTTAATTCCAGTGTCACATCCTTAATTCCAGCACCTCATATCTTATATCCAACCACCTCTGAAAAACCCCACCTATAACTACACAAGGCTTTGGGGGGACCTCTAGACATAAGGCAAAATAATGATAGCATATCTTTTTATGATTATTATCCAACAGGTCCACCCAAGAGTTATCTAATTCTCTAGGAATGTATCTTTGTTTGACTCTATTTACTATTGAGTCAGGCCTAGATTCTATGAAATTGCAGACTAACTTGTAGCAGAAAATACATTTCAAGTAATTTTGAATGGTAGAGATAAAAATAGTTTCTATATAGGAGATAATAATAAGTTAAGGTTTATTACCTTAAAGGACATTAGTCACATTTGTAAGTAATTTACAATTTATTCCAGCATTTTCTTTTCTTTATTATGTGTATCACTCTCTCCCATACTCATCTGAACCAGCATTGTCATCAAGCTGGTTTCCTCATTCATTAAGTAACTATCTGATGTTGATTGTAGACTTGGATGGTACGCACAAGCTTTTAATAAATTCATAAGTAATTTTACACTCAACACTGCTTAAAATTTCAAAGACCTGCATTTTAGTTCTTCATTTATTGCATAAATTTCTGCTCACTCCTGGGTTTAAGTTTTCCCAATTTATTAAAACAAGAGTGATGATATTTGTCCTGGAAATAATAGATGATTTCAGCAATAATTTCATGATGCTAACCAGTCTTCTATGAAAATTGGTGGTGACAAGCCCCAGAAACTCTCTAAGAGGGAGTAATTGGTGGTCAAATTTGGATTATACCTAGAAGTAATGATTGAACTGCTGGGTTTAAGAAAAAGAATTATCCAGGAGTAATGCAAGAGATAGTTTTATAGGCTTCCACTGGAGTGATTCACAGAATATTTGCTGGCAGAGGAAAAAATCAACAGACTTAGATGTAAATTAATAGAAATCACATAATATGACAAACAGGGAAAAATAAGGAAAGTAGACAAAGTCAAAAAATATAGGTGAGCATTAAGCTGATGTCAAATGGAAATGTGAGGAGAGGAGAGAAAAAGGTGAAACAATAGTCAAAGCAATAAAGGCTAAAAATCTCCCAAATTTGATAAAAAATATCAATCAATCTACTTTCAAGAAACCAAGTGAACTCCAAGAATGAATAAAACAAAGAGATACACACTCAAATACATCATAATGAAACAGAGAAAGGTAAAATCTGAGGAACAGTAGGGGAATAATGTCCACCAATTTAAGTACTTCCCAACAAGGTTAGCAGCTGACTTTATGTCAGAAACAATGGATTCCAGAAGACAACGGACTGACATATTCAATGTGCTTTAAAAATTCATAAAACTATCTTTCAAACATGAAAACAAAAGGTTGCCTAGTTAAGCAAAAACTGAGACAATTCCTTTAGAGTAGACCTGCTTTGAAAGACATACTAAAGGAAGTTTTGAGACTGAAAGAAAATTAGAGTCAGCTGAATCGTGATAAAACAAGGAGTCCTGGTAAATATAATTATACAGATGTGTATAAAAATATATAAAATTATATACTTCTTTCAAAACAATACAAAATAATATCTGTAAAATTATATTTTGGGCTTATAACATAAAGATATGTAATATATTTTGTGATATATTTGACAAAAGGAGGGGAGGGAATTAAACTGTATTAGAGTAAAGAAGTAAACTCTATAGGATCTGAAAAAAGAAGAAAATAGGAACTTATAAATTAGAAGGTTAATGTAAAAACTCTATGAAATAAAATAATAATAATAATAATAATAAAATAAAAACTCTATGAACACACTTTTCATTCTTTTTTTAGCTTATTTAAAAGACAAAATGTTAAATAAAACTGTACATATAGTACCATATTCCTGTGTTTGCAACATATATAGTTTTATTGTGTTTGATAGAAATAGCACAAAAACCAAAGGAAGTGCGAATGAAGCCGTACTGAGACAAATATGTCTTATAATAGTTGAGTCAGTAGTATCTGAAATAAATTCTTTATTTTATTTTATTTTTAGAGATAAAAGAACAAAAACATATTAACAAACACACAGACATAAATGAAACAACAAAAAACAATAAAAACAATACAGAATTTCAGACAGGGTGAAAAGAAATTAACAATGGTTATTGTATTACATACTGTTATCTTCATATTGGTTACTCAGATAAACAAATACAGACATGCGAGAATGATCAAGCAAATATCAACTGTTCCTTTCAAGAAAGTAATAGAAATTAATAGTACAATTATCCTGGCCATTATATATATATATATATATATATTCCCCTTTCTTTATTTTCTCCTTTCTCTCATCGCAGTTGTTCTTTCCTGTTGAAAAGTTTCTTTCCCTTCCTCACTATCTTTTGTACCTTGTAGATTCTTTGATTTCATTTACTCTTTCAGGTTCTTACGCTAGGGAATTAATATGATGTTTATACATGTGAGTCTTATTTATTCCACTTACGAGTATGGTCTCTAGTGGTGACTATTTACCTATAAAAGCCTCGAGTTTATTGATTTGTGTATATTAAACCATCCCTGCATTCCTGGGATGAATCCCACTTGGTTATGGTGTATGATTTTCTTGATGATTTGCTGCATTTTGTTTGCTAGTATCTGAAATAAATTCTAATCAAATAAGATATATAGTGTATCTTCTAAAGTGAAGGCAAATGACACCCAAAATCCAAAATTATAAACAAATTGAAACTATACACTAGAAAATGTCTACTTAATACAAAAGAGCACAGTAGAGGAAAAAAATGTCATGAGAGATATAGAAACTGAAAAGCAAAATGGGATAGAAGTACAACTACTTCAATAATAATATTAAGTGTGAGGGCCAGATAGGAAATGAATAGATATTTCTCAGCTGAAGAAGTACAAACAAAAACTAAATGTATTAAAAAATATTCAACATCACTGGCCATTTAGGAAATGTAAATTAAAAAATGGAAACAAAAATTTTGTAAATAACACTGAGACTCCATCTCACTCCAGAAAGAACAGCTATTTTCCAGAAATCAACCAATACCAAATGTTGGTGGGCTGTGGGGAGAAAGAAACACTTCTCCATTCTTGGTGGGAGTGTAAATCAGTACAACCAGTATGGACACCAGTATGGAGATTCCTCCAAAAACTAAAATTAGGGGCTCCATTTGACCACTGGATATCTTCCTTAAAAAATTAAAAGCATCATACCAAAGCAAATTATGAACACCCATGTTTATAGTAGAACAATTTGTATTAACTAAATTTTGGAAACAGCCAAAATGCCCACAAACAGATAAATAGATAAGGAAATTGTGGTCTTTATATACAGTGAACTCTGCCATAGAGAAGGATAAACTTGAGACATTTTTAGGTAAATGGATGTACCTTGAGACAATTTTAATAAAATAAATTGGACACACTTATTTAAATATCACATTGTTTCTCTGGTGTGAGAAAATGAAAGCATTGTTTTCTTCATCTCTATTGCATTAATTTCTGCTCTGATCTTTATGATTTCCTCCCTTCTTTGGGCCTGGGGCTTGACCTGCTCTTTCACCAGAAGATGACATGGTACTCTACATAGACGACCCCAAAAATTCTACCAAAAGACTCCTAGAATTAATAAGCAAATTCAGTAACATAGCTGGATACAAGGTCAACACCCAAAAATCAATAGCATATCTGTACACAAATGACAAATTCACTGAGAGAGAAATTAGAGAAAACACACCCTTCACAATAGCATCCAAAAAATGAAATACTTAGAAACCAATCTAACAAAGGAAGTAAAAGATCTATACACTGAAAATTACAATATTCTGAAAAAGGAGATTAAAGAAAATTTCAGAAAATAAAAAGTTATTCCTTTCTCATAAATAGGAAGAACCAACATTGTGAAAAATGGTCATTCTCCCAAAACTGTTGTACAGATTTAATGCATTCCCAATCAAAATACCATTAGCATACCTCACAGATATAGAGAAAACATTCCTAAAGTTCTTTTGGAACCAGAAGAGACAGAATAGCAAAGGTAATTCTGGCCAACAAAGACAAGGCAGGAGGCATCACAATCCCTGACTTCAAATTATACTACAAAGCTACTGTGATGAAATCAGCATGCTATTGGTCAAAAAACAGACCTGAGGATCACTGGAACAGATTGGGAGATGGGGCCACAACCACAAACACACTCAGACACCTTATCTTTAACAAAAGGGCCAAACATGTTCACTGGAAGAAAGATGGCCTCTTTAATAAATAGTGCTGGAAAAACTGGCTCACCACAAGCTGAAGACTAAAACTAGACCTATGTCTATCACCATGCACCAAACTAAATTCAAAATGGATCAAAGATCTAAATATTAAAACATAAATACTAAATCTACTGGAAGAGAAAGTAGGTAGAAATCTTGAAGGCATAAGAGTAGGCAGAGTTCAAAACCAAACTGCATGGGAAATACTTCAAAGAATCAACAAGTGTGATCTCATCTTATAAAAAAGATTTTGCACATCAGAAGAAATCACCAAGGGAGTAAAAAGAAAACCCATGAATTGGGAAAAAATTTAGCTAACTCTCCTTCAGACAAAGGACTGTTATCTAGAACATACAAAGCTTTGAAAAAAATCAGACCCCCAAAACTCAAAGACCCAATCCAAAAATGGGCACCTGAGATAAATACACACTTCTTAGATTAAGAAATACAAAGGACAAATAAATATATGAAGAAATGTTCAACATCTTGGTCATTTGAGAAATGCAAATTAGAACTGAGATTGCATATCACCCCAGAAAGAACGGCTATCATCAAAAAAGCAACTAATAACAAATGCTGGCGAGGTTGTGGGAAAAAAGGAACCCTTCTCCATTCTTGGTAGGAGTGTAGACTGGTACAAACACTATGGAAATCAGTGTGGAGATTCCTCAGAAAACTAGGATTAGAAGTCCCATTCCCCAGCTATACCCCATCTTGATATTTTCCCAGAAGAACTGAAAACATTATATCACAGTGATATATATTTGTACCCTTGTTTATATTAGCACAATTTGTAATAGCTAAATCTTGGAAACAAACCAAATGTCCATCATCCAAGGAACAGATAAAAAGGATGTGGTGTTTTTATACAATGGAGTACTACTCAGCTATAAAGAAAGATGAACTCAAGCTTTTTATAGGTAAATGGACACAACTAGAGACCATACTCATAAGTGAAATAAATGAGACTTGCATTTGTAAACAATGTATTGTCTCCCTAGTGTAAGAAACTGAAAGAGTAAATAAGAGTCAAAATCTACAATAGATATAGTGAAAGGGAAAGAAACTGCTCAAAAGGAAAGAACAATTGGTAAGCTGGAAAAGAGAAAAGAAAGGAAAGAAAAAGATATGTATATATATACAAGATAGCTAAGATAACTGTACTACTAATTTCTATTAGTTCATTAAAAGGAACAGTTAGTGCTTATATTGTTTGATCAATTTTGCATGCCTGTGTCTGGTCATCTGAGCAAATACTTTGAAGATAACAATAAGGAATATAATTGTGGGGAAAGGACTGTGATTGCTAATGGATTGATTACTGATGGTCGGCTTATGATCCCCAGGTGAACTGAGTGAACATGGTGCTGGGTGTGGGAGGCCTGCCTGAGGATTGTTACCATCAGCTGAGAGGCAGAATTGGACATGGATAATGAATTTCTCCTGTTGGTTTTAGCTACATTCTTTGTTCTAATAAGAGGTGATTGAGAAGAGTGATCAGGGCCGCTGCAGTCCGAGACACTGTAAGCCCCGGATCCCAGATTTTTAGCTCTTTTGTTTTTCTTGTCTCTTTTACCTTTTCTTATTCATCCACGGGCACCTCGTTCTCAGGACCCGTCACTATAATTAATACCAACATATAATAGCCATTGTTAATTTCCTATCTTGTTTGAAATTCTGCATCATTTTTATTGTTTTTTCTCCCTTTAAAATAAAAAAAATATTTCTCCAATTTGTCTGATCTTTTTCCCTCTTCTGCTGTTTATACATGAAATCTTTGAATTTAATTTGGAAAACTAGTTTCCCTTCATTCTTGTTATTTCTTTCTAAATCTATTTTCATACTCTTTCTGAATTCAGTTATTGAAGAAGTATGTCTTATGGGACCTAGAGACAGAGGGCAGGCAGAGGGGAAGTAAAAGGATTTAGATGAGCTATGTGCCTGCACCAACCCACCACCGTGAATGTTCTCATTATGCACAGCAAACACACCAATAAAAAAAATGTTAAACAGCAAACCTTGAAAAGATGTGTGGTACCATTAGTCATTAGGGAATTTCAGTACCATTAGTCATTAGGGAATTGCAAAACGACAAGAAACCAGGCATAGCACACCCCTGTAATCCCACCATTCATGGGGCTGAGGCAGAAGGATCATGAAGGCCAACCTGGGCTACACACATGTGAATTTATGAATTTGTGGCTAACCTAAACCACTCAGGGAGACCTTGTCTCAAAACAAACAAGCAAATAGACAAACAAACAAACCAAAACACAAAAATCAAAATAAACCCTCCAATTAACTAAACAAACAAATAAAACAAAACAAAACAAAAAAACCATAACACACTATTACCTTAAAAAATACGACTTCATGCCCACTACAACGATTAAAAACCACAGAATAAACAAGTGTTGTCAAGGATGTGGAGAAGCTGGAAAATTCATACATCATGGGTAGGAAGGTAAAATTGTGATACTGCTATGGAAAACAGTTTGGGGGTTTCTTAAAAAGGGTTACCACATGAGCTGGCTATTGTATCCCTTGGTATATACTGACAAAAGTGACATGGGGAGTATGGGTCAGTATGTGAAGCTTTGGAGTTGTGGCTGTGTCTAGATGTTCCCCCAAAGCCTCACGTGATCATAGGCGGGGCTTCCTGGATCTAGATTGTGTGATGTTGGGGTTAAGGATGTGTAGATTGGACCACTGAATGGCTTAGCATGGTTCTGGGTGTGGATAATAGGAAGGCCCACCCCAGGGGTGGGTAACACCACTCAAAAGGCTGGTAGGATAAAAGGCTTGCTGTCTTCTGCTTGACCCACTTTGCCATGGACTGCTTCTCCTCTACAGTGGCCCCCTACCTTGGAGCCTGCTCACCATGGACTGAAACATCTACAAATTGTGAGCTACATAAACCTTTCCCCCTTTAACCTGTGGGTGTTGAGTGTTTTGTCTCAGCAATGAAAAAGTAACTGAGACTGTTGGCTTGAATCATCAGGCCTGAAAACCAAATCCAAACAAAAACCAGGAAGTCAAACACGTGTATATAAATACTCAGAGAAGCACTATTCACACAAGCCAAAAGGTGGAAACAATACCAATATTAATCAGGAGAGAAATGAATAAACATAAGGTGACATTTCTATGCAGTGGAATCTCATTCAGTCATGAGAAGGAATGCGATACTGCTAGATGTTACACATGGATGTACCTTAAAAGCGTTATCATATTTTGTATGGTTATATTTATATGAAATATCCAGAGAGAGAAAATAGAGCTGATGGACATTAACTGCCTGATGGATACAGGGCTTTCTTCTGGGCTGATGAAGAAGTCTTGGAACACACAGCATTATGAGTGTAATACAGCCACTGAATTGTCCACTTTAAAATGGTTAAATTTATGTTAAGTGAGTTTCACCTCACTACAAACAGAGTCCAGGAAATGACTGAAGGCGGAAGGACAGCATGATGCAGTGAGAGCGGACTTGCCTTGCCCTTGTGGGCTGGGAGGGAAAGAGCGGGCCGTGAGAGAAGGAGTGCGGTTGCCGCTGGAAGCCGGAAAGAAGAAAATGGGTTCCTCCTCAAGCTGCAGCCTGGCAGGCCTGAGCGAGTCCACTAGGACCCACACCAGATTTCTGACCTATGTATACAACTGTAAGATCATAAATCGGTGCTGTTTAAGCTGCTAGAACGAAACAACAAACACGCAAGTCCTACCACAGAACTTCCTCCCCAAAGCTGTACCAACCTACCTCACTGCTAGAAATACCACAGACTCTTCACCACGGGGTAAAAGCTGCCGTGGGCTCTGGTTCCTGTCCACCTCCTGGGAGCCCTCACGTTACTCTTACTGCTCAGGCCACCTCTCCTGTGCAAACTTGACATACTCGGGGTAACTCTTGCAAGACTCAGTCTGGACTGCTTACTCAGGCCACATGAAGTGCCCTTCTTCGCAGCCCACACTGCACCTGAGTAATTGTGTGATTGCAACCTTCAGTGTATGGGCTGACTAACCTCTTTGTGGTTAACACGTATCTTTGAAGCCACGTAGGATTCTACCACAGTCCTCCTAAGTCCCTGGATAAAGTAGTGCTAGAAGTTTGTTAAATGAATGAGTGGATACAATTTAGTGCAAAGAGGTGAAGTAGCTTCTAAGGAATTGTTAGCAAAACGAGGCAAGTCTTCTTCCAGTTTGGTGCTTTTATCTTACCAGCTGCCAAATAATATTCAGGAATGAAATTTGCCCCGTACCTGTATCAGACACAGTGGTACCTCAGTTCATGAATGCTTTCATTTGCAAACAATCTGGTTGGCATGCGGACGGAAGCATTTGGCAACATTTTGTTTTTGTTTGTAAACTCTGCATTGAGTGACAAATGTAACTGCTGCCATCTTTCCCACACAAACACAAACGTGGCTATCTTTTCCAGAATCATAGAGCAAATCAAGATAGTGAACTGAGGTACCATTGTATTTCTATGCTGGACTTGTTGTTTGTTTGTGGACCAGAATAATTAACAGTTGTATTACTCTCACCCTCTAAATTTCCCCTTTCTCAGTTCCACAAGTGAAAGCAAACATGTTGTTCTTTTGGAGGCAGCTCAACATGCAATATTGCAGGATGAGTATTTTCATTATGTATTGCAAATGTATACGAAGAAAAAAGTTTTAAATAAATATTAAAAAGAGAAAGAATGAGTCAAAAGCAGAAATTATCAGTCAGAGATTTCTTTTCCTGCCTTTTGTTTTCCTAAAGTCTTAAGATGACAGTTTATGCTAAGTTGTTTTGAAGACAGAAGAGGGGAGATATTTATTTTCAAAATAAAAGGTCAAAGATGTACATGTATATGGAGCAAGTCAAAAAACAAGGAAAATCCTTGTCCGATTCCCTGGTTGGGGTTCATGCACACAATCTGGTATGCAAACAGAAGCATCTGGCAACATTTTGTTTTTGCTTGCAAACTCTGCATTAGGTGACAAATACGACTCCTGCCATCTTTGCCACACAAACACAAATGTGGCCATCTTTTCCAAAATCGTAGAGCAAATCAACATCTGGAAAGACCTGAGGAGAGAATCGGATGTGAGTAGTAGTTTTATCCTAAGACACTATGCTCTGCTAACAGTGCAAAAGCCAAGAGATGCCTATTCAAGGAAACACACAGGGCGTGGCTGATGAGGATGCCAGAGGCACCGCAGAGAGACAAATCAGCAAGATCTTTCTTCCAGTTTCTGTGATTTGCCAGGCCTCTTGGATTCTGGAGGAATAGATGCCCCACAAATTAGCTAGGAAGGCAATAGGAGTTGTTAAAGGAATTTGACCACTCCATTGTGACCTGAACAGAGGCCACTTTAAATCCTTTCCCCTCCTACGCTTGTACACCTGCTCTAGACGTGTAGTCACAGGTCGAAAAGGCCCAGTGAGTACAGCTACAACCCACAGCTCACATCATTGTTCAGCCCTGTTCTTGACAAACAAATCACAGCCCCCTGTATGTTCTCAAGCTCTGTCCCAAGTGGAGAGCCACAACCCCTTTGAACTAAACTCTCCCTGTCAAAAGTCCCATTGTTACTTTTTCCTTCCACAGCTCCTACCTCTTTTATCCTCATGACCTTACAAAGGCTTTATGGCCTGTCCAAGAGTAGCTGGTCTGGTCTCTAGGGCCAGAGCTCTCCCTGTCAGGTTTGTTCTGAAATAAATCTGTCTGCTTGAACTTGCCCCTATGTTTCTTTTCCTCCTTTTGTCCTAACATTGTATTTAGTTTAATCTAAGAAAACAATTAAATCTGTATTTCTTGCTCCTTTAATTGTGGACTAATTACTAAGACTCCTATTCACTTAAAAGTATCAAGCTACCGGGGAAGGAGGGAGTCTAAAAGATCCATCTTCTTCACAAATATCTCTTCTAGCAACTGGCTTCAGCATCTCAAGTGATCACATTCTAGCTTTTCTAAAATTACGATTTTAATGAGGTCGGTGAAGCAGGCACCCATGCGTGCTGGACGACTGTTAATACAAAGCCATTTCCTAACAGCTGTGGACACAGTTGTGAAGGAGGAAACGTGCTTTTCACATTGGTCCTTGTCAAAGTGTACTCTCCTGTTCCTTCCTCTGCCCCTCTCCAGAAGCAGCTCAGGGTTATCAGGCCTTTTCTGTCCTTACCAAAACCTATGAGAGGACCTCCAGCAGGCTCCAGGACCTGCTGTACCTCCAGCTACATTGGTTGGGAGACGGAGGAGAAAGGAATGTGACATATCAAATCATTACGAGATATTGACCCGGTAGCATAGAGTAGGTCATCCGATCATCCAGTCACCTAAGAAATCTGTGCTTGCCGTGGACTACTTTGAGTTCCCAAAATTCATCTGTTAAGAGCCTAAGTACCAGTGTGATAGAGGTGGTGGGCTTTGGGAGGTATCATGGCTTGTATCTAGATGTTTCCCCAGAGCCTCATGTGCTCATAGCTTTTGGGAGTGGCTGGATCATGGGTGTGTGTTACTGGATTAAGGGTGTGTGATAACTGGATTAGTACACTGACTGGTTTAGCATGATTATGGATGTGGATAATGGGAAGGGTCACTGGGTGTGGTAGCACCAACCAATAGGTTTGTAGCCTGGATGAGATATAAAGAGAGAGGAAGACTTGCTGCTGGTTGCCTCCTGCCTGCCATGCCATGGGCTGTTTCTCCTGCATGATGCCCCTCTGCCATGCTGCCTGCCTTGGAGGCAGCTGACCATGGACTGAAACCTCTACAGTCAGCTAAAGTAAACCTCTCCTCCTTTAACTTTTGAGTGTTGGGTATTTTGTCTCAGCAATGAAGTAACTAAGACAGGAGGTAATTAGGTCATGAAGATGGAGCCTCAGGAATGTGGTTCACTTCCCTTAAAGGAAGAGGCTAGCTAGTTCTCTTTTCACCATGGGAGGACCAAAGGAGAAGGTGGCTATTTACAAACTGGAAGAGATCCTCATCAGAGACCAAACATGCTGTCACGCTGACCTCAGATTTGCAACCTCCAGAACTATGAGAAATAAATGGATGTTGTTTAAGCCACCTAGTCTATGGCAACTTGTTGTAACAGCCTAATGAAGATGGTTCTCTAAAGGAATAGTAGTGGGAAAGATACCATAAGTATGGTCCTTGTGGCACTTACAAACACTGAAGATGAAGCAGTGAATCAAAAGGGGAGCTTAGGGGTGATTTATTGTAGATAATAAGAAGAATGATAGGAAAACACTCAAGGGTAAAGGGCAGCTAGGACGTGGGAAAAGAGAAGGGAAAGAAGGAGAAATGTTGTATGTATGTATATAAGGATAGCTAACATAGTTGTTCTACTGTCTTCTATTTCTTTGCTGAAAGAAACTGTTAATGAGTCCTTGATTGATCAATATTGCATATCTC
>NW_004955502.1:3678259-3746715 GCF_000276665.1 Chinchilla lanigera
AAAAAAAAAAAAAAAATTTCCTCAGCACTCAGGAGCTCCCTTTTCGGAGGGAAGAACCACATTTTATATTGCTTGAGGAATGTTGCTTTCTAGCCCACAGTCCTAGTTTGCTGTTTACATTTAAATTCTCATTCTTGGCCCTCCCTCCTATCTAGCTGCCTCAATCACAAGCTAAGTAAACTGTTTTCTACAAGGTAGAGATGCTGGTAATTGGGAAGAGGAGGAAGTTATCAGGTAAGGTTAGGATTGAGGATGCGGAAGTGGGAGTGGGGGTACAGTGTGAGGAAATGTGCTGCTGCCTGGAGATTGTTTAGAATCACTATGGTTGAAGCTCTAGACCCCTTGTTCCTAGGCAGGAAAAGGATAGGATAAAAACCTCATTTAAGTTTTATTGAAATTAACAGAGAATCTTACTGAAAGGAGCTTTTGTCTCTACAGTTGGACTGCAGTAGGAGTGGTTAAAAAGACAGGTAAAAAAGGAAAGATAAACCAGACAGAGAAGGCACCAGGCAATGCAATTACAAAAAGAATTTATCAAAAAGAGTTAATAAAGCACAGGGGAAGCCAAGAACATTAAAGGGCGGGATAACCAGACCCCTCCCACCTCTGATACAATGCAAAGGAGACAAGGGGCAGCCACCTAAGGACTCTTATTTAATGTGTAAAAGACACACACACCTACACAGATATACATATATACCTAGTCTCACCTTAGTCTGACATGTACACATATCCCCTTTACTTAATCATTAACTGTAAACTATCTTTCTATAAGCCCCTGTCTTGGTTACTTTTTTTTGTTGTTGAGACAAAATATCTAACGCCCAAAATTAAGGAAGGAAAGGTTTATTTAGCTTTAGTTTGTGGAGGTTTTAGTCTACGTTTGGCTGGCTCTGAGGCAGAGTGGCACACGGCAGAGGGCAAACGTCCACGGCGGCAGAAAACAGCAAAGCAACAAGAGCAAAAGGGAGAAATGGCAGTGAGCAGCCTCTTTCCCTCCCTTACATTGCAAACGGGCTACCCCCACCTAAGGGGCATGTAGCTCTCACATAATCTCCATGCCCTCCTCTTCCACAGGCTCAGGATGAATACAAAGTAAGTACCCTGGCTTCCTGCTGAGTCACTTAGTGAAACCTCTAGACTCCCCAACTTGACACAAGGTATCAACCATAACACCCCCCCCCCACTTATCCATCACAAAAGGGCAGGAAGAAACCAAAAAGCCAGAAAGAATGTAGACAGAGGTGCCCAGGCTAGAATCAAAGACAGCCGAAGAGCCAGTCCAATGGCAGCAACTTCCAGGTGCCCATGTGTGGGATGAGGAGAAAAATCACTAGTCCTAAATGAAAGGAGCCAGGGACAAGGCCGCAGGGATATTTGTCTTTCTGATACCCCTACTCTTCCTGAGTAGCTGTCTTCTCTTCTCCTATCCTTTTCCAAATAAACATTGTCCTTTCCTTTACACTCCACCTCTTTAATTTCTTACTGGTGTTGAGAGTTTATGATTCTGGTAACTGCGTGTTTTAGTGGAGCAGCAGTGCACCCCTCCTCACCCCATGCACCACAGGCCATGTCTTAGCTTGTGTGGCCATAGGAAAATGCCATGGGTTGGGGGTTGGAGCAACATTAATTTTCGCAGAAGTCTGGAGGCTGGAAGTCTTCCAGGCTGGAAGTCTAATCAGGGTACCAGCATGGCTGGGTGCTGGTGACCCTCTCCTTGGCTTGTAGATGGTGCTTTTTTACTGTGTCCCCACATGGACTTCCCTTGGGGAAAGGGAAAGAAGAATCTTGAGATGGGAGAAGGTGGAGGGTAGTGAAGACAGAGAGCTCTTCTGTTCCTCTTCCGAGGCTGCCCAGGCCTACCCTATCAGGCTAGAGCACCACCTGTGACCTCATTTCACCTTCACTGCCTCCTAAAAACCCTCTCTCCAAACCCAATCATGTTCAACATGTGAGACTGGGGAGGTGGGCAGAGAAGGAAGGTGAGAAGAGTAGAGAGTCTATTTTTCAGTTTCACCCTCAGCCATATCCACTTTTTCATAGTGCTGCCCTCTTTAAGAACAACAAATCCACCTATCTTTCCTAATAGAATTATGGGGATGTAGAGATAATACAGCAAGTTTGTTTCACATGAAGGCAAAGCATTTTGGAATAACCAATGATAAAAATAGGAAGGAAGACTTCAGCATTCCAAATGCGTTCTAGAGCATTAAAACTCATAAATGTGGGATGAATCATCAGCATGCTGTATAGTCAATGGTACTGTTGTGTCGATTATACATAGTAAGCTTCACCTGCCCTGATAAGTGTGACCTGCTTAATGCCCTAGTGGTGGTAACATCTAATGCTTGTCAAATAATGCTTTTGTTAGCATCCCTTTTCACTGTTCAGTATCCGTGTCATCGAGAATAATTTGCATGTAGGTCATAGATTCATATCTGCTGCTGAAGTCGTTTCTGGCAAAGAGGACTGGCAAAGAAAATCCTGTGCATGGTACCATTGTTTAAGATTCAGCTATCAGGGCCTGAAAATCAGCCACCACCTGAAATTTGCCAAGCTGAGGTGCTGAAAGTGTGACTTCCAATTTGGAGTCAGTTTGTCATATTCAGCTTCACTGAAAAACAATTTGTGGACCATCCTAACTGATAAGGACAAAATGCTCTTCACTTCACAAAAAGGAGGGTCCTCGTTCACTTGGGGGTGGTCCCAGCTAAAATTCATTAGCGAGAACTTCCCACGATTGCTCAAAACAACTTTTGTAGCCTATGTGGGTGAAGTTTTCTGTGACACAAAACTATTGTTATATGAGATGTGATCAAGAAATACAATGAGTGTTTCAATTTTTAGAAAACTCACTTCAAAAGACACATTACCGTTAATCCCCTCAAAATACTTCCCCTTGCTTCAAACCCGCGTATCTCACAGTACCGCACTTGCCGCTTTCAGAAGCGGATTGAAAGGTCATGATCGTGAGTGTCTTTAGTTGCACTTCTGTGGCTCCCTTGATGCCCTGAATTAGTTCAAAATGTTTACCTTTCATGATCATTTTTACTTTGGTGAAGAAAAGTAGTTGCATGGCCCCAGATCTAGTGAGTAAGTGGATAAAGTCATTGCAAAGTTTTTATGAGCCTGCTTTTCTACGGGATGGTACTCGGCAGCAGCATTCACTGTATTGTATTTTTATCTCACCTCATAAAGACACAAAAGAAGGGCTTCAGAAAGTGGCAAGAAAAATGGGATGACTGTTCTCAAAGTGAGTGGGAATACATCAAGGCAGAAGGGGTAATGGCAATGTGTTTTACAGTAATAAATTTCAAAAATTTAAACATTCACTGTATATTCTAATCACTCCCTGTATTCTTTCCAATTGAAAAATTTTATAGAAACAACAGTGAAAATCTCCTGCATTTGCTTGTAACTGATGCCATGGGCTCATGCCATCTTGAAATAAATATTTCAAGGATAAAGTGAAACAGTATACCTGAGAGTCTAATTGTCTCTCTTTGAAGTAATAATCATAGAATCTCTCTTTTCCTTTCTGGCAGATGGGTTTTATTTGAATAGATGTAGAGAGAGCATTTTGGTGTGGGCAGAGATCCGCAGACCAGATGGCAGATAGTACCTGGGTTCAGGTGTTTATTCCACTCACTCATTTTAACTAACTTTTAACTAATCCTTTTTAAACTGACTTGTGTGGTAAATATAACTTCATGAACTTTATGATACATTGATAACTTTTAAAAAGTGGTGATACACTAGTGTCATGGATTAGTACATTGCTTTATAAAAGGATGAGAAATCTCACTGAGATATATTGAATTTAAAGTATGCAGACTTGGGTGTGTAGCTCAGTGGTAGAGCCCTTACATGCATGAGGCTCTGGATTTAATCCCAGCACCACAAAAAACAAGCAAACCAAAAAAAGATTATGCAGTACTCTGTCACTCTGTGTGCAGTTACAAAGTGTCACATTCTTCTAACTTCTAGTTTATTTTATTTTAGTTCAAGATCCTATCCAATGGTACACAATCACATCTGAGGGCTCAAGGGTACCGGAGCGTTCTTTTCTACCTTTTCCTCTTCTAAACTTACAGTTTTAACTTTTATGAATATGTATTTCTGGATAGGAGAAGAGGGTGCAGAGCGTGTAGAAGAGCCTTTGAGTATGCATTATCTTGCTCCAGCCTACTTATCTATACATTATCTATATTAATCTTCCATATCTTGTCTATCAAATTCTTTCTTCCTTCTTGTGGACATCATGCACTACGGCTCCTGGGTCTTAAATTATGAAAATACAGATCCTGCATTTTTCCTTTTTTAGACCAGCCTCAGAGTACTTCCTGTGCCCCTCCTTTTTGCCTTCTGTAACTACTGAAAATCTCAATGCCCATATCCTGTTTCAATCCCTCACATCAAATTTCCACCCCTTTTAGCTTTTCAAGAAATTAAGACCTTAAAGTACCAAATGCCCTGATTTCTCTCAAAGATTCATCCACGTATGCACTCAGCTTTATTCCCACCATTAAAGTGGAAGGATGAGGTCCCTTCTACCAAAGTCAAACCTATGGGAGCCTGCCTCTCTGTCCCCCTCTCCTGGTTTGTTCCCTCTGCGTGTAAAGATTTTCACATTTCTCTCCTTAAAAAGAAAAAAATCTTCCCTTTGGCCCATTACTCCTCTGGTTCCTGCTACATCTTACTTCTGTTTTCAGCCATGCCTGAAAGCACGTCCTGCATTCTGCCGCACTTCGTTACGGGTCCCAGTGAACTGGCATCCCTAGTCCTGCTTCTTGGAAACTGCACTGTCAAAGGTTACACTAGTCTCCTCAAATATGGCGGCCAGTGGGTAAGTTTTATTCTCATCTTAGGAGACCTTTTTGGATGCTGCTGTTAATCAAACATTTTCCTTCCTCTTCAAGTTCTCTCCTTCATTCCACTGTTTTATTCCCACTGCTTGACTGTTTATCAGTAGTTTTCATTGCTGCTCGGCCTCTTGGCTAAGATCAAGTGTGTCAGTAGTTCTCCTTTTGACCCATGAGATACCATATTATGAAGAACTCAGTCTTCTCACCCTACCATTGCTTCCAGAACCTCACTGGATGGTTTTCTTACTTCCTACAAGTAAACATCCTCTAAGACTCTATCTCTACATTGGGAGCCTCCACCCTGCACTTATATTTGACAGCTCCACTTGGATACAGTATAGGGACATATCAAAGCTGAATGTGGTGTGTTTCTATCCTCACTCTCAGTCCGTCTGCTTTCTCCTTGCCTTTGAATTTGACCTTTACTCTCCTCCGTGTCCACATCAAGTTACATGTGGTCAGTCTCTAAGTCTGTCAGAGAACATTTTGATTTTACATTTGTTGTGAGGAATCTGACAGAATGCTCAAGTGATGTGACTGAGGAAGGTGACTATTACAAGTGTGGAGAGGGTTTAGGGAAACCAGGAAGTAATGGAACCATTCCTTAGACAGTGGCCACCACCCTCATCCTAAAAGAGCAAAGAGAAGAGACAATGACCAGAACCTGGAAAGAGTGGAAATATACAGAAGACTGCCTGTGGAAGCTGCTATCTGACCAGGGGGCAAACGGGGAAGTTCAATCTCAGCCTCACTTTCCTTCTTTTCTATCTCCTACCAGTTTCTGAGCTTTACAAGAAACAAGAGTACTGGAGCTGATTGATGCAGTTCACAGCAGACTCCAGAAGCATGGAGAGCAGATCTGCAGGGTCAAACAAAAAATACCAGGGACAGGTTCTTTCTGTAGGAATTCACTTTGTAGATGTTGCTATTTGTAAGGGTTTTGCTGATCTTGATACAATTTCATATAGGTTCCCTTTCTCAGTCTCCAGCATTCTGTGGTGTGTCCTTAGCTTTGACTTGCTGCTATGCTTTTGGAAACTGGATTTCTGCTTGTGGTTGAGCCCATAGGTCCCAAGAGTTCTGGGGTCATTTAACACTTCTCTCTGGTATGGGGTGATTTTCTACTCTTTGGGGCTTGATGACATTATGTGATGATTGATGCTATTCATTTCCTTCAACAAAAACTGGGTTCCCGGAAATCCTTCAGCAGGAAAATCATCTTTCCACAGAGTCCTGAAGAATCTCACCAAAATCCAGGTGACCAGAAATGTGTAAATAATTAGAAGAGAATAGAGTTGTTTAGAAGCAGTAGTTTTCTAGCTATTACTGAAAAATCTTTTCTACAGACTCTTCAAGGGTTGGAGATAAGAAAACACAGTTTACCTTATTTTTTTATATAAATCTCACTGAACACAAAAGTATTATTTCCTGATATCTTCACTTCAATATATCCTATTTTATTCTACTGGGGAAGTGGAACCAACAGACAAGACTTATCCTTTCCATTTGCAGTGTGGCATTTGTGGGCTTCCAAAGAGTGGTAAGTAATGAGGAATATTCTATAGAAAAGGAACATACTTATCAGGTACACCTGTTTTCTTTGGGAAACACCACCTTCTCCATTCAGTAAGAGTCTTTCATGAGCTCCACTGTCCTTGGCCACAGAAATAGGCAGTGCATGGTCCGGGCTAAAAATAAAGCCCTATTTCTCTAGCAACATGTTTGGAGTAAGAGTAAGGATGCACTCAGCAAACAATTGACCTCAAAGATGAATAGGGATCCTTATGTAGATTGATGTACACACTGGACGACAGGGGTTCTTTTTCAATGAGAGTTGCAAGTGTGGAGGTGTGGTCTACGGCAGCTATTTCTATTTTTGGTCAAGCTCTTACTTGTGGGCTGCAGAAACCCACCCCTGTTGATGTAAGCAGAAAATTGATGTGTTAAAATGTTACCGAGTAGCAGATAGACAGGACACCTGGGATGGCTGAAGAATCCATGTGTAAATACTGGGAATACGGTGCTGAATGATGGCGAGGTCGCCACTACCACGAGGGCTGCACATGGAGCTGTGCGGCCTGCAGAGCTGGCGCTGAGCACAGGTGCTGGACGAGAGCACAGTGCAGCCGCCGCCGCCACTCCAGGAAAGTGAGCTCTCTAGGGAGAAGGCAGCGTTTTTCTTTTTCTTTTTATTTCTTTGTAATTTCAAATTTAGGAAGACTGTGTCATTTGCTTTACCCTAAGCTGCAAAGACGTTTGAGAATTCGAACATCTGACATTTTCAGCTTCTATCCTGTGGGGGCACATGCTCCCCCAAGACTTATGAGGTGGGAGATTCCTTAGACAGCGAGAGGAGTTCCAGATGCTACACAACAAAAGCAAGAACAGCACCATTGCAACAACCATCGCCCTTGTCCCTGGGACCGCTGCTCTGCAGAATTAAGCCAACAGAGTGAAGGAAAAAAGAGCTACAAGGTGACCCAGAGATGTTATGGGAGCCTCAGGATCTAGATGTGCCTGAGCCTTTAAAAAAAAAAAACGATTCTGGCCTATTTATGTAAGCTGATAAATTTCACTTTTGGCTTAAATTACAAACTCTCTATTAAGTTGAGTGTCTGTCAGTTGTAAACAAGAGACTCCTGCCTTATATGGTGCTGCTTTCATTATTAGTGTTGAAATCATATCCTTGCTTCTTTATTGGGGCATTTTCCGAGTTCTCCCTGCTGGACCTTTCTGAGTACTGGATGACTGTTGGCACATGGAGAAGCCGTGTGTGGGGAGAGAGAACAACCATGGGCTTCACCAGCCTGAGAGGGTGACCAGCCTCTGCCTTGGCTTGGGCACGTGCTCCCTCAGATCAAATTCCCTAGACTGTTGTCAGGCTTGTTCACATCTCCTGATTTCAAAGAATATTATTTTCAGCTGAAAGAGAGTGCAAGGGCCATGCTTTGTGTCAATTGCATGGTTGAGGGGTCCAATTTGTCTCTAAAGTTTGTGGGTTTGTATAGAGAACCATATATAAGTATCCGACTGGAGCTGAACTCTTTCCCTGCAGGAGCTGAGGTATGTCTGGCCCATGGAAATAATATTCCAGTGTGGGACACACCCCAAGGATTTATTCTCTAGAGGAATGAGCAGCTTGGGGCTATCTCCCCCTTGCCTGGAGCGAAATGTCAAGGGCTTGACCCCCTGTACCCAAGCACCTGTTTTCCCTATTTCATGGACACCTTACCCCAGCTCTGTGGAGAAGGGACCTACATATATACTGTGGGCATTCCTGCCTGCTTGTCCCATTGTCTTCCTTTCTCTGACGGTGCAACTCTCCTGGGTTTTAGCCCAGGAGAATGAGAAGTCAAGGAATCCAAGCAATGAGTGAGGAGGGAAACTACTGTTTTCTTGGAATCCAAATTGGCTGAGATATTCACATGGAGATAGTGGCTCCCAAACGATGTCACTGAGTGACAGAAATATAGATTCTGCAAGTCTCTGCTACTTCTTGGGTCTGTGAAAATGGTCCTTCTATCCAAACTGTACTGTCCTAGGGAACCTAAGTTCTAAGGCCCCAAGTACTGCTACAGAAGCAGAAAAGGAAGGATCTGTTTGGGATGGTCAGGTAAGTGGTGAGAACCTGATGTGGAGGATGACCTACACAGCCCCGGAGGCTGGTTGAGCACCTGAGTGTGCTGGCCCGTCCTTATGCTGATAGAGCATCTTCTTGATGAAGATGTAGCTCATTTGGTTATTACCTTTTGTTATTCAGATGAGCTGAGAGCAAACAATTCACAAGACATCTCTTATTTTACCTAGTGTCAGTATACAAATTTAGACTCCAAATCTTTCCACGTTAGGATTTGGAATGAATCTACTGAGTAAATAGAAGACGTCATATAGGAGAGATGATACTTTAACCTTTCAAACAGCAACGTGGATGGCATTTCAGTTCTCTTGAAGCTTCCAGATTCTGGAATACATCATGCGTACTGGCTGGACTTTCATGGGGACCCAGAGGCTTTGCAACAGACATAAGCAACCCATGAGGGGAGATTGTGGTCAGTGTGGTATGGATCTGCGAGCAGGAAAAGCAGGAAAAGCAGACCACTCAACTAAAATGACCACTCAACTCAAGACTGTTCCTTTTCCCATGAAAAAGATTAAACATTCACCTGATTAGGAACGTGTAAATAAGCTGCTTTCTTCCTTTTGTCTTTGTCTCTTGCTCAGCAAAATCTTTCTCTGGAAATGGAAGGAACTGATGTAATTGTTCTGCACGAAAGACAATGAAAAGCTTGGGGTTCTTGCCAAGTGCATTTGCTGAGAGGGCCTGGTCTTCCACTCTGCTTAATTATGAGTAACTGTTTTGGCTATGATGTGAAGAAATATTAGAGAATGGAAAAAAACCAACGGAGTTCAGAATATTCTGCTGCAAATGATTCATGTTTTGGCAAGAGTTCTTAACTAGATTTTATGCTTTAACCTTGTCACGTGATCACAGGGAATAGCTTTGCCATATAAGCACATAAAATCAATTGTATGGTTTATTTTGAAAAGGTCCAAGTAAAAGCATTTTTAAAATGCAGGAATGATACCAGCCACTGGGTAAAGTTCTGTGTTAATCGTGTGCGGCTCCCTCAGCTGAGAGTCCAAAGATGCTGTAACTGGATGCTGGCACTCCCTGTATTCACCTGTCTAGTTTTCATACATTTGACAAATCTCACATTTTACAAAAAAGCTCTGATTAGCTCGCACTGTAAATGCTCCGGGAGGTAATGAAGCCGATAGAGGCTGAAGCCAGGGAGAAGTTTGGAAACAGAGACTCAAGTTCTCAGATCAGCCTGGATCGTGCAAACCAGAAGCCAAAGGCCAGAGTGTCCTCAAGTGGCTGCTGCTGGGACAGTGCATGTGGACAGGAAAGAGTCGGAAGGCAGGCTCCACATGGGACATGGACTGACTGCTTCTGGTTTTTGATTAATAAAATAAAAGACAAATACAGGAAAGCATAAAAAATTGAAAAAAGATCAGCATCTCATGACCTGGAGATAATCCAAGTCTTTTTCTTTTGTATGTTTGCATATAAGCGTATATTTTTGAATAATTATGAAGATGCAGCATAAACTATTTTGTAACATACTATTGCAATGAAAATACATCACTAGTATTTCCCTTATTTTTAATTCAAGGGAAACAAGTTTTAGTAGCTGGATATTATTACAGTTAACAGCTGTACACTCAACCCTGAATATAAGATGGATTTATATAAATACATGTTATTGTTGTTTCAATTTGTATTTGTTTATATATTATTGAAGTTGAGCAGTTTTTTGCATAGTTATGGCCTTCAATGTAATTCTTCTTTGTTGAATTGCCCATTACTGTGGTGAAGGGGGACACTGAATTCATGCTGATTTATTTGAAAGGTCTCTCGTTAAACATATTAACTCCATTTATCTTATGAAGATGAAAGTTTTACGGTTATTTTCCTTCACATTTTGTTCAGAATTCTTTTGAAATAGGGAGATTGATATTTTTATGCCGTCATACACATCATATTTTTTCCTTATGTATTCTTCTGCTTTTTTGCCCAGAGAAGAGCCTAAGCTCCCATATGAGATGCTTTTTAGCGTTTCTCACACAGACTTAGTGCAACATTGCACACCCAGCCTCTCACATCTTGCGTTTCTTTTGTCATGTGATGTGTAGGGTGGTTTAGGAATGTTTCTGCATTTATAGAGTACTGGCTTTTGCTTTGAATTGACTTATGTCTTTTGTTGTATCTTAACCATACTGCTTGAACTACTATAACTTTTTAGTATGCCTTCATTATATATTAGGATAAGTCTGCCTTCTTTTTACTATTTTTTTGGTATTTGCCTAGTTGTTTGTGGCAGTTTAGATTTTTTGTTAATTTAAAAAATTATTTTGTCAAATTTTGTTTGGAAATATTCCCTCAGAAACAATATTTTCTGTCCATTTGTTAAATAGTCTTTTTTTGTATTACTCCTTGATATTATGTAGTCTTCTTCATATGAGTCTTCACATAAGTAGACTGAAAAATTAGCTTGATTTGGTGTTTTAAAAAATAAGATTTGGATGAAAGTAAAACACAATAGCTAATAATTTCTCATTCCACAAGTCACTCCTGTACTCTTAAGACAAGCTTAGCACTTTTAGAGAAGAGCAAATTTCTATCTGAAAAAATAATATTTTAAAAGATTTCTCTTTTTAGCAGAAATGTCACACTGATCAGGTATTTAAAGCTTTCTATAATTTAGCATGTGTTTACTAAAGAAAATTCAATAACCTTTCACTTTTTGATCCTGGCATATCCAATCGGAAAGTAAAAATATCATTCTACTAATGGATTATTCCTTCTCTGCAAGACTACTGATGAGTAAAAACTTTTTTTTACTTAGTGTTTTCAATTGCAAAGTATCTATTGGCTTTAGTTAATAAAAATAACCAAAACAATTGTTGTATAACATTCAGCTCATAGTAGATACATTGTCTTCATACTTAGTGTTTGGTTGCATTGATTACCAAGCAACCCTTACTCAACTGGGCTGATTTCCAAAGATGGAAGAAAAAAGCAGTGCTGCCCATTGTACAGACAGTGTCAGCAGGCAACATCTTAGATTCATCCTGGAGAAAGTATACTGAAATTTTCCTGCCCAGTCAGTTAAATGAAATGAACTGTGTACCAGCACATACTGGAAGATTACTGGGAAGAATTAAAAATATGAGACCACTGACGATTTCTCTTCCTCAGCACTATTGAGAGTAAGAACAGGAAATGTCCCAAGTAACACTTGCTGACGTGGAATTAATGGTAGGAAGTGACCTTGAAGCTTAATTCCCAAGAAACATAAACAACTTTCCCTGGCAGCTGAAGGCAGATAATTCTGAAACAAAGGGAAGTGCGTATGAATTTTACTGGGAGTATGAAGAAGAGATTGTGAAGAGATTGTGAACCCTAACTCTAACCCTAACTAACCCTAACCTTTTAATCAAATAACAAAACAGTAGCTATTCTGTTTGTCCACTCTCCACTCCTAACCAAGATTTCCTCTCAGCTATAGATAAACCAATTCAATTAACATTTAGGTTTTTTCCACTGCAATACTCAAGTCTGTGTATTTCATCATCCATCTAACAATTGCTATTAAAATGTACAATTTCATTTCTTTATCCATCTACCTTTAGTGTATATAGATATAGAAATTTAAATTTTTATTTTTGTCTGGTCCATTAGTCAAATACTATAAATCAACAAATGAGTAAGTTAAACACAAAAGCAAAAATATTCTGCAAATCCCTCCTCTCTATTGTTTAGTCAAGAGAGAGTCTTGAGGAGCTATTGATTAGAAGTGTTGAGATGAACACAGATTATAAACACTGGACTGCACTCCATAGTTGTTTCACTAAAGCAATCATTACTCAGCTATAAAAAAAGATAAACTTGAGGACTTTATAGGTAAATGGATGCAAATAGAGGCCGTACTCATAAGTGAAATAAATCAGACCCACATGTGTAGACATGGTGTTGTCTCCCTAATGTAAGAACATGAGACAGTAAGTGGAACCCAAAATGTGCAATAGATGTTGGGAGCGGGAAAGAAATTGCTCAAAAGAGGAAACAACTGGGATGAGGGAAAGGAGAAAAGGAAAGAAGGAAGGAAGGGAAAACACATATATGTACGCAGAAGGACGGCTGGGATAACTGCACTGCTGAAAGGAACAGTTAATGTCTTATTTACTTATTAATCAATTTTGCTTGCTTGTATCTGGTAATCTGAACAACTAATTTGAAGACAACAATATGCAACATAACAACCATTGCTGAATTCCTATCATCTTGCTTGATGAAACTCTGTATCATTTATAATTTTTGTTTTTATTTTTTATTCTCTTTAGTGGTTTGATTAATTTTGCATTCTTACATCTGGTAATCTGACCAACTTTGATGAAGATAAAAATATGTAATATAACAACCACTGTTAATCCTTATCATTTTGTTCTGAAACCCTGTATCATTCTTATTGTTTTTGCTTTGTTTTGTTTTTGTCTATGTTGTTGGCATTTTGCTATTGTTCGTTTTTTTAAAAAATTATATTTAAAATAAAATTAAATTAAATTTTTAAAAAAGAGTGTTCTGTTTTGTCAATTTTAGCCTCCCAACAGGGATGAACCTTCTCCCCACATTGTCTCAAAACATCTTTTGCAGGCACAAAGAAGTACAAGAATGCAATTTTAAAATTTCTCTTTTTTTGAGAGGACAGAGTTGTCCCCACCCCCACCCCTACCCCCAGAGGACATCCTCTCATGTCTCATTGGCCAGATCTGAACCACGTGCCATTCCTAAATTAATTACTGGTAAGGGGAACACATTGCCCATTGTGGGTTTAGAACAGTTAGAATTTGCTCCTTAGTCACATGCGGAATGTGTTAACATGCAAACAGTACCGTGATTCTACCAGGGAGGAAGAAGAGAGAGACGGTTTCCATATATCTCATTTATATAGTTATCGAAGAATGATGGCCTTTTCAATTACTTTTAAATATTTTAAAGTTGATTTAAAATTAGATGTGAAAGCTAGCTGGTTGGGCTTGAGATGAGCACCTGTAGCCCCAGCTACTTGGGAGGCTGAGATGGGAGGGGGTTTGATCCCAGGCTTCAATATAATCATGGGGAATACAGCAAGATGCGGGGAGGGGGGAAGAAAAAACAAGGAAAAGCTACTAAGTTTTTTGTTTTTGATGTGCCATTAAAGTTTGCATTTATTTGTAGGATTGTACTCTTCATTCATTATTATAATTTGGGTCTGAAATGTCCCTCAAGGCCATGTGTTTAAGGTTTGGTTTCTAACTAATGGCATTCCTGGCAGCCGGTAGACCCCTGAGGAGGTGGGTCCTAGTTGAAAGAGGTGGGTCACTGGGAATGTGACTTTGAAGGGGATACTTTATCCAGATTGAGCTGACTATGGACTTAAAATAGAAACCATGAGCTTTTGCTTGTTTAACTTGATTTCTCGGGTGTTTTGTCACAGTGACAGAAAGCTCAGATGCATATTCTTGATTTGTTTTTGGTTTTTTTTTTTTTTTTTGGTTTTTCTCCGGTACCGGGAACCGAACTCACGACCTTGCGCTTGCCAGGCAGGCGCTTTTGCCACTGAGCTAAATCCCCAGCCCCTCAGATGCATATTCTTGAAATTTTATACTTCTGACCCAGATTTCATTTTGAAGAGCTTATATTTTTGTCAAGTGAATTAAAGTTTATGCAGGTGTGTTTTTTAAAAGTGCCCTTTTTAAAAATAATTGAGCATTTCTCCCACTAAGTACATAAACTGGCCTGGTGGGAATGAAACCGTCTTACAAGGGAGTGCTTCAGCTATTGCTAAAAAGTGCTGGGTGCTTTTTTCTTTCCTCCATGAAACAATTTTCCACTCTCGGAACTGTGGAAACACTCATCTGGAAGAAACCCACATTTGTCCTATTAAGCAGTGTTGTTCTGGAGTTCAAACCAAATCCTATCAACCTAATTACTATGGCCACATGGCTTCAGGGTGAAGCATTCTCTCTTTGTTTGCAAACTGACAGAGAGGTCAGGGCTCCATAGGTTGTATTGCTTGCAAAAGAAGAAAGAAATATGACTGTACATGACATTCTCCTCCTGGTCAGCGGCTTTTCTGGCAGGAATTGGTTGTACACTGGCTTGTGTCTACATTTAAAAAACATACTTCTTTTCAGAAGTAGCAGCCTGTTCGCGTTCATGCTTCTTAGCGTCTGAGAACTGAGATGATCCCAAACACTTTGTCAGTTTTTCCTACTGTAGAATTTTGGTCATCAGACTAACCATCGGCCCAGATAAGATCCAGTGATCTCTCCAGCTTGCAGGGGGGCGTTTCTTGGGAGGAGCATAAGCATCACACAGGCTCATAAGCATCACACAGGCTCATTGTTGGCAAGATGCTGTAATCAAGGGATTGTACGCTGTGTTATCCTGTCTCAACTTTTAATATTTTTGTACCTCCATGTTCCTTCCCTTCCATGTACCCTCCCTGTGATTTTCCTGTATGACCCTTTTTATCTCTTCCCTTCTATCAAAATGTGAGCTTAGCAAAGGAATCCTGTAACTCAGTAACATGTGAAAGCAAACACTTAGAGCTGCACTTACATTAATGCTTCCTCTAAATTTTCAAGTGAGACAAATCTCTAAGTCAAATGATACATGTCTAATTGTGACATCTTTCCCATTAGTTTTCAATGAAAGCCAGTAAGAAAGTGATTTTTTTGGTCTTTTTGGTGTTAAATTTTTTCCTGCTAACTTTAAAATCCTCTCATTTGTAAAGGTGGCTTTCTACTTTATAAGACAGATGGCTGCAATGAAATGGAAACATTTGGAAAAAGGGACAATCCATCAGATCAATGAAACTGATCAATGTTAGACCAGGTCACCCCCTCCCCTTTGGGAGGGGGTGACCTATGAGAATGTGCGAATGATGGGAATGTTTCGCTGTCACACTGGAACCCACAGCTTTCGGATGTAATTTAAGAAGCCAGAAGGCTTTAGTAAACCAAATATACTAGAAATAATTTAAGATTTACAAATTCTTAGCCACCAGATTTATGTCCTACCTACAGCCAAAGCAAAACAGAGGCAACTTACATTAAAATATCCCTAGCAATAAGACAGTAAAACCACTAAAACAAGAGAAAAAGATTTGAGAAACAAGAAGTTAAAGGGCGAGAGTAGTGGCAGAAATTATTTATATTAAACTATTCTTTTTATATAGCTTAGAAAAATCCACTAGAAGAGGGGAAAAAAATCCAAGCTCTAAGTTGAGGAAGGAATCTTTCGTTTAGGTTTTTACATGGAGAAAATTTAACAATACAGAAAATAAGATGATTTACTTCTGGTGAATCATTTGAATCAGATATAAATAGCTATTAGAGATTTTTCAAGACTGTAGAACATTGGAGAGAGATTTGTAGTGAACTCTAATTGCTTTTTCCAGATAAATGTGATTTCTTATGAGTTACAGTTCTGGCTTAGAAACCTCAAGAAACATGATGCGTAGTTGTGGAAAGAACTATGAGATCCTGGTGTCTCCTCCAGGGAGAAGGCCTTTACACACCCCCATGGCTTCTAGGGTGTTCAGAAATGAAAGCGGAACCCAAATAGTTCCTTGAAAAGCATACAGTCCCTCTGGTAGAAGCCTGAAAAGTGCTGCTTAAGTATGACAGTGAAAGTAACTGAGTCCTTTGTGTGAGAACAGACCTCTTAAATTTCTGAATCTTTTTTTTTTCTGGGCTCATTAAAGAGAAAGATAACATCTAGCAGCTTGGGTAGAATGAGATAAGAGCTGCCCTGGCAGTGTAGTCATTACTCAGGGAAAAGCCAATTGTCCACCCAATGCCAGTGAGGGAGAACGAAGGGCCCCCGAGCCCGGCTGCCTGAGAGCCGGTGAGGACAGTGGTGGGAAAGCCGCACGGCACAAAGCTCCTTTCACCAGCTGCCCATGCAGCTCTCATGGCCTGCTGAGGACAGAGAGAGGTTGCATTTGTGGGAGGAGTCCCCCCAGAGCAGCCAGCACACAATGCCTTCCCCTAGTCAAATAGGAAACCTCATTCATCTGTTAACAGCATCCAGGAGAAAACGGCCCTTGAAGATGATATCTGTGAAAAAGCATTGTGCACCAGTAAAAGAAACTATCTGTGCCCATGGAGGTGGGGAACCATGAGCCTCTAATTCAGGTCTGCCTCTCTGCTGAAAGGTCATTGCTGAGGTTTTCTCATTTATAGCACCTGACACTGCTGCCTCTGCCAGATTGCATTAGTATCGTCTCTGGCTCCCTCTGCCAGTAAGAAAGAATTGAACATTAATGGGGGTCTGGGACACTAAAAAGCCCACCACTGCCAGCTCAAGGGAAAACTGGGAGAAAAACACTCTGTCAAAGATGTAGGTAGATACTCACTTTTCCCATTCTAATAAAATCACACAACACTCGGTATGCTTATAATGCATTTATCTCAGCAGCCAGCCTATTTGCTGTTGCTGATTACATCAGCCATCAGATCTGTCTTTTGAGTATTCTGAGTTTGCCCTGGTCAGTCTAGTTCATATTATCTGCCCTGTCCCGGTAATTACCTTCCTACAGATCTCATTATTGCTCTGAGTTGCCATCTATTAGCAATGTAGGCACTGTTGCACCTAACTGTGAGCTTCTTAGGTTCCCAAAGTGATTCTCATCTCAGGAAGGCATAGTCCTTCGGGGGTGGCTCCAGTTGGATTTTGGTAATAGAGGACTGAGATGCTAAACCTCCTGACACATGCTAAGGTGGAATTTTTCTGCAAAATGCTGAAATATGAAAATGTCCTGAACTGTCCAAACAAAAACACTGTATAGGCCAGGTATGGTGGCGCACGCCTGTAATCCCAGCACTCGGGAGGCTGAGGCAGGAGGATTGTTGTGAGTTCGAGACCAGCCTGGGCTACAAAGTGAGCTCAAGGTCAGTCTGAACTGCATAGTGAGAACCTGTCTCAAAAAAAAAAAAAAAAAAAAAAAAAAAAAATACTGTGTACACCTAACTCCTGGTCCTGGTTGGCCCCTCCTAGGAGTCCCACTTGTCCCCACGGGTGGCTCATCTGAGACCACACCAGCCAGTAGCGGTGCTACAGGATGACTGACCTCAGCACAGCTCCAGCAGTGAACTGTGGGACAATATCGACCACCTACTAGAGTCAAATCTTACTCTGCAGTGTCATAATCCTGTGACCTCTGCTGAGTGACTCGCTCTCTATAAGCCTCAGTCTCTGTATCTGAGAAAGGAAGGTAAACCAACCTAGCTTTACAGCAGAGATCATTGCAATAGATGCTGAGAACTTGATTGTCTTTCAAATAAGAATAATTGTACATGAGGTGCTGTTATGTTTCACTGCTGGTTGGCTCTGCAGCCAAAGAGACTCAAACCCAGTTATCAGGTCAAGAAATTGAGGTTTGGTCTCTAAAACCAGGCATTTGGTTATTTGTGTGGGAATGAAAGTTTGTCTCTCACTTCAGGGGCATGTAAGACACATGTTTTTAAGGCTGCACCTAATACATGTCAGACATTCACATTTCTAGAAAGGATGTACCAGAGGAGTTACAAACCACTAATAGTCTCTTCTGGCCTGTGGTTATGTCTGGTTCTGATAGAGATCCAGGGCAAAGAACTTTCAAAGCAGTTGGGAGAAAAGCCTAACTGTACTGAGCCGTAGGGACCTGAGGGCCCCTGCGGGGCAGGGTGCTTTTCAAAGGCATCCTGCCAACTGATCTGGGATACAAAACATGCACTGATCTGGAGTACAAAAAACTAGGGGTGTATACAGCAACAAAGCTAGGTACTGAGGTCCTTGTAGAGGGGCCTAGCAGCTAGACGGGAGCAGTGATCACTACGGATGCGTCTGAAAGTCAGCAGGAGGGGAAAGGGGCTATGGGGAAAGGTGCCTCTGGGGCAGCAGGGGGAGGGGTGCAGGACCTCAGAAGATTGGGGAGGGTACCAAGGCTGTTGCTCCTTTGCATAAAGAGAAATGTATTTGAACAAATATAGTCACAGTCTGGATATTTTAAACCATTCATTCTTTTACCAAGGCTGTCCGTTTATAAATAAATACCTGAAATTATTGGCTTGATTAGGTTGAAAAAATAAGCCTTACTCATTTTATTTGATTTTTTTTTTTGTACCAAGAATTGAACTTAGGATCTTGTACTTGCCAGGCAAGCAATATGCCACTGAGCTATATACCTGGCCTATTACTCATTTTATTTAAAATTATAAAATAATTATTTTTATAATAAACAAGATCATGATCTGTAAATTTTGTTTTACTTCTTACACTGTTCTAGTTCACTAAATAAATTGAGAGGGACCTCTGGGGGCAGGAGGTGCTGGTGGATGGGTCAGGGGCTGGGTTGAGCCTGGGGTTCCAGGAGCAAGTACTCACTGTGCTTTAACCTAGAGCCCTGACTCATGCCCTCTTAGTGACAACGAAGGTGGTTCTTGATGGAAAGCGAGAGAGCCAGGGAGCCAAAGGAAGAGTTTGCATCTGTGTGAAAACAGTGCTCAGAATCCTTGTGGGCAAACCTTGGACTCTCAGAGCTTTGCTTCCTTGCACAGACTTCATAGAAATGGGAACTTCAGTCTTTAAAAAGATATTGATTGCCTTTGTGTTGTTTATGTTGCAAAAAGCAATACAAATGCACACATACACAAAGTTCATCAGCCCACAACTCAGAGATATCTGTGTTGATATTTTTATTTTTATGCTTGAATCTTTTTGTTTTGTTTTAGAGTCAGTTTCTCTACATAGCCCAGGCTTGCCTAGAACTCCTAAGGCTTACGTGATCCTCTTGTCTCCATTTCCTGGCATATGAGTTGTTTCCAAGATTTAGCTATTACAAATTGTGCTGCTGTAAACATGGGTGCACATATATCACTGTGGTATGATGTTTTTAATTCTTCTGGAAAGATATTCAGAAGGGGAATAACTTGGTTGAATGGGACCTCAAATCTTAGCTTTCTGAGGAATCTTCATACTGATTTCCATAGTGGTTGCACCAGTCTGCAATGATAATTTTCACAATGTTGATTCTTCTTATCCATGAGCAAGGGAAATCTTTCCATTTTCTGATATCCTCTTTGATCTGTTTTCTCAGAGTACTGTAATTTTCACTGCATAGATCTTTTATTTCCTTTGTTAGATTGATTTCTAAGTATTTCATTTTATTTTGGATGCTATTGTGAAGGGTGTGGTTTCTCTCATTTCTTTCTCAGTGAAGTTGTTGTTTGTGTACAGTGACGTTATTGATTTCTGAGTGTTGACTTTGTATCCAGCTGTGTTACTGAATTTGGTTATTAAATATAGCAGTCTTTTGGTGGAGTTTTTTGGGTCTTCTGTGTGGAGTATCATGTCATCTGCAAATAATGATACTTTCACTTCTTCCTTTCCTATCCTTATTCCTTTTATATCTTTCCCTTTTCTAATTGCTCTGGCTAATGTTTCCAGAACTATATTGAATAGGAGTGGTGACAGTGGAGATCCTTGTCTTGTTCCTGATTTTAAAGTGAAAGCTTTCAGTTTTTTATCCATTTAGTATGATTTTGGCTGCTGGTTTGTCATAGATGGCTTTGATCAGATTGAGGTAAAACCATCTATTCTGATTTTCATGAGTTTTTATCATGAATAAGTGTTGGACTTTGTCAAAAGGTTTTTCTGCATCTATTGAGATAATCATGTGGTTTTGGTCTCTGGCTCTGTTGATATAATGTATTACATTTATTGATTTGCATATATTGAACCATCCCTGCATCCCTGGGATAAATCCCACTTGGTCATGGTGTATAATCTTCTTAATGATTTGCTGAATTTTGTTTGCTAATATTTTATTGACTATCCCTGCCTCTATGTTCACTAGGGAGACTTGCCTGTACTTCTCTTTTTTGGTTGGATCTTTCTCCAGTTTTGGTATCAGTATAATATTTGCTGCCAGAAATGAGCTGGCGAGAATTGCTTTCTTTTCAATTTCATTGAAAAGTTTGAGGAGTGTTGGCATCCATTCTGCCAGTTTGTGTCTTTTGATGGGTGAATTGAAACCATTAACATTGATGGTTATAACTGATATGTGTTGACTTATCCTTGTCATGTTATTTTCCTGTTGTTTGCTCCCCACTCCCAATTTTCCTTTCCTCTGTTTAATTGTTTGCCTTGCCTGGTGATTCCTTCTGTTGGGGTTCATGGAGTTGTAGTTCCTGTTAGCTCTTTCTAGAATGTCCTTCAAAACATTCTGGAGTGCTGGCTTGGTGGTCATAAATTTCCTCTTTGTCACAGAAGTATCTTATTTCTCCATTAGTTTTGAAAGACAGTTTTGTGGAGTACATCAATCTGGGTTGAAGGTTGTTTCCCTTTAGAATTTGAAATACTTCACTTAAAGCTCTTCTTAACTTGAGGGTTTGTGCTGATAAGTCAGCTGTGATTCTGTTGGGCTTTCCTTCATAGGTGATTTGCTTCTTTTCCCTAAGAGCTTTTAAGATTCTATTGTTGTGTTGAATTTCTGGAATATTGATTATGATATGCTTGGTTATAGATTGTTTTTGTTATGGCTACTTGGATTTCTACATGCCTCACTTACTGCATGTCAAATTCTTTTTTCTTACCAGGGAAGTTTTCTGCCATGACAACTATGAACAGTTTTTTATATATCATTTGTGCTATCTCCTACTTTTTCATAGATTCCAATCTGTCTTAAATCATTCTTGTTTGCCTCATTTATCAGCTTCTGTATTGATTTTTTATGGTCCCTTGCCATTTTAAATGAATCTTTCTTTTCATGATTGCTAACTGCAAGCCTGTCTTCTATATCTGAGATCCTGTTCTCACATTGGATTAATCTGCTGAGATACTTTCAATGGAATTTTTATCCTCCTGGATATCTGTTTGAATCTGCCTTATGAATTCCTTTTTTTCTTATGCTGAACATTCATGGCTTCCATAATTTTCTTCCATAATTTTCCATAACATTCATGGCTTCCATAATTTTCTTCCATAATTTTCTTTCTTCCATAATTTTTTTTTCTTTCTTTTCTCTCTCTCTCTCTTTTTTTAGCCTGTATTTGCTCTAGAGTCACTAAGCATGGTTTTTATTGTAGACACCATCTCTGCAGTTACCAGAAATCATTTTGGATTTGATTTTTCCTAGAGCCTCATTCAATTGCTTTGCTGTACTTCAGAGGCCAGATAGATGGCTTTTGGATTGTCTTACTTTGTTGGCCCCTGGGTTTGCCTTTGGTGAACTAGATGTCTTGGGTTGCATCTTGTTTAAGTGTTTTCTCATTTTCTTTTCATAGTTAAATTCCTGGGATGATGCTTGTAAAATACCTGTGATGGGTTGCTTTACTGCTGGTATTTAGAACCCTTAGGAAATGACTACTTCTCCAAGGTATCTTCCAGGTATAACTGGTTTTTGCATTTTGAGTCTGTTGCAAGATCCTACATCTTCAATTTGTTGGGCATGGAAAGTTGCTGCCTGCTTGGTCCAAGCCCTTGTTCTTTGGCACTTTGCCACAGTATTTTCTATGACCCTAGTCAATCTCAGTTTTGAAGTACTGAGAATAGTTGCTTAAAATAATTATGTTGCTTTTGGCCAAAGTGATACAATCAGCAATAATAGTAGCAACAATCAGCCTATAAAATGACAAAATGAGGTAATCATTAAATTGCCACCTGTAATGGTATGAACTGGATTTGTAGTTATATAACAAAATCTAAGACAGACCAGAAAATTGTATGCAGTATATAAGTCCTTAATATGTCAATTTTACCCTCAGGGGTTAAAATTAAAAAGGGGTTAGAAAAAAAATAGACAGGTAGAAGAAGAAGAAGAGATCAGAAGTAAGGCTAGAGGATTAAGGGGTATCATGCTAACTTTGGGAAACTGGTGCAGAAGACCAGAGCAAAAGAGAGAAGGAAGAATAGAACAGAATAAGAACCACAAAAAGGCTAGAAACCACATTCACATTCATATAAAAACATGATTGAACAGTGATGGAGAGAAAAACAAACAAACAAAAACCAAAAGCACAACAATAACAAAAAACAAGCAAAAGAAAGAGAAAGAAAAAGTTCACTTCCATGTTTGTTTGTGTTGTCACTGGTAGACAACATGTGGAGATAGACACTTGATCCATGCCAGTCTTTCCCAGCAAGCCAGTAGTAGGTTTTTGGCAGGGTAGTGGATAATCTCTGTGGGCCTGCACCTTCTAGCCAAGACCAGACTCATTCAGCCTGCAGCCATCAGAGCATCTTCTGTTGGCCTGAGCCCAACTGGGAGCCACTAGATGGAGCCAGCAGCTGCTCTGAGTTGTCAGCTCAGCCAGCCCCTCTTCAATATAGTTCCCAACCAATTACTCCCTTGCACAGGACAACTGAGCCCTCATCACTCACAGCCAGTTAGTGCAGTCCTTCACATCCACTGCTCCCCTCCACTGTTGCATTTCTCTGTGGAGGCCTCTGGGCTCACCAGCAGTCACTGTGTGCAGGTTTGAACCACTCCTCGTGTGCAGTGAGTTCCATCTCAGGGAGAAGGGGTCACTGGCTACCTCTTCCTCTTCACTGAAATTTCTCCCTTCACTCTCTGTGGGTTTCAATTCATTCTTCAAAACTTTCCTGAGTCAAGGGGACCCACTTCCCTCCTTCTTGTCTTCCTCATGTTGCTATATTCCAACATCAGGATGGCAACACTCAGGAAGGCTCTTTCTGTGCTGCTCACCACTCTGACATCTTGGTGCCTCCTCCTTTTTTGAGTTAAATGTGTTTCCTGAGTGAAGCATACTGTTGGACTTTGCTTCTTTTTTTAAAAAATTAAAATAACCTAACAAAACAACAATGAAGACAAACTCAAAACAACACAAAAACAACAAAAATGATACATGGCCTCCAAACAAAATGATGGGAATTAACAATGGTTGCTACATTATATACCATTATCTTCAACAAAGTTGCTCAGTCCACCAA
Organism: Chinchilla lanigera; assembly: GCF_000276665.1. Taxonomy (NCBI): domain Eukaryota; kingdom Metazoa; phylum Chordata; class Mammalia; order Rodentia; family Chinchillidae; genus Chinchilla; species Chinchilla lanigera. The sequence continues at coordinate 3,701,669 of NW_004955502.1, forward strand.
CATAAGAATGTAAGATTGATCAAACAATGAAAGACAGTAACAAGTAATTAAAAAAAAAAAACATTGGAAATGATGCAAGCTTCACCATACAAAATGGTAGGAGTTAAAAAATGGTTTTATACTGCACCTTGTTATTTTCAGATCAGTCATTCTGATTACCAAATTCAAGCATGCAAAATTGGTCAAGAAAAAAGAAAATTTTAAGCACTGACTGTTCTTTTCAATAAACCACAGACATCAGCAATACACCTATCCTAGCTATCCTTGTATATACATATAAATTTTGTTTTTCATTTTAAAGAGAAAAGAAAAACAGCCAAAATAACAAGAACAAATACATAAGCAAAACAGCATAGAGAACAATAAAAATAATACAGAATTTCAAAACATAGTGATAGAATATTAACAATGGTTGTTATATTACATAATGTTATATTCAAAATGGTTGCACATATAACCAGGTATAGGCATGTAATATTGATCAAACAATTACACATTAGCAATTCCTTTCAATAAGCCAACAGATATTAGTAGTACAATTATCCTAGCTCTTGGATTTTGCTTCTTGATCCACTCTGCCAGTCCTTTTGATTGGTGAGTTGAGACAGGTGACAATGATGGTTACAACTTATATGTATTGGCTTATATTTTTCATGTTATTTTCCTATTGTTGGTTCCTTGTCTTTCCCGTTGTTTAACTACTTGCCCTGCCTGATAGCTTCATTCTATTGGTATTCTTGTGCTTGTGGTCTTTGTTTTCTCTTTCTAAGATATCTTTCAGAAAGTTCAGAAGAGCTGCTTTGGTGGTCATGAATTTCTTCAGTCGTTCTTTGTCATGGAAACATCTTCTTTCTCCATTTATTTTAAAAGATAGCTTTGTGGGACCCATCAATCTGGGTTCAAGGTTGTTTTCTTTTAGGAAATGAAATACCTCATTCCAAGGTCTCCTTAATTTGAGGGTTTATGTTGAGAAGTCTGCTGTAATTCTGATGGTCTTTCATTTATAGGTGATTTGTTTCTTCTTTCTAGCTGCTTTAAATATTCTGTTCTTGTACTGAATTTGGAATCTTGATTATTATATGCCTTGGTGTAGATTTATTTTGGTCATGGCTATTTGGAGTTATATATGCTTCATTTATTTGTATTTCAAACTCTTTATCTCTTTTTGGAAGTTTCTGCCATTATTTCTGTGAAGAGGATTTTTATGCCTTTTGTGCTGTCTCCAGCTTTCTCATTGACTCCAATCAATCTTATGTTGTTCTTTGCTTCACCTTGTAGCTGTGGATTTACTTTTCATAGTCTCTTGACTCCTTTAAGATAGCCTTCTTTTCATGGTCAAGAGCCACAATCCTGACTTCTAGATCCAATATTCCATCCTTACCTTCATTCAGTCTGTTGCATATACTTTCAATGGAGTTTTTAATCTCTTAGATTTCTGTTTGGATCTGTTTCATGGATTCCTTTTCTTTCCTATGCTGGACACTCATGGTTTCCCTTGTTTTCCTGAGTTCCTTTAATTTTTGTCTGTATCTGCTTTAATGTCTTTCATTTTGATCATCATTTCTTTTTGCATCTTAGAGATTATTTTTTCTATAGCCTCTTCCATTTGTTCTTTCATTTCTATTGCTGTCATTTCAGAAAGTTCCAGTGGTTGGCTTATGATCTGTCTCACTATGCTCAGGACTCATCCTGGGTGGGCTGGGGGTCTGGAGTTGAATTTTGCTTCTGCATTTTGTCATTTTCTGTTTTCTGTTTTTTATTTTATTTTGTTTTCTGTGTTGATGCTTGGAGTTTTCTTATGATAAATAGCTTTATCCCTGGTATTGAGGCTGCCCTTGGAAATGTCTGTTCCTCAGAGATGTCTTCTAGATGTAAGTGGTTCCTGATCTTTGCGTCTATCACAAGAACTTGCCTTCCCAATGTACTGAGGATGAGAAGTTGTTATCTATTTGGCTCAGTGCCCCGTTCTTTGGTACTGGACTGTGAGGATGGTAATGACCCCATAAAATCACAGTGTTGTTACACAGGGGAGAAAAACTGATTATAATAGGTATGACATCCTGGTTAAAGTAGTACAGTTAGCAATGACAATAGTCTTGAGCACAGCCTGGCTGTGGTAAGTATTAACCTGCAATGTTTAACCATAGGAGCAAATTCTACAGTTATATAACAGAATCAAGCATATACCAGGGACTTGTATGCAATGATTATCCCCTTAGTGGAATGATTCTACCCTGTTGTATGGGAGAGGGATTATGAGGGATGTGGGCAAGATAGAGAGATGAGTGAGGTCCAAAATAGTAGAAGCAAGGCTGGAGGGCAAAGGATGATCACCCAAGTTATGGGAAACAGCAGGACACAGGAGGGAAAAAATAGAAAAGAAAGCAGAGGAGCATTGAAGTGAACCAGGAAGAGAAGAGACAAGGTTTACTCGCACAAAAGTATCATAAAATTAAGCAAGACAGTTGGGGGAAGAGAGAAGGAAGATGAGTGGAAGAAAACAAAAATGAAGGTAAACTGGGCAATGGTGATGGTGCATGCCTGCAATCTCAGCACTCAGGAGGCTGAGGCAGGAGGATCATTGTGAGTTCGAAGCCAGCCTGGGCTACAAAGTGAGTTCCAGAGCAGCCTGAATGGCATAGTGAGCCTGTCTCAAAAAGACCAAAAAAAAAAAAAAAAAAAAAAAAAAAGAAGGTAATACATCTAAGCCATGAAAGAGAGAGAAAACAGAAAACAAAAATAACTATAAAAAATAAGACAAAACTAAACTAACCAAAAAAGGACCCCAACTGGACAGAAAAAGTGAAACCAATAAAACCAACATAGAAAAATAAATGTAGTAAAATTCATCTGGTGTCGACAGTTCCGTGGTAGGTTCAAGTCGGATCCCAGAAATGTGTTGTGTACTCCAGCCAGCTTTGCAGTGGGATTGGTGCTGGGTATAGAGGGCTGATCTTGTCTTCGGGATGTGGGGCTTTGGATTGGTGTTCTGTTACTGGAGTTCTCCCTGAGCCCTTTGATGAAAAATGGCAGCCCCACCTGCCCACTTCTCTTCTGTGTGTCTGTGTAGCACAGCACGAAGTCCGTTCACCTAAGTTACCAACCGCGTGGGTGTGTGCCCCATCTGGGATGGTCCGGCTGAGTGTGTGAGCTCCCACCGCCAGGGCCTAGGTTGTTCACTAGGGGGACCCAGCTGGGCTGGTTGCCACCACCACTGGAGCCTTGATGGGTTGCTAGGGGCTCCCATTTCTTCCTGTTGCTTTTTTTAGACTCTGTCTACATCTGTGTTCTCAACACAGTTGTGTCTATAAGGACTTCCAGTTCCATGAGGATGACTTTAAATCCTATGAAAAAGATCAGAGTTATACCACTTGTATCAGGACAATCAGCAGTTCTTTCATTTAGGTGATCATTCGTGGTACCAATACAATTGTTATTTAGTGACAGTATCAGATCTTGTAGTTTACTGTTCACCAGTTTATAAGGACTCCATAGATACACAGCATTACATGTTTTGCTCCCTTTCATGTAGTCCTCTAGGGCTTCAGAGGCTCCAGCAATTCTCCTTTATCTTGCTTTTCAGACTCACATAATACAACATCGATCTTGGGGTCTCTCTGCCAAAGCCACGGAAGTTCATTTAACAGGTTATATGGTTAAAAGCAAAAGTCACAATCTTTTGTCTTCTATTAATATATCAATTCCAAGCAGAACGAACAAACAGGAACGTTACTCATAAATAGGAAGATGGAAATGTGCTGGAAAATATTTCCTTTAGAAAAATCAGCAAGTGTTCTAATACCTCATATTTTCAGTTTTAAGGAATTTATTTTTCAATGTAACTTTCACAAAATATAAATAGAAAAAACTAAAACAAGACAAAAGCAGAAACAAACCAACCCCTATTTAATTCCATGATTTAATTTAGCGAACAGACCTGAAGAAAAGGTAGTGTGAGGTGCTTTGCTGCCCCCTGGCGGTGAATCATATAAACAGCGCAGACAAGCTGATCAACTCACTTTGAAAGAGTATTGGAGGTCCTTGTAGACCGCAGGCTTTACAGTGAAAACAGAATCCTGCCCCTGATATCGACAGTGTGGCCCAGAGGGCTCCCACAGCTGCCTGATTGGAAACATTATTAGTGAGTGTACTAGAAAAAATAGAATAACTTATTCATACACTTGATGAAGTAGTTTGGGGAAAATATTATTAAGGAACTTCTTTCATAGAATAATCACGAGGGAATGTGGGTTATCATGGTAACTTTTAAACATATTTGTTCAGTTTTTATTAGTGCATGTTAGCAACATATAATAACATTCCTCTTGGGGAGCTGTAAACGTAATAAAGCATCTTAATTCTTTTTTCACTCCCTGCCCCTTCTTTCCTTCCTCTCCCCTCCATCTTTTGATTCCTTCCCTTTTGCAAAAGATCGATCTCCCCATTTCCTACTACCTAGCTTTTATTTATTGCTTTATTTATATTTTGAGTTTCTCAATAATATTATATTTTTGAGTTAAATTATTGACTAATTAAAATCTTACTAAATTCTATAATAGTTCTAAAAGCATGTTTACTATAGTATAGGTAAGAAAAAACAAACTGAAAGTATATAAAATTAGTGCCCCTTAGGGCTGCAAATGGCTTAGTGGTAGAGCAGGCAGAGACGCCCCTGAGTTTCCCAGCATCCTCCAAAAGAAAACAATTGTGCGTTAGCCAGACATCTGTTAAATATGAATCTTTTGCCATTGAGAAAAAACATCCCATATTTTACTGTTTGTATAAAACAAATTTTCTATGTACCTCCTTATACCTCTATATCTATTTGGCCATAATGGGCTTTTTTTCATGCAGTTTAACATATTGTTAATCCATGTGACCAATTTCCCAGGATTTGGGAGATTTTAAGCCTTATATTCTCTTCTTTAATTTATATTATTTGTGCATCTGTCCTGATTGTGGCCCTATTTGGTAGAAGTCCATATTCAGATGTTCTTCTTTTTTTTGTGGTGCAATTTTAAATTCTAGAGAAATTTAATCAAAAGTCCTAGAAGCTTAAAAACCTACCAGATGGTGTTAGGGTGTGCCCATGGGCTAAACCTACTTTAGTTTCTAGTTCTCTTTCTCTATTTGCCTTCCGGAGTTTACTGTTTAGAACATGCCTAGGAAAAGAGGATATGGTTCAAATCATACTTTGCAACAACTGTTTGAAGATTCAAATACACAAATGAAAACAGTGGTTTAGAGAAGTTGTTGATATTTGTTATAATGTAGAATCATGTCTCACATGTGATTTACAAGATTTTTTTTTTTACATATTCAGTTGTTGATTTAATAATTTGGTACCTAAAGGTCCTAAAACAAACATCCAGGGTTTGTTGAGAATGATGAGATATATGCCACTGCACTTGTCCTCTACATTGTATTCCTTTACCTTAATTGTAAAATAACATCAGGTGTAAGCTATAGTATTATTTTGTCACTATGGAAAAAAGTACAATTAAAATATTACTTAAATGCTTTATTGCCCAGTGGAATTTTGTTGTATACATTTTGGAAGGACTAATTTTAGACTTAATGTGGCATTGATTTTTTTTATTATATATCATTTTTGCATATGGAAGAAGGGAAAAACAGTTAAGACATTCCTAAACACTTCTTACAAAGTCTATGTTTATTGAATTGCTTTATGACTCAGAGTTGTTTGTTGGGAACCGCTGAAGCTGGAAAATAATTACACGTGCAGGATAAAGCCAGCCTGAGAACGCAGGAGCTCCAAGCCCCTCGGAGTAAACAAGCCTTTGTAACTTGTTAACTGGTGGCTGGGCAGCGAGGCGGAAATTAACCAACCTCTCCAGGGTATAAATAAACGCTCTATTGTTTTCTGGCAGTCCTCTTGCTCATCAGGCAAGAGGTAACTCCACCTGACCCCAGCTCTTGTCTCTTGTCTTTATGCTTCTCATACCCCCTGCAGTTTCTCTCCGGGGTGCAACGAGAGACCAACGAGGTTCCCTACAGTTGTTGAGGTCCTTGTTTCCCTGCCCAGCATTGTATTCTGTCCCTTTGAGAGTGGGTGACTCAGCATCTCACAGAAAATGCCGTCTTGCTGTCTGAGATTTTTCTCCACACCTCTGATGCTTGTTCTGCAAAGTTTAGTATGATTCTTCCTTAAATTATCAGTAGGTTTCAGACAATGACTAGAATTCATACTTCTTCCTCAAAGTGTCTGAGATGGGCTGTCAACGGACAGTTGAGGAATTCTTGGTAATTCTTACCAGAGTTGCTAACAAGTCTGGGTGTGGGCAGGTGATGACAGCTGGGTTGTGACCACTCCCTCACTGACAGTGCTTGTAAGATGCTGTTGATTTGAAGACACAGTCCCATTGTAAACATGCTCAGAGGTGGGCCACAGCACTTTCCCTAATGTAGGGAGCACCTGAAGGTGGAAATTGGTCACATGCCTCAAGGCGAAGCAAGACTGGACTGAGATCAAAGAGCACCTGAGGCAAGCCATTCTTATTGCTAGGTAAGGCTGGTCACGTGACACTAACCTTGTCAAATGTATAAATAAATGCCCCTGTGGTGATTCAGCAGTTTCCAGAGAGAAAGGGCTCACCTCACCTCAGCTTTTGTCTCTTATCTTTATTTTTCCCATCTTCCTGCAGTCCTTCCCCTGGGGAACTCTAGAGCCGCACTGAGATGCAGCATAGGGTGCCTGAACAGAGACTGCTCTGGAGTAGGAAGATATAGTAGGTGAGAGGACACTTCTCACAGTGTGCACAAAAGGGGGAGAAGTGCACTGGTAGCATCAGTATTCATCGCAGGAGTGCACTGGTACTGGCATTCATCAGGTGTAAAACTTGGGGCATAGGGGTTCACCAGCGCCAGAGAAATAAGTGGGTTCTTCACTAGGGCTAGAGAGATGATGAGCTCAGGATAAGCCATAGAAAGATATATGCTTAGGAGAAGCCATAGAGAGGTATAGGCTTAGAAGAAGCCAAAGAGAAAGAGATGTATTGGTTTACCAGGTGTTATACCTAGGGCAAACAGTCTCAAGAATCACAGATGATTATAGAAATGCTTGCTATATGCTTGATTCCTGTATGTACATGGCTTTTCTACATGACCACAAAGGACTTGACTTAAAGCACTATTTTAAAATCAAATCCCAAGTGGAAAAATGCGGGTGGGAAAATAGCCCCACCACAGAGCTTGAATCCTCTAGCTTTGCTCAGTCAGATAAGGAAGAAACCGGGAGACAGAAAAGGGATTTTTGAATTGTGTGCAGCTGGCTCAGGGTGGTGCTGTGCCGTGGGGGAGAGGGGCACAGGCTGGGCATGGGCAGGGCTCCACGCTTCAGTCCTAGGCAGACTCAGCCAGGATTTCCTGAGCCCCCGCATGCCTGCACGCCCTGCCCAGCCACAGCCACTGGTGTGTGCGGCCCGCTGGAAGCCTAGCTGCCCGAGGCCAGGAGCTGAGACACGACTCCGTGTGCCTGGCCTGGCACCCACTTCATGCACTGAAAGTTTGTGTGGTGCAGGCAGTGCCTGCACCCAGACTTCCCAGCAGCAGTGCGCCTCCAGTTGCCAGAGTGGGAGCGGCAGCTAGCAGGCCCAGCGCCTGGGGCCAGCCAGGGGCGACAGTGGCCACGCACAGCCCTGCTCCCCTCATCTGCCCACTGAGCCAGTTCCCAGCTCGAGCCACCCGTGGCAGCCCAGGACTTCTTGAGCACCTCCTCCTGGCAGCCCTGCCCTCTGAGCACAAGTGCCACTCAGCCCGCCTGCCAGCCCACGGCTCCTCACACTGCGCATGGTGTGGAGCCACAAGAGCAACAACAGACAGCAGGCATTCATACCTCAGTCCCTCCTCCAGGTTCATGCTAACTCCTGAAGTGGGACCACAGATTATTCCTACCGGAGTCTATGGACCTTTGCCTCAGGGAACAGCGAGGCTTCTGCTAGGCTGAAGCAACCCCATTTTAAAAGATCTCCAGGAGATCGGTCTGCCCTCTGAGGTGGAGGCCCCAGAGCTCAGACCCATGCTACCAGTTAGTCCAACAGGAATGAGAGGGCTTGGGGCATGGTCTGCCTTCTCCCTCTGGCCAGACCGTCATCTCCATCGAGGAGTCCTGGGTAATCATGACTATGGAGGAACAAGAAAACAGCCTGTTGCTAGACACAGGTGCAAGTCTCTCGGTCCTTCTTTTCAATCCTGGCCTTCCTTCCAGCCATCATACCTCAGTGAAAGGAGTCACTGGTGAGGAGGTAATGTGCTATTTTTGACAACCGTTAGGCTGTAACTCCTTAATAGGTCCCTCTTGCATATCTCTGTCTTCCTGAGAAACCACTCTGAAGATACCACCACGTATTACAGCAGCCATTGATATTTTCCTACTAATCTATCCATAACTGTGTAAAGTTTGTAATGTTCCTATCCTGTTTCATAAATGCATGTATGTTTATTATTATGTGTTTCGTACAACAACCATTGAGAATAGTTAATGATTTTTCAATAGGTCACTCATGTATAGCTCTATTTATTTTCTTTAGAAGCCACTTTGAAGATACCAAAGTATAGTACAACAACTCTTGATAATCTCCTACCTCTTTTGTCTGTAACTCACTATTATTTGTCTATTTGTTTTCTTGAGAAACTATTTTGTAGACAATAATATGTAAAATGATAACCATTGATAATTTCCTACCATTTGTCTGTAATTTGCTAAGTCCCCCCCTATTAATATGTTATCCTTCTTTTATTCTTTAAAATAAAAAAATAAAAAAATAAAAAAAAATAAAAGATCTCCAGGTTTTGCCTGGTGTCATCAATGCTGATTATACAGGGAAAATCAAGGTTATGATTCAACCTACTGAAAACACTGCTCAAATCTCCCCAGATTCTCATACCACTCAAGTTGTCATTGTTTCCTTGGCAAAAATTGAAAAATCTATAAATAGGGAAAGGGGATCCAAGGATTTTGGGTCTTCCATAATCTGTTGGGTTCAAAAGATGATTATTAAAGGAAAAACATTAAAGACCTTTCAGACACAGGTGTGGATGTTTCAGTTACTGCCCAACACCACTGGCCTATGGCATGGCCTCTGGTTGTGGCAGCGGCAAGTCTGCAGGGTGTGGGTGGTGTTTCTCGACCTGGTGGAGGTGCTGGGTTGCTGACCTGGGGGGATGCATAAGGTCATTCTGGATATTTCTCACCTTATGCCCTCCCCCATATACCAGTCAATGTATGGGGTCATGATGTATTATAGGATATGGGGGCATTTTTGGTTAGTCTCAACTCCTTAGTGATTCATCAGATGTTACAACAAGGCTTTCTTCCTACTCAAGGGCTCTGTGAAAACAATCAAGGAAGGAAAGAACCTCTTCCAGTTATTCCTAAAAGAGACCATTTTGGTATAGGCTACTCATCCTCACTCAGGAGAAGCTTACAACAGCTCATACACTGGTTAATAAACAGATGATGGTGGGGCACCTAGACCACTCCAGTTGAACCTCTTTCAGACAGCACTTACGTTTACAGTGTGATGCGCTACACTGAAACTGCCACCATTCACACTAACCAGAAAGATCTTTTTCATTTGTTCTACACTCTCCAATTTATTATTTGGTCATTTTATGTCTCCTGTTTCATTGGTCATTTATGTTCCAATTCCCAATTGCCAAGGCACTCATATTCCTGAGTTTGGATCTTTATGCTGTCCAAGTGTCCAAGTTAAGCGGACACTTCCTCAGGGTTTATTTTTGCTTCTGTCCACATTGGTAAAGCAACTAAACATGTCATTGCTCATTGCTCGGATGCCTTTAGTACCATGGCTACCCACAGGCACTTAAGACTGACGAGGGCCTAACATATACTAGTGCTCCTTTTCAAATGTTTTGTATAACTTTTCATATTTCCTCTGCCACAGAAAGTCCTTATAATTCTCAAGGTCTAAAAATTGTTAACCATGCAATTCATGCACTCAAAATTCAATTACAAAACAAAAAGGGGAATCATTCCCTACAAAATTCCCACTTCATAATAGACTTTACTTGGCAGTATATACAATTACAATACAATAAGGTTAAAAAAAAAAAAGCTAACGGGTTGGAGGGTATGTTTGTGTTTCTCCAGAGAATGCTGAACAACAAATCTGGGTGCCAGAGTATGCTGTCTGGCTGTATCATGACCCCAGATCTGGAGAAGAAGTTGATTCCACCTTTCAAACAGCTGATGCACTCCTATGACAGTGATGCTTTGGAGACTTCTCTGCAGCTGATAAACAATGATGAGGTTGGACTTGACCTGGGGCCAATTGAGGGAATTGACCCAGAATGCCCAGGAGATGGTAACTAAAAATGGGAATCAAAGGTCTGAGTAGGTGACAGTATATATACAGATAACAGAGCTAAAAGTTACCAGTATTATTAAAATAAAATATAAAAAATACATTAAATACAGTTAAAAGATTTTATTCTTTCCAAATTCTTGTAAGAAAGCTCTGCTAATTGACGAACAACAAAACCTGACTAGGCTTTACTATTATAAATTTTTAAACTTGTAAAAGATTTGCTATAATTCAATTTGATCAAAAATATCTTCGAGTGCACTCTGTCTTTATAAGATGTTTGTCCAGACTGTTAAGCTGAGTCTTTGTTTGCCTGTCATATCCTTGAACAACTGTTCCTTTTTTATTTGAGCACAACGATTTTTCTCTTTTCCTTTTTTCTTTTGCATTTTTGGATCATTTGTTCAAAATTTAATCTGGGTTATGATTTAGAAAAGCATCCTTCCTCTTGGGTAATCAGCTGGTCAAAATGATATCAAATTTGGTTTCCTCATACATCATCAAAAATTGTAAAGCTAGTTAAACAAAAATCACTTAGGGTGGGGAGAGATTATTGGACAGGACTCCAATTGATGAGTAAGAATTGACTGCCAGGAATAACATTAACCAGTTTTTGTTCATTAATAAGGAGCCCCCAGTGAGCTCCACAGTCTCTTGGGAGACACCCCCAATAATTTGGTCACGGTCAAAAGGTTAAGTTTTTTAGAAAAAATGCCATAATATTTTCTCACAAAAGATGCTCTTGGTACAAAATTTAAGAAACAAAGGTTTTCACATGTGTATGAATGAGAACTCATTATAGTTAATATCATGATGTATTAAATGTATTCATGTCTCCAGATGTGCAGGGCTTCCAAAATGTAAAACAATGATTGTTTATAGTGATGGACTTTTCTTTCAGATTCAGACCTCTTCCTTTAACAAAAAAACTTCTGTGATTTACATCCCATTAAATGTCAACATGTTAGATAAAAGTTTCTTATGTATTAGGTAGAGATTATTATTTTAAAAGGATATACTATGCCAAAATGAAAATTTAAGTAAGTTACAAAATGTCATGATTGTAATACTGCCATGTTACATATGGTTTTGATTTCTAATTTTCTATGAAAATATGTAACTGTTAACATTCTATAGGAATTCAAATATTAGAACATCCATGGTTGTTAGAAAATAATGGTTCCATTTTCTGTTCTAAGGTGTTTGATATTCAGATATGATAGTAATTGAAGCTTACTGCCTCCATTACAAGGTAATGTCATTAATATTCTCCTCTGGATGTTCAACAACTGAGGTTTGGAGACCAAAAACTAGAGTTTGATGGGCTAAGAGAATAGCCAATATTTTGGCTCTAGCCTTCTAAAGTTAGTGAGGACCCAGGACATAAGAGAACCTCTGCTGTGATATCCTATAACTTGGTTGATCGCTGAGGATCAAAAAGATAGTGGGACCACAGAAGAAAGTCATTCTGTGATGTACAGTGTGCCTAAGGAGAGTCGCCAGGAGAGAAAAATATCTCCTAAGCTTTCACAGGAAGCAACGTGGTCAAGCAGTGGCTGTGACTCATCCAGACAGCTGATACTGACAGAAGTACTAAGAGGTGCTATACATGGTTCCAAGGTAAGTCTTGAGGAGATAACTGATCTTGATAGATAGCAAAAATTAATTAATACAGGTCTTGCTAACTTAGTCTTAAACATCCAGCAGAAAAGTATAACCATAAGAAAGAAAAGGGTCTACAGAAGTCCTCCAAACACAGCTCCTCCAACTTCAACTGATCACCCATCACTTGAAACTACAAAACAGAGAAGGGGAAGAGGTAGGGAATGGCTGAGGCTGGAAATTGGTCAGATGTGTGGGGGTAAAGCAATACTGGTCAGAGAACAAAGAGCACTTGAAGTAAACTGTTAGTTATTCCTAGGCAAGCCTGTGTCATGTGATACTACCTTTGTCAAATGCATAGATAAATGCCCCTACAGTGATTGAGAGTTTCCTTTCCTTCCATGTGGAAAGGACTCCATCTGAGCTCAGCTTTTTTCTCTTATCTTTGTTTTTTTTTTAATTTATTTTAAGAATGATAGAAGGAAAACATATTAACAGACATCCATTTACAAAATACCATAACAACAATACAAACAATACAGAGTTACAGACAAAGTGGTAGGAAATTAACAATGGTTGCCGTATTACGTATTGATATCATCAAAGTGTTTTCTCAGGAAAACAAATAGAGACAGGCAAGACTGATCAAACAAGTAATCATTAACTGTTCCTTTCAGTAAAGCAATAGAAGACAGTAGTACAACTATGTTAGCTATCCTGTATATACAGATATAGATAATTTCCCCATCTTTCCCTTCTCTTTTTTCACACCCCAGTTGCCCTTTACTTTTGAGCATTTTCCTTTCGTTTCACAATGTCTATCATACCTCCTAGTTTTTATTCACTCTTTCAGGTTCTTACACTAGAGAGACAATATGTTGCTTACACATGCAGGTCTGATTTATTTCACCTATGAGTATGGCCTCTAGCTGTGACCATTTACCTTTAAAAGCCTCGAGTTTATCTTTCTTTATAGCTGAGTAATATTCCATTCTATAAAAGTACCACAATTTTTTTTATCCAATCCTCAGTGGATGGACATTTGGGTTGCTTCCACCATTTAGCAATTACAAGTTGCACTGCTATGAACATGGGTGCACATATATCGCTGTGAAAAAAACATTTTCAGATCTTCTGAGAAAATACCCAGAAGGGGAATACCTGGGTTGAAAGGCACCTCTCGACCTAGTTTGCTGAGGAATCTCAAAACTGATTTCCACAGTGGTTTCACAAGTCTACATTCCCACCAGCAGTGCAGAAGAGTTCCTATTTCTCCACAGCCTTACCAGCATTTGTTATTGGTTGATTTGTTAATGCTAGCCATTCTTACTGGGGTGAGATGAAGTCTCAAGGTTGTTTTAATTTGCATTTCTCGAATGACTAATGATGTTGAACGTTCTCTCATGTATTTATTTGCCATTTGAATTTCTTTATCTGAGAAGTGTGTATTCATCTCAGCTGCCCATTTTTGGATTGGGTCTTTGAATTTGTGGGGGCTGATGTTTTTTAATTCCTTATATGTTCTAGATAGAAGACTTTTGTCCAAAGGACAGTCAGCTAAAATTTTTTCCAGGTGTGTGGGTTTTCTTTTTATTCTGCTGGTGATTTCTTTAGATGTGCAGAAACTTTTCAATAGGATGAGATACCAGTTGTTGATTCTTTGAATTACTTCAAGGGCAGTTTGGTTTTTGTTCATGAACTTTTTGCCTACCCATATGTCTTCCAGGTTTTTACCTACTTTCTCTTCCAATTGATTTAGTTACTTGACTTGATTTTGGTGCATGGTGATAGATTTAGGTCTATTTTCAGTCTTTGGCAGGTGCAAGCCAATTTTTCCAGCACCATTTATAAAACAGGCTATTGTTCTTCCAGTGAGCTTGTTTGGTCCCTTTATCAAAAATTAGGTGGCTGAGTGTGTTTTTGGTTGTGGCTGTTTCTTCCAGTCTGTTCCATTGATCTTCTGGTCTGCTTTTTAGCTAGTACCAGGTTGATTTTATTACAGTAGCTTTGTAGTATAATTTCAGGTCAGGGATTGTGATTCCATCTGACTTGTCTTTGTTGCCCAGGATTGCTTTTGCTACTCTGAGTCTCTTCTGGTTACAGATGTATTTAAGGAATGTTTTCTCTAGATCTGTGAGGTATGCCAATGGTAGTTTAATGGGAATTGCCTTGAATCTGTACAGGAGTTTTGGTAGTATGGCCATATTCCCAATGTTGTCTCTTCCTATCCATGAGCAAGGGATATTTTTCCATTTATTGAAATCCTCTTCAATCTCTTTTTTTCCGAGTACTGTAGTTTTCATTGAATAGATCTTTTACTTCTTTTGTTAGATTGATTCCTAAATATTTCAATTTCTTGGATGTTACTATGAAAGGTATGGTTTCCTTAATGTCTCTCTCAGTCTGTTTGTTGTTCGTGTGTAGGAATGCTGTTGATTTTTGGGTGTTGACTTTGTATCCAGCTACACTGCTGAATTTGTTGATTAATTCAAGGATTCTTCTTGTGGAGTTTTTGGGGTCTTCCATGTAAAGTATCATGTCATCTGCAAATACTGATAGCTTTACTTCTTCTTTTCCTATCCTTATTCATTTTATTTCTCTCTTTTGTCTAATTGCTCTGGCTAATGCTTCCAGAACTATATTGAATAGGAGTGGTGACAGTAGACATCCTTGTCTTGTTCCTGACTTTAAAGGGAAAGCTCTCAGTTTTTGTTCATTTAGTATGATGTTGGCTGTTGGCTTGTCATAGATGGCTTTGATCAGATTGAGGTAAAGACCATCTATTCCTATTTTCTGTAGAGTTTCTATCATGAATGCATGTTGGACTTTGTCAAAAGCTTTCCTGCATCTATTGAGATGATCGTATGGTTTTTGTCTTTGGCTGTATTGATATGGTGTATAACATTAATTGATTTACAAATACTGAACCATCCCTGCATTCCTGGATTGAATCTGGCTTGATCATGGTGTATGATTTTCTTGATGATTTGCTGCATTCTACTTGCTAGTATTTTATTGAGTATCTTTGCATGTATATTCATAAGGGAGATTGGTCTGTAGTTCTCTTTCTTGGTTGGGTCTTTCCCTTGTTTTGGTATCAGTATAATACTTCCCTCCAGAAATGAGTTAGGGAGAATTACTTCCTTTTCAATTTCATTGAAGAGTTTGAGGAGTGTTGATATTAAATCTTCTCTGAATTTCTTGTAAAATTCTGCTGTGAATCCATCAGGGCCTAGGCTTTTCTTTGTCAGTAAGTTTTTAATCATGTTTTCAATCTCATTAATTGATATTGAGTTGTTCAGGATTTTTATTTTTGGTTTTTTTTTCCAGTACTGGGAATTGAACTCACAACCTTGTACTTGCCAGGCTGGCATTGTGCCATTGAGTTAAATCCCTAGCCCCTATGTTCAGGATTTTTATATCTTCTTGATTCAACTTTGGTAAATTATACATATCTAGGAATCTGTCCATTTCTTCTGAGTTTTCTATCCTATGGGAGTAAAGATTTTCAAAGTAGGTATCAATGATCTTTTGAATTTCTGTAGGATCTGTAATGATTTCATCTTTTTCATTCCTTATTGAATGAATATTATCTTTTTCCTTTCTTTTTTTGATAAGCTTGTCTGGGGGTTTATCAATTTTATTTATTCTTTCAAAGAACCAACTCTTTGATTTATTTATTTTTTGTAGGGTTTTCTTCATCTCAGTTGCATTAATTTTTGCCCTGATCTTTATAATCTCCTCCCTTCTTTGGGCTTTGGATTTGACTTGTTCTTCTTTTTCTAAAAGTTTGAGGTGCAGCATTAAGCTATTTATTTGTTCTCTTTCTGTTTTCCTTATGTGTGAGTTCACCATTATAAATTTGCCTCTGAGGTTGCTTTCATTGCATCCCACAGATACTGGTAAGTTGTAGCTACATTTTTATTTGTTTGTAGATATTTTTTAATTTCTTCTTTAATTTTTTCTGTGACCCATTGGTTGTTTAGTAGGTTGTTATTTAATTTCCAATGTTTATGGAGTTTTTGGAGTTCCTTTTGTCATTGATTTCCAATGTCATTGCACTGTGGTCAGATAATATGCACGGGATAATTTCAGTTCTTTTGCATTTAGGTAGGTATGCTATATGTTCTAGAATGTGGTCTATTTCAGAGAAAGTCCTGTGTGCAGCTGAGAAAAATGTGTATTCTGATGTTGTGGAGTGAAACACTCCGTATACATCTACTAAGTCCATTTGTTCACAGATTTGATTCAGATCTGTTATTTATTTGCTCATTTTTTGTCCAGCTGACCTACCTCTTTGTGTCAATGGGGTGTTGAGGTCCCCTATTACAATAGTGTTAATTATTTGGATTTTCATGTGTGTTAACATTTGTCTTATATAGTTTGGAGCTCTGATATTTGGTGCATACATGTTTATGATTGTTATCTCATCCTCTTGCAGTTTTCCACTGACAAGTATGTAGTGACCTTCTTCTCTTTTGATTGTTATTGGTTTGAAGCTTATATTGTCTGCAAACAGAATAGCTATACTTGCTTTTTTCTGTGTTTTTGTTACATGGAGGACTGTTTTCCATCCTTTGACTTTCAGTCTATGGGTTTCCTTTTGATTAAAATATGTTTCCCGTATACAGCATATTGTTGGATTTTGTTTCTTAATCCACTCTGCCAGTCTGTTTCTTTTGACTGGTGAATTTAGGCCATTTACATTTATGGTTACAATTGATATGTGTTGGATTTTCATTGTCATGTTAGCTACTTGCTGTTGGCTTCCTACTTTTCTTATCTGTTTAATTGCTTGCTCTTCTTGATGGTTCCTTTCTATTGTTGTTCCTGAAATTGCAGTCATTTTTTAGTCTGCCTAGAATATCTTTTAGTACCCTCTGCAACGATGGTTTGGTGCTCATAAAGTTCTTCAGTTGTTCTTTGTCTTGGAAATATTTTATTTCTCCATTGAATTTGAAGGAATGTTTGCACTGCTTAGTCTGGAGTCTTCTGGCCAATGCTGAAGTGTACCTAGTTCTCCCAGGTCTCAGACACTAACTGTGATGTCAGCTTATGGCAGACTGTCTGATCCAGTGTCCCCTTGCAGCTCAGGGCATGTGTATGACCCATAAGTGAGCTGCACTGCGGACATAATCACAGATCAGTGGTCCTCTGTCCCTAGGCCATTCAGGGCGCAAGCAGAACCCCAACATGAAATGCAAGGTCAACAATTTTTAGCCCACCTGATTCCATGTCTCCAGAAAGCTCAGGGCATGCACAGGAGCCAGACATGGGCTTCACTGGTGGTGATCATGGACCACCTGTGACTGTGACCTTCAACAGGTCAGGGTGCAAGTAAAGCCCAGACTTGAACTGTGGTGCTAACAATTCATGGACTGCCTGCTCTAGTACCTCAGGCAGCACAGGACACACACAGGGAGGGCCAAAACACGAACTCCCATGTTAGCAGTTCATGGGACTTCTGAGTAAGGATCTCTTGTCTGCACCAGATGCACAGAGGCGGGAGACTCAGACTGTAATGGGGGTGGGGTCCCAGGTCACCTGCTGTGCCCCCAGGAAGCGGATGGGAAAGACCTAGTTATCTGGGTGTTCAGCTGCAAACCATGATGTCAGCAGGTCATGGACTACCTAATTCTGTCTCCAGTCAGCTCAGAGTGCACAAAGGAGCCAGACATGTGTTACACTGGTGGTGATCACTGACCACCAGTGCCTGTGACCTCCAGGAGGTCAGGGTGCAAGTACAGCTCAGAGTCGAACTGCATTGCTATCAGTTTGTGTACTGCCTGCTCTAGTACCTCACGAGGTGCAGGGCATGCACAGGGAGGGCCCAAACATGAACCTCCCTGTTAGCACAGTAACATGTACAGTGAGAGGGTACCAACACATAAGAGGGAGTTGAGTTCCCATTTCTCAAGTTGATCTCCTTGTAAGAAACATATATCACATGCCACAAAGCCTCTGCTATGTTCAAGAAGGGGTGGAAATTCTTTCACTCTTCACTGCCTGTAGTAAATGACTGAATGCAGTGGAATGTGTATGTTTTACTCTATGCTAGAAAGCAGAGAAAGTTTATCTGACATATGACTATGCACAGTTCAAAGTTATAAGCACAATACAACATTTAGCAGTGTTTGCATGTTTCAGTATGTTATGTGCACAAAATTCATTTCTGCGATATGTATTGCAGTTACACCTTCCCACAGTAACAAGCATCGTGCCCGTGTACCAACTGAAAATAGGCAGAGTTCACATTTCCCAGGTAGATCTCATTGTAACAAACGTATGTTATTTTACAGAGCTTCTCCAGTGTTCAAAGAAGGGTGAAACTTCACTCATTCTTACTGGCTATTGCTCATTTGAGTGAGTGCTGTGGAGGATATATGTTTGCCTCTGTGATAGCAACCAGACACAGCTTAGCCAATGCAAACCAGTACACAGTTCAAAGGTCTAGGCAAAACACAAGACTTAGCAGTGTATGACAGTTTCAGGAAGTTATGTGTGGGAAGTTGATTTCCAGGTTCTAATGTTGTATGACATTATCACCCAGAATCATGTATAGAGTCTGTGTACCAACACATGACCGGCATCTTCCTTTCTCTTCCCAAAGATGATTGTACTGTAAGAAACGCACATCATTTTACAGTACACAAACTCTATAGTTCCTGCTATGTAACTGTGCAATACCAGTGTATAACAAAAAAAGATCTTTCTGCACAGAGCTTCCTGAAAGAAGGAATACTGCTAAGTGTTGTGTTGTGCTGAAGTCAAGAAACTGGGCATAGGAATACATTGGGTATGCTGTCCCCGCTTTCCTTACACAGAAGGCAGTGTACCCATTCCTTTCCATTCACTGATCCTCCCAGTTGACCATGAAGAGGAAGTTCATTTCTACCCTTACCTGAGCATCGCAGAATCTTTACTGTAAGTGGTATAGGTTTCCTACTGTGAGTGCTTGTTGGAAAACTAAACTTAGTCTCCCACTTATATGTTGGTGCACAACTCTATACTTACAGCTATGTGACTATGTAGTACCAGCGTAAAACAAAAAACATCTTTCTGCACAGAACTTCCTGAAACATTCCCACACTGCTCAGTGTGGTGTTGTGCTTATGTCATGAATCTGTGCATAGGAATATATTGGGAACGCTCTCCCTGCTAGCTTATGCAGAAGCCTATGCACCTTTCTATCCAATTCACTCATTCATCTAGTTGACTATGAAGAGTAAGTGCATTTCTACCCTTACCTGAACATTACAGAAACTTTGCTGTCAGTAGTATAGGTTTCCTACAGTATGCACTGGTTTGGAAAACTAAACTTAATCTTCCTCTTATTTGTTGGTACTAAAGTGCTATACTTATTGCTACATGACTATTCAATATCAGTATAAAAAAAAATCTTTCTGCACAGAAGTTCCTGAAACATTCGCACACTGCTAATTGTTCTGTTGTGCTTAAGTCATGAAACTGTGCATAGGAATATATTGGGTACGCTGTCCCTGCTTGCTTACACAGGAGCCAATGTACTTTCCATTCCATTCTCTCTTTTGCCCAGTTGACCACGAAAAGTAAGTGCATTTTCACCCTTACCTGAGCATCGTAGAATTTTTGCTGCAAGTGTTATACTTTTCCTACAGTGAGTGCTTGTTTGGAAAACTAAACTTAGTCTCCTTCTTAAATGTTGGTACACAATTCTATACTTACTGCTATGTGACTATGCAGTACCAGCATAAAACAAAAAACATCTTTCTGCACAGAACTTACTGAAAGTTTCCCATACTGCTAAGTGTTGTTTTGTGCTTATGTCATGAAACTCTGCATAGGAATACATTGGGTACTCTCTCCTTGCTTATTTACACAGAAGCCAGTGTACCCATTCCTTTCTATTCACTGATACACACAGTTGACTGGGAAGAGTAAGTGCATTTCCACCCTTCCTTGAGCATTGCAGAATCCTTGCTGTGAATGGTATAGGTTTCTGACAGTGAGGGATTGTTTGGAAAACTAAACCTAGTCTCCCTCTCATATGTTGGTACACAACTGCTATACTTACTGCTATGTGCCTAGTCATTACCAGTATAAAACAAAAAACATCTTTCTGCACAATACTTCCTGATACATTCCCACTCTGCTAAGTGTTGTATTGTGCTTATCTCATGAAACTGTGCCTAGGAATACATTGGGTACTCTGTCTCTGATTCTCTACACAGAAGCCAATGTACCCATTCCATTCCATTCACTCATACATGCATGAAAAGTAAGTGCATTTCCACCCATACCTGAGCATTTCAGAATTTTTGCCATAAGTGGTATAGGTTTCCTACAGTGAGCGCTTGTTTGGAAAAGTAAACAATTAATCTTCCTCTTATATGTTGGTACTAACGTGCTATACTTATTGCTACATGACTATTCAATACCAATATAAAAAAAAATCTTTCTGCACAGAAGTTCCTGAAACATTCCCACACTGCTGATTGTTCTGTTAACCATGAAAAATAAGTGCATTTCCACCCATACCTGAGCATTTCAGAATTTTTGCCGTAAGTGGTATAGGTTTCCTACAGTGAGTGCTTGTTTGGAAAAGTAAACTTAGTCTCCATCTCAAATATTGGTACACAACTCTATAGTTATTGCTATGTGACTATGCCAAACCAGTGTAAAACAAAAAAACATTCTTCTGCATAGAACTTCCTGAAAAATTCCCACCCTGCTAAATGTTGTGTTGTGCTTATGTCGTGAAACTGAGCATAGGAATACATAGTGTATGCTGTTTCTTCGTGCTTATACAGAAACCAGTGTACCCATTCCTTTCCACTCAATCATATGCACAGTTGACTGGGAAGAGTAAGTCCATTTCCACCCTTCCCTGAGCATCGCAGAATCTTTGCTGCAATTCATATAGCTTTCCTATAGTGAGCACTTGTTTGGAAAACTAAACTTACTCTTCCTCTAATATGTTGGTTCACAAGCTCTATACAACCTTCTACGTAATAATGTAATACCAGTGTAAATCCAAAAAAACAATTTTCTGAACCAAACTCCCTGAGACATTATCAAAATTCTAAGTGAGGGGCTGGGGATTTAGCTCAGCGGCAAAAGCGCCTGCCTGGCAAGCGCAAGGTCGTGAGTTCGGTTCCCGGTACTGGAGAAAAACCAAAAAAAAAAAAAAAAAATTCTAAGTGATGTGTTGTGGTAATCTCATGAAACTTTGTATAGGAATATACTGGTACACTGTGCCTGCTTGCTTAGACACACCAGTGTACCCATTCCATTCCATTCACTCATATGTGCATTTGATTGAGTTAAGCAAATGAATTTCGACCCTTCCTTGAGCATCACAGAATCTTTGCTGTAAATGTTATAGGTTTCCTAGACTGAGTGCTTGATTAGAAATCTAAATTTAGTCTCCCTGTCATATGTTGGTACACAAGCTCTAGGCAACATTTTATGTGGTCATGTATTACCAGTGTAAAACCAAGATAACAACTTTCTGCCCCAAACTCCCTGAAACATTCCCAAAGTTCTAAGTGTTATGTTTAACTAATCTCATGAAACTGTGCATAGGAATACAATGGGATGCTGTGCATGCTTGCTTACTCACACCAGTGTGCCCATTCCATTCCATTCACTAATGCGCATTTGACCGAGTTAAGCTAATGCATTTCCACCCTTCCCTGAGCATCGCAGACTTTTTGCTGTAAGTGGTATAGGTTTCCTGCACTTAGTGCTTGTTTGGAAAACTAAACTTATTGTCCCTCTAACATTTTGGAACACAAGCTCTATACAACCTACTATGTGATCATGTAATACCAGTGTAAAACCAAGAAAAGAACTTTCTACAACAAACTCCCTGAAACCTTCCCAAATTTCTAAGTGAGTGTTGTACTTTTCTTGTGAAACTGTGCATAGGAATACACTGGGTATGCTGTCCCTGCTTGTTTACACACACCAGTGCAACCATTCTATTCCATTCACTCATACGCACATTAGACTGGGCAGAGCGAATGCATTTCCAAACTTTCCTGACCATCGCAGAATCTTTGCTTCAGTCGGATATGTTTCCTACGCTTACTGCTTTTGTAGAACTAAACTAATTCTCCCTCCAACATGTTGGTACACAACCTATATACAGCCTACTATGTGATCATGTAATACCAGTGTAAAACCAAGAAAAAACTTTTTGCACCAAACTCCCTGAAAACTTCCCAAAGTTCTAAGTTTTGTGTTGTGGTAATCTTATGAAACTGTGCATAGGAATGCACTGGTATGCTGTTCCTGCTTGCTTACACACACTATGTACCCATTCCATTTCATTCCATTCACTCATAAGTGCATTTGACGGAGAAGAGCAAATGCATTTCCACCCTTCCCTGAACATCGCAGAATCTTTGCTGTAAATGGTATAGGTTTCCTACAGTGAGCGCTGATTTGGAAAATTGAACTTACTCTCCCTCGAAAATGTTGGTACACAAGCTCTATACAAGCTACTATGTGATCATGTAATACCAGTTTAAAACCAAGAAAACAACTTTCTGCGCCAAACTTCCTGAAATGTTCCCAACGTCATGAGTGTTGTGTTATGTTCATCTCTTGAAACTGTGCATAGAAATACATTGGGTATGGTACTCCTGCTTGCTTACACACACCAATGTACCCATTCCATTCCATTCACTCATGTGCACATTTGACTGAGTAGAGCCACTGCATTTTGACCATTCCTTGAGCATCACAGAATATTTGTTGTAAGTGGTATAGGTTTCCTAGAGTGAGCGCTTGTTTGGAAAACTAAACTTAGTCTCCCTCTAATATGTTGGCACACAATTTCTATACAACCTGGTATGTATTTATGTAATACCAGTGTAAAACCAAGAAAACAACTCTCTGCACCAAACTCCCTGAAACATTCCCAAAGTTGTACCTGTTTTGTTGTGCTTAGCTCATGAAACTGTGTATAAGAATACATTGGTATGCTATTCGTGCTTGCTTACACACATCAGTGTACCAAAAACAATTCCATTTACTCATACGCACATTTGACCTTTAAGAGCGAATGCATTTCCACACTTCCTGAGCATCACAGAATTTTTGCTGTAAGAGGTATATGTTTTCTACACTGAGCTAGTTTTGAAAAACTAAAATTATTCTCCCTCTAACATGTTTCTACACAAGCTCTATATAACCTACCATGTGATCATGTAATACCAGTGTAAAAACAAAAAAACATTTTTCTGCACCAAACTCTCTGAAACAATCCCAAATTTCTATGTGTTGTGTTGTGCTTATCTCATGAAACTGTGCATAAAAATACATTGGTACACTTCTCCTGCTTGCTTACACACACCAATGTACCCATTCCATTCCATTCACTCATTTGACTGGGAAGAGCAAATGCATTTCCACCCTTCCCTGAGCATTGCAGAATATTTGCTGTAAATGATATAGGTTTCCTACACTGAATGATTATTTGAAAAACTACACTTAGTCTCTCTAAAATTTTGGTACACAAGCGCTGTACAACCTAATATGTGATCAGGTTAACCAGTGTAAATTAAGAATAATCTTTGTGCACCAAACACCTCAAAACATTCCCAAAGTTCTGTGTTGTGTTATGCTTATCTTATGAAACTGTGCACAGGAATACGTTGGTACGCTATTCCTGCTTGCTTATACACACCAGTGTACCCATTCCATTGCATTCAATCATATGTACATTTGACTGTGAAGAATGAGTGCATTTCCACCCTTTCCTGAGCATCGCAGAATCTTTCTGTAAGGGGTATAGGTTTCGTACAGTGAGTGCTTCCTGGGAATAGTAAACCTAGTATTCCTGTAATACACTGGTACAGCAGCTCTATGCATGCTCCCTTGTAATGCTGTAAATCCCAGGTGGAACGAAGAGAACAACTTTCTGCCCCGAAGTCCCTGAAACATTCCCAAAGTTCTAAGTGCTGTTTTGAGCTTCCCTAGTGAAACTGTGTATGGGAGTACACTGGCTATGCTGTCCCTGCTTGCTTTCACACAGCAGTGTACCCATACCATTCCTTTCACAGAGGCACATATGAGCAGAAGAGTGAGTGTGTTTCCACCCTTCCCTGAACATCACAGAATCTTTCTGTAAGGGGTATAGGTTTCGGACAGTGAGCGCTTGTTTGGAAAACTAATGTTAGTCACTCTGTAATATGTTGGTACACAAGCTCTATACAATCCACTATGTGATCATGTAATACTATTGTTAAACCAGGAAAAGAACTTTCTGCACCAAACTCCCTGAAACATTCCCAAAGTTGTAAGTGTTGTATTGTGGTAAACTCATGAAACTGCCCATAGGAATACTTTGGTACACTGCCCCTGCTTGCTTACACACACACATGTACCCATTCCATTTCATTCACTCATATGTGCATTTGACCAGGAAAAGGGAATGTATTTCCACCCTTCCCTGAGCTTCGGAGAATCTTTGCTGTAAGTGGTATAGGTTTCCTACAGTGAGCGCTTGTTTGGAAAATTAAACTTAGTCTCCCTCTGATATGTTGGTACACAAGCTCTATACAACCTGCTATTTCATCATGTTATACCAGTGTATAACCAAGAAAACAACTTTCTGCACCAAACTCCCTCAAACATTCCCAAAGTTCTAGGTTTTATTTTGTGCTTATCTCATGAAATTCTGCATAGGGTTAGAGTCAGGTTAGAGTCTGGGTCAGGGTTAGGGTCAGGGTCAGGGTTTAGGGTCAGGGTCAGGGTCAGGGTTAGGGTTTAGGGTCAGGGTCAGGGTTAGGGTTAGGTTCAGGGTTAGGGTTAGGGTCAGGGTCAGGGTCAGGGTCAGGGGAGGGTTAGGGTTTAGGATCAGGGTCAGGGTTAGGGTTTAGGGTCACAGTCAGGGTCACAGTCAGGGTCAGGGTCAGGGTTAGGTTCAGGGCTAGGGTCAGGGTCAGGGTCAGGGGAGGGTTAGGGTTAGAGTCAGGGTTAGGGTCAGGGTCTAGGTTAGGGAACCCTAACCCTGATCCTAACCCTCAGTCACCCAAATGCTGGGATTATAGGTTGATGCCACAACACCCAACAAAAATAGTATTGATTTTTGTACTTTGATTTTGTACCTTGCTACCCTCCTAGATTTTTTATTAGTTCCCAGAGTTTTTTGATGGAATTTTTTGTTCATCTATGTAAAAGATCAGGTCTGTGAGTGAGAATACTTTGACTTTTTCCTTCCTTATACATATTCTTTTCATTTCTTTGTCACTTGATTGCTCTGGCTTAATGGTTTAAGTGGTCCTAATGGCCATCCCAGCTGTGCTCCTGGTTTTACAGGAAAAGCTTTCGGTATTTCCCCCATTTAACATGAGGCTAATAGCAGGCTTGTAAACAATAGCCATGACTTGTCATCCTTGTCATGACTGGGATTATGTCAGAGGCTTTTTCTGGATCTATTGAGGTTATCATCTTATTTTTTCCTTTTTTTTTTTTTTTACATATTACACTTATTGATTTGCATACATCAAGCTGTCCTTGCATCCCTAGGATGAAGCCTACTTATTCATGATGTATGATCTTTTTAGTGATTTATTGAGCTCCATTAACCAGTATCTTGTTGAGGATTTTTGCATCTATGCTTATTAAAGAAATAGACCTGTAGTTTTCTTTTTTAATTAAGTCCTTCTTTGGCTTGGGATCAAACTTATGTTACATTTCAAGTATAGGTTTGGCAGTACACCTTCTCTTTCAATTTCAGTGAAGAGTTTAAGGAGTATTGGCATTAGATCTTTTCTGAAGTTCTTGTAGAACTCAGTGATGAATCTATCAGGTTCCTGGGCTTTTCTTAGTTGGTAGGTTTTTTATTACAGCCTCAATTTCAATATCTGTTAGTGGATTATTTAGGGTTTTTATATCTTTTTGATTCAATTTTGAGAATTCCTATGTATCTAGAAATCTATGTATTTCTTTTGCATTCTCAAAGTAATTGGAGTACAGGTATGCAAAATAGTAACTAATAATATGGATTCAGTGACATGTACTGTGATTTCATCTTTTGTTTCTAATTGCATTGATGTGGTTCTTTTCTTCCCTTCTTTTGGGAACACTGGCTAAGAGTTAGTTTATTTTGTTTATTGTTTCAAAGAACTAGCTTTTCAATTCATGGATTTTTGTATTTTTTTCTCTCAATTGCATTAATTTCCACTCTGTCTTTATAATCTCTTTGCTTGTATTAGCTTTAGATTTTGGGTAGTTTTTGTTTTTCTGGGATTTTGATGTGTCTTATTAGGTTATTTATTTGGGCTCACTTTATTTCTCTGATGTGGGCATTCACTGCTATAAACTTCTTTCTTAAGAATGCTTTCATTATATCCCAAAGTTCTCATATGTCATCTGGCATTATTGTTTGATTCTGGAATTATTTTCCTTCTATGACTTTTTTTCCTGATACCAGAAATCGAACTCAGGACCTTGCGGTTGCCAGGCAGGCATTGTGCTGCTGAACTATATCCCCAACCCTTAGGTGACTTTTTCTATGACTCACTGATTATCAAGAGTCTATTGTTTAATCTCCATATGCTTGCATAATTTCTGTGGTTTCATTTGTCATTGATTTCTAATTTCATTGCACTATGAGCTGATAATATGCATAAGATAGTTTCTTTTTAATTTAAGCATGCTTTATGGGCTAGTATGTGGTCTCTTTTGAAGAAAGTTATGTGTGCTTCTGAAAATGTGCCTTCTGTTGTTGGGTGTATTCTGTTGTTGGGTAGACATCTACTAAGTCCATTTGTTCAAAGATATGGCTCAACACTGATATTTCTTTGTTAATTTATTGTCTAGTTGATCTATTTGTGATAGTAGGGTATTGAGGTCTCCCACTGTAATTGTATTTATTTCTATTTGATCTTTTATGTCCAGTAGTACTAAATTTATGAATTTGGGGGCATCATTGTTCTACGCATATGTGTTGTTACCTTTCCCTGTTAGATTGTTCCCTTAACCAATATGTAGTGACCCTCTTTGCCTCTTCTGATCAGTTTTGGCTTGCAGTCCACTTTGTCTGAAAATAAGATACTTACCTCTACTTGTTTTTAGGTTCCCATAGCTTGGAATATTATTTTCTATCCTTTGATTTTTAGTCAAATAGAATTCAGCT
This sequence comes from Chinchilla lanigera, assembly GCF_000276665.1. Classification (NCBI taxonomy): domain Eukaryota; kingdom Metazoa; phylum Chordata; class Mammalia; order Rodentia; family Chinchillidae; genus Chinchilla; species Chinchilla lanigera. The sequence goes on from NW_004955502.1 coordinate 3,728,747, forward strand.
TGAATTAAATGTGATATATATATATATTATATATTATATATATAATATATATTATATATACTATTATATATATATATATATAATAGTACATAACTAGGTGAGACCTCATGTATCTGTATGTTAAATTCTTTTCCCATATTTGGAAAGTTTGTTATTATTTTGATAAACAATTTTATGTCCTTTGTGCTGTCTTCTGATTTTTCACTAATTCCAATTAATCTTAGATCAGTCTTCTTTGTGTCATCTAGTAGCTGTTGGATCCATTTTTCACATTCTGTTGTTGTTGTTGTTTGTTGTTGTTGAGACAGGGTCTTACTATGTAGTGCAGACTGGCCTCAAACTCACAGAAATCCTCCTGCCTCAGCCTCTCAAGTGCTGGGATTACAAATATGAGGCACCACACCTGGCTTGCTTGTTGTTTTTAAAGTTTCTTTCATGAACTGGTTACCAACAACAGCCCTGTCTTCTAGTTCTGTCTTCACATTGGTCATTTCTGCTGTCCATATTTTTGATAAAAAATTTAATCTCATGAATTTCTGTTCAAAACTTTTTCATGGACTCTATTTACTGAACTGGACAGTCACTTTTTGTATCATTTTGGTTCAGCTACTTTATATGAGTGTCATCTGTAAACCCACTAATCATTTTGTTTATTGTCTATTTTTGTTATATCATTGTCATTTTAATTATATTAATCATATTAAGTCATTTTAGTTATATCATCTTCAACTCCCTGAACTCCTTATCTATCTGGCTTTTTTCCTCTTGTCTCCTCTTTTATCACTAAGTGTAATTCAGCTGTTTATCTTTTAATAGCCTGCCCATTGGTTCCCCACAGATCAGCTTGGAGGGAGTTGAGACGTTTTGGAGGCATTTTGCTGCCTTTTATTTTCCTGTTTCTATTAGTGTGTGTGTGTGTATGTGTCTGTCTATCTGTGTGTCTGTGCTGAATACTGAGGGTTGTTTAAAGTGGAAAGACTGTTTCTGGTATGTAGATCTATTTAGGTAGTGTCTACTTTCCAGTGGTATGTTGTAAGCATGGCTAACTACAGGCTTTGGCCTCTGTTCTAAGATGTAACCAGCTCCATTAATTTGGAGAGGGGTATGTGTAATGCAATTGGCCCCATACCTAGTTCTCCAGAAATGAACCACAGTACTGTTGCTGACACAAAGACAAATCACATATTGGCATACAGTAAAAACCAATTAATTTCAACAACTATGTCATCCTGGAAATAGCAACAAAATCAGTAACACTAGAGTCAAATACACACTAAATATTGATGTAACATATGAACCAATAAAAGTTGCCACTGTACCAAGTTTAACAATAGGAAAGGGATCAGTGAGTATAATATAGACACAAAGACAAACATAATACTAATGTACAATGAATATCTACTAATGCAGCAAGTATAACACCTCTAATAATAGAATAGAATTCAACAATAATAGCATAGAGTCAGCTAAATACATAAAGGTTAACAAAAGCTTAATAATAATTTTAATAAAATGGAGGGAAAGAGAAAGATAGGAAAGAAGTAAAACTTGGAAAATAAAGACAGATTAGAAGGAGAGAAAGGTGAGATAACAGTGATAGGGCAAGAGCAACTCCATTTTCTGTTTTTAACTCCATATTAGAAGTCACTTAAAGTTTACTTAAGCTATAGTTGACTGCCACTTTTCACCCCAATCCCCTTGGTTAGTTATCAGCTCACTTAGAGCATTCTTAAAGTGGGAAAAGAACAAACAGGACAGATTGAGAAGTAGGCTAAAAGTTAAATTGCAATGGTCATTTGGAATTCAACTGTCTGACCTGCTGGGAAAAGTAAATTCTGTGATAAACTTTATGTTCTTGTCAGAGTCAAAAATGAGGTAATGGTTACTATGGAAACCTAAAATGTACTTAAACTGAAGATGAGGCCCAGATCAGTGCAGACATCTTCTTTGGCTCCTGGTTAGAGACTGTCCATCAGATGGCTCAATAAAACTTTGTTCATTCCTGCCTTTTTGGTTTTCTTGTGAGTGTCTTTCTCGTTGAACTCACTTGCTGTATCAACAAGTCCAATTAAGTAGTAAACAAAAGTTAATAGAATTATATAAACATAACAGAAAAGAACAAACAAGCAAAGAAGAAAATAGGAACAAAAGCCAATGAAATTAAAAATAAAGAAAACCCAAAACACCCACCCCCCAAGAAACAATGTGCACAAAAAGAACTGAGTCAAAAAAACTTCCTCTGTGTGTTTGAATGAGTGATTTCTTTCCAAGGTCTGCATTACTGGAATCACTAGATATGGAAAAGGGATAACCAGTCACTACTAAATCCTATTCAGTTTCCACACTTATGTTTTTTATGTTAATCCTGAGTTCTGCCCTGCCTTTTCAGCTGGATCTGGCCAGTCAATGAGGTCTGCCCTAGGGCCATAGTCACTCCAGCCACTCCCACTTTCTGTGTTCCTCCACGTATCCCAAGTCACCAATTTCTCTGTCTAGCTTTACAGCATGTGGGTTTGTGAAATGCCATCCCCCATGCGGCAGCAATCTCTCTGTCACTACAACCCAGGATGTGGCAATTGTCCAAACCAAAGCATAACCCTGACTGTGTTAGGAGATGAAGAAAGCAAACAAAGCACTGAGCTGTGTACTGCATAGAGGAGTGGGGATGGGGTGAAACAGTCCACTTAATACCAGCACCTTCAAACCAAGCTCCCTCCAAAAATCACACAGAACTGTCCTGGCTTTTCACCACACAGAGTGGGAATCTCATATCCATTTTGGTCTAAGCTTAAACTTCTCAGAGCAATTTATATCTAACCGGCACTCTCTTGTGGCTATCTCTCGCTCAGTCACTGTGGTTCAGTAAGCCTAGAAGCCCTGAAGTATAGTTCTGTGGCTTCTAATTCCCAGAGTAGTTCAGTTTTAAATAATTAACCCTTTCCCAAAATAGCTCCTGGTTAGTCACTCTCAAAGATGGCAGATGTTGCACTGAATTTCTTCTATAGCCTGTTATGCAAAGGGAATTACTGTCATAGTACAATCCTACTCTTTTTGCAGTTTCAAATAGCCATGGGCTTTTCTTGGGGCTAATGCTGTCAGCCTGGTCCATTGTTTCTCCCTGGGGCTGCCAACCCTCTCTAGGCTTCCCTTGTGTTAGTGGAGACAAGTCCCACTCCCCAGGGGCCAGGGTTAGTGTTCCAGGCTCCTTTGTTCTTTTCTCCACATTGCTTTCAGTTTCTCTGTAATTTCTAGTTTTCCTGTCAGCCCTTTCTTGATTTCTGTAGATCCTTTTTTTCTTTACTAAGTTGTTTTCCAGGTGTCTCAATTCCAGATCCCATAGAGGCTATATTTTGCTTCTGGTCTTTACTCTGTCACTTTAATCATTCTCACCCCCTTCTTTAAGGAAAATGCTGCCAATGTTAATTGTCTCTGCTGTCAATTTTCCATTGTCATCTGATTATTGAAAGTAAAAATGTAAGAACATTGTAGTCTATCCTCTTTACAAGTTTACCCATTTCTTTATTAATTTTGTTCTTCGGGGCAGTTACTCTGCTTCTCACGTGCAACATAAGTTTTAAGACAATATTAAGTTACTGTTAATATCTAGTACTAGCATCTCCTACCACCCTTACTCTCATCCAAGATGACAATTCACTTCCCTCAATATTTTAGAATACTATAAATATTGACTTAGTCTATTATACTATCACTAGCCATCTTATCTCCACCCCATTTCACCTTTTATTCTACTGTCTACATTTTCTGAATTTCTCCAATACTTACTCCTACTACCAATATTGCCATCAAAAAATCAAGAAATGTAATGAATCTTTGAATGTCAAAATATCATTTCCTTCACATCTAGAATTCATTTTTTTCATCTACCAAAATATTTTCACTCTTTCTTTTGCTCTTGAAAAAAATCCTCTAATTATGCTTAGCTTCTACTCATCCTTTATTAACAGGCCAAGTGTATATACTGTTTTAAAGTGGAAGTTTAATCTGTGAGAAACTTCAGAGCAGGAGATCCTTAAACAGAAAAAGCATCAACTGATGAAGCATGAGCTCTGCAGCACACTGCACCCCTGATAAATTCCTTCAGTTGTTGGGTCCTGAGTCAGATGGAGCTTTCTCTTAAAGTTTTGAAATTGGAATGAGAAACATCCCTCAATTCCTTTCAGGTATAACTGGATAAAAGTCATATGTTGAAGACCAATGTGACCGTATGTGGCGAGAGGACCTATAAGGAAGTAATAAAGCTTAAATGCGGTCACAAGGGTTGGACCCTAATTCAAAAAACACTATTGGTGTCCTCACAAGAAGAGCAAGGGACACCACAGAGTACTCTCTCACCAAATGCCAGGAGGAAATTCATCTTAAGGACAGAAAGAAGACTGCCTCCAAGATCCAGAACTCAGACCAGGACCCATGTGGCCCAGCAACTTGGTGTAGACTCCTCAGCTTCTGAACCTATTAGGAGATACCTTTATGTTGCTTAAGACACCCAGATGTGAAGAACTGAGGGAAGGGGAAGCTCTTGCTGGGAAAGTCTCCCCTCACCTAGATGCATCAGTACATCCAGGAGCTCTCCACATGCCACCAGGACATTAGAATCTGGGGACCTTCTAACAGCCCCATCCATCCTCTAATCCAGCTGTAACTGGAACATACCTGGGAGCCATCCTGTGACTCTGTCCCTTTACATTGCTTGTCTGAGCCCAACATGTCAGCACCATCTGTCTAAAACTACTCCCCGGGATTGCTGTTCAGCATCATCATGCTCATGTCTGTAGAAAACCTCTCTGACCTGAAACTTCCAGGTCTGCAGATGGGAGGCCTTTTTGCTTCAGAGAATAAAAGGACCGTGTGCAACACAAAAAACAAAAAAGAAAGACACTCATGTGTGGCACTCTGTTGTTGTACCTCAAGCAAATTAATTCAGGCTGTGAAGCTGGAAAGCCTGAATCACTGGAAGGCACACTGCTGCAGACTGAAAAAGGCAATGGGGAAATGAAATGAGATGACAGCGGTGACATCTAAAAGCATGTTCGTGCTCTGGTTATTTACACAGCACAAGGAGCAGATCACCACCAGAAGTGTTCATCCTTTATGTTCTTCTGTGCCTACTGGGTGCATAAATGACTGAGTTTTATAACCAGAAAATGTATTTACATACAGGCACACCTCACTTTTTTGCACTTTGTGGGTATTTATTGCCTTTCTTACAGTTTGGAGGTTTTGTGGCAGCCCTGCACAAAACTGGCACCATTTCCCCAGTAGCACATATTTGTTTTAAGTCTGTGTGTCACATTTTGGTCTCACAATATTTCAAACCTTTTCATTATTATTGAATCTGCTACAGTGATCTGAGATCACTGATCTCTGATGTGTGATGTTGTGATTATTTGGGGGGCTTACAAACAAAGCCCGTTTAAATGGCAAGCTTCACTTGTAACGGTAAAAAAGCAGACTGAATTCCACAGAAGACTGAAGAACTCTATTTAGGGCAAACAGAGTTTATCAAATTTAGGCCAGCCACTGTCCAACCCCAACTAACAAGTTAGGAACCATCGGCCCCTGCTAGTTTTGGTTCAGATCTTAAATACTTTTAGGGTTTCCATGGTTACAAATGAGGATGTTGCATTTGCTGACTCAGGTGGCCATATGGTTTTCCTCTCATCCCACGGAATCCCGGGTCAGTTGCCGGTCTCATGTCTAACCATGATAGATTTTTCTCCCATTTTGTTCCGTTTGTTTCCCTTTTTACAACCTATATATTCCTTTAGGGTTACAATGTTTATCTAGGGCCAGGAAAAGGGATGAAACTACCCAGGCAGGATTACAGATGGTTATCTAGGACTGGGTGTTCCTTATCTCAGGGAGACATTCCCAGGCAAAGTTTGACTGCAGGGTTAGCTCTTACAATTTCCCCAGGGAGGCTTCCCAGGACACATTTTAGGTCTTTACTAAAACTATTTTATCTAAAATAATATGCTAAGATTCACTGTCCCCTATACACTAATGAACTTGTGTTCTGCCTCCTCCACTAAACAGCCATTCCACCATCTTTCTCCCTTTTGGGGAACCTTCCTATTTCCTGAGACACAGTGATTTCTTGAGAGTGGACCAATTTACCCTAAAATGGCCTCATCAGCGTTCAAGTGAGAAGAAGAGTCACATGTCTCTCATAAATCAAAAGCGAGAAATGATTAACCTTAGTGAGTAGGATTCACCAAAGCTAAGATATGCCCAAGTCTAGGCCTCTTTACTGACAGGCTAGCAGAGGTGTGACTGCAAAGGGAAAGCTCTTGAAGGAAACAAAATGAGCTATGCCATCTTGGTTAGAAGATCCAGCCAACCACAACATCCCCTTAAGCAAAGACTTAATATAAAGCAAGGTCCAAACTCTTCAGCTAGATTCAATGAAGGCTGATATAAGTGAGAAAACTGCAGAAGAGAAATTTGAAGCTGACAGAAGCTGGCTGATTGCAAGGAAAAAAGCTGCAGTGATCTCCTGCCTCAGCCACCCAGGTGCTGAGATGACAGGTGTGTACCACCATGACACACTTGCTTTGTCTCATTTTTGCTCTGTAGGAAGTGAACCCAGGTCCTTGTGCATGCTAGGCAGACACACAACCACTGGAATATACCTCCAGCCCTTTATTTTATTTTATTTTATTATCTTATCTTAATTTTGAGAAAATGTGATGCTGAGCTGCCCAGACTGGCTTCAAACTTATGATCCTCCTGCTCCAGCCTCCCAAGTAGGTGCAATTACAATGTGCCGCCATGTTGCTTTCATGCCTGCTAACACAACATCCATTCTGTAGCCCAATAGATCAGAGATAACCTTAAAATGTTACTCAATTACTGCAACTTCATAATAAAATTTTAATGAATGAGGTGTTGCTTCTATATGGAAGAACAAAGAAAGTGACTCCTTGAGTTGGAATCTACTTCTGGTGAAGATACTGTGAACATTACTGAAATGATAATGAAGGATTTAGACTATTACATAAATTTAGCTGGCAGAGCAACAACAGAATTTGAAAGGACTCCAATTTTGAAAGAAGTTTTGTAGGTAAAATACTATCAACCACCACTGCATACTTAAAAAATCCTTTATGGAAGCAGGAGTCAATGGTAAACCTCACCATCATCTTATTTTAGGGATTGCACAGCCATAAAAGTCTGCAGCATGCAGCACCCTGACCAGTTAGCAGCCATCAGTGAGGAGGCCAGAACCCCCACACCAAAAAAGCATCTGACTCATCAAAGGCACAAATGATCATCACTTCTAGCAATAAAATATTTTTAAATTAAGGTATGTACATCATTTTTTCAGACATGACTGTATTTATTGAATGCTTAGTAGATTATAGTACAATGTAGACATACCTTTTATAAGCTTTGGGAAACCAAAACATTCCTGTGACCCACTTTGTCATGATACATACTTTCTTTCAGCGGTCTGGAATGCAATTCACAATCTCTCTGAGTTATCCCCTAACCATGTAATCTATGCATAGTTCTTATGAAATGTTCCATAGAAGTCAAGGCAAGTGATTTTTGTTTCTCAACATATTTAATAATTATCTATAGTGAGAAAAAAAAACATTTCTAACAACTAAAAGGCTTGATTTGGAAACCAGTTATCACAAACTTATTACTTTAAGCTTTGGAAAAGGAGCAGAGGTAATCTTTCAGGACTTGATTAATAAACTGACATCCAAAAGTATCTCTTGAGAAATATTATCTTCATTTTATTTGCCTTTCTTTCAATCTTATAGAGGAAATTTTGTTACTTGCACTTTTTCCAAACTTATGTACATAAATAGGGACAGAGGCGAACAAAAGAGATTCCAGGCCCCTCATCCTCTACAAGGACTGATTTATTTCTGTTTAGTATGCTAAGGTGGAAAGAAGACTTTTGCTTAATCATTAGGATGATCATTAGAATATAATTACTAACTATAAAGATGGTTTTCTGGCAACAAAAACAGTCAAGATGGTTTGTCATATACTGATTTCCCAAAGCAGGTACCGTTTTAGGAAAGAGTTCTGTGAGAAGAGCGTACACGCATTAAAGCTCATGGGCTACTTGCTTATATAATTAATAAAATGGCCTGGAAAAAGGAATAACAAGATCAAGCAAGGACATCGGCCTTTAATCATCAAAATAATGCCAGTGAATATTTTCAGCAACTCACCAGAAGGAAGATGAAGACCTCCTGTAAGAGGCCCATAGAGATATGATATGATCTCAGATCAAGAAATAGCCCATCTTCTAGTATATTCATGGCACATTTATGATTGCAAATTAACACTCAAATCCAAAGTTTTGTGTGTGTATTTAGTGCCAAATCTGTAAAATCTGAGTTCTCCTTCTTTTAACTGATTTTATATATGTTTTGAAATTATCATTTCAGTGGGATGTTTTCTAGTTTACAAGCAATCTAACTGCAAACATTTAATCATATTCCCTCCAGTTTATTGCAATAAGATAAAAATTTAGAAAGTCTTGAGTTGCAATTGGTTTTCCTTATTAGGGGAGTCCTTCAAAATGTCCTTGACTTGTAGAACCTGCTCTTTTTTTTTTTTTAAAGAAAATAAGTAGCAGCTTTAAAAGTATAACTTCAGTAGAGATAGAAATCAAAGCAGATACAAGGGCATATTCACAGGAATCCGGAAGGAGAGAAAATTTTAAAAATTACCAGTTATTCTGAAGCTCATTCATTAAACATAAACAGTGATACAATGGCATTCAGAAGCATGAAGTCTGTGAAGGAACAAGCAGTGAAGTTGACCTATGTACTATTTTTTCTTTCTTCCTTCTCTTGGAAGTAATGTGGTGCAAAGTATATCACCACTGGGCTCCCATGTGAAAGTTCAAATGTAACTATAGTGTATTTGACATCTAACTGCATTTTTGCAGCTTCTAATTCTTGCCGATAGTAAAAATGAACTCCTGTATCTACATATTAGCTTGAGATTCTTGCTAAACCAATATTATGATTATCAAACTGCATTGCATACTATGATATCATGAAAGATCATTGTAGGGGTCTGTAGGGGCCTGGCCATCTGTTGTGTTAGTCACTAGGGAAGAGATGACAATTGCTGCAAGTCACTCTTCTTTTACAAGGGTAAAAGCCAAGTCCTTCTAATAGTCTCTGTGGCCCTGCTTAACGTGACCTCTTCACTGCTCCAACTCTCTCCCTTCCTGTTCCTCAAATAGGCCAGGCACCCAGGCGATCTGCTCCAGACCGTGCCTTTCCCTGCAGTGTCTTTTCACCACGTGTCTGATTGGCCACTCAGCTTCTACAGCCTGTATTAGAATCTGTCCTTCCCATGGAAGCCCACATTGGCCACCTTACTCGATATTGCAAACAAATGCCACCCTCAATCCAACTTGCCCCTTTGTTTTTACTACCTTCTAACATCCTGTACAATTCATTTGTGTGTTCACTGTCTTCTCTACCGTCCCTGACTACAATGCAAATTCTGTGAGGGCAGGAATCTATTCCTGTGTTCACCAGTGGTGCCCAGGAACTTAGAACAGTAATACACAGTAGGCACTCAGTAGTTGCCTACAGGAATTATCAATGTTGAAATATGGATAGAAGGAAAGTCCTGGGTACTGGTTCCTGAGATGGTGCACTGCACATGGATCGTACCTGAGCCCAGAAATAAGGGTGTCCCACAGCTATCCCAAAAAGCAGAAAGGTTTCTTTGAACATTCAACCAAACTGCCTATAGCAGCACTGTAATTCTTGTTCTAATAATTCTTTTGTTTGTTTGTTTCTTTTGAGTCAGGGTCTCACTATATAGTTGAGGCAGGCCTTGAACTCACTTTGTAGCCCAGGCTGGCCTCAAACTCCCAGTGATCCTCCTGCCTCAGCCTCCCAAGTACTGGGATTGCAGGTGTGCACCACCACACACAGTTTAATAATTCTATTCTTAAAGCTCACTTCCATTTTATTTCCCCCATTGCATAGTTTTGCAATATTTCTCCCGTATTGAGCACCTAACTACTGTTTAGAGTAACTGGTAAAGTTCCATTACATGATATGACTACTGGGGCATCCAGAAAATCTTGCCTTGGTTGATTCCTGGCTGCAGAAACCTGTCTGAACCTACTGCAAAATGGAAACATGATTGGCCAATAGAATCAATCAAGCTTTAAAACAAGCATGCATCTGGACACCAGAAACAATTATAACTAGCACCCCAAATGCGTCAAGGTCCTGCCTCCTATGTTAACTTCATTCTTTAAGAACAAACTATCTCCACAAATGCTGCAGGAAACAACTTGTTCTTATCAGAACAGACCTCAGGTATGCCGGGCAAAGCACAGTGGTGATGCTTCCTGGCCTCCTCACATTCGTGCGTGGTGATAGGATACAGTGGGAACCACAGAAAAAAGGGTAAGTTTGTGTGGGCTTTAAAGAGAACTCACCTAATGAGCATGTGTCCTGTACCTGTCCTCCCTCCTTTCGCTAGACAGGAACAAGGGGCTGGAGCTCAAGTAGCCATCCTGTGAGAGGGATGAAGATCCCAGAGGATGAAGAGCATGCAGTAAGGACAGCAGAGTTGAAAGACAAGACACCTACTATGTGCATGAAATGGATGTGTCTTACAGCACCAGCCTGACTAGTTGATAGCCCTGCTCTGTACTAAGGATAGATAGAAAGACAGAGTTCCTATTCTTAGAAGCTAATAGGAGTATCAAACATTTACCACACGCAGGGTATGTGCCAGAAAGCATTTCTTATGGTTTATACGCATTAGAAAACAATCAGGTGTGTTAGGTATTACCCACTTACATAGATGAGGACTACAAGCTTAGTAAGACTGGCTATCAGTGGTAATCCAAGCTTTGAAGCTAACCAAGTTAACCACAAGGCTATAATGGTTTCTGGCCTTATCAAAAATTCTCATTCAAAGCATGAAAGTTCTGGGTGGAAATGAGTATCAGCAATATTCGCTACCTGCCAAACAAGGGAGAATAGCTAAGGTTCCCATAGAATCTGGGGAGATTTCCCAGATGGTGAAAAATGTGGATGTGTGTACCAGGAAGAGAGCTCAGCAATGAGGAAAATACAAATGTAAGGCAGAAGAGACAGATATAGCTAAGGAGATGGTCAACTATATAAAGACAAATGTGAACTAAATAAAACTGAAGGCAGTACTAATCACTCTTCCAAGAAGCTCGACCACACAGAGGAGACAAAAATCTCATCTGTATATATTTCTATCAACAGTGTAGTAACATCAGGATAACCCAGTCAACAATTAATCAAATTGATAATGAAGTACACTGAAGACTACAAGATTGAACCAAATGACACTGGACTCAAAGTCTTGCACTATCTTCCATTTCAGTCTTGAATAAAGTGCATGCAGTTTTTTTTAATCTACAAATAGCTTGGTAATAATTCCACCTATAACAGGTAGACTACAAATGTAATTTTGAGCAGAATACCTAATATGTAAAAGACTTCGCTCTCCTGTGACTAATGGTTTACATGATCATGGAATTTTTCCCAGTTAATAGCAGATACTACTCTCAAGAAGCACAGCATGCTGTGGTAAAGACAGAAGAGGATTGGAAGGATTGTTGCTTTGTTTCCTGGGGGCTGCATTTTCAACAAGTCTTAGACTCATCTCTGTGGCTTCTGGGTAAATCTTTGCAATCTATCAGTAATAACTTCTTTTACAGAAACTTCAAAGGTGTGGAGGTATTTTTTCATGGAATTCTGTCTAACATCCTGTTATGGTTTGTGTCTGGGTGTCCCCCCAAAGCCTCATGCAGTCATAGGGTGGGCTTCTAGACTTTGATTGATTCACGGTCCAATGTTGGGATTATGGGTGTGAGTGCTACCCCAGGGCAGGTAGTTTGCATACAATGTAAGGGAGGGAAAGAGGCTGCTTGCCACAGCTCCTCCCTTTGTCCTGTTGTTGCTTTGCTGTTTTCTGCCACCATGAACGGTTGCCTTATGCCATGTGCCACTCTGCCTTGGAGGCAGCCAAGTATGGAGTGAAACCTCCACAAACTGAATTAAATAAACCTTCCTTTGCCTGATATTGGGCATCAGGTATATTGACTCAAGCAATGAGAAAAAAAGTAACCAAGACAGAATTTGGTACCAGAGAAGTGGGGTCACTGCTGTACCTGTACCTGACCATGTGGTTCAAGAGCCTTTAGAAATGGCTTTTGGGACATGTTTGGAAAGGTTCAGAGATGTCACCTGAAAGAGAAGCACTAGAACACCTTTGGCTATTCTGTATGGGAGATTCTGGTCAAAGCTCAGAAGACCAGGAAAAAAAAAAAAAGGCTGATAGAAATCTTGCCAGCAAAGATCAGGCTTGGGAGATTTCTGCTAGGAAGGACTGCATTGGGTGCTGGACTCCACAAGATGCATGTTATGGTTTGGCAGAAAGTTTGCCTACATTTTGCTTGTGTCCAGAGACTTTGCCTGAGACTGAGATTAAGGGCAGTGGATTTATTGATCTGGCAAAAGAAATTTCATGGAATTTGAATGTTGGGGCAGGGGCATGGCTATTGCTGGGGATTTTAGCTGGATTTTTTTTTTATTTTAAAGATAAAAGGAGGGAAACATTAACAGACATACAACATTTTACAACATATCACAAGCACAATACAGACAATACAGAGTTACAAACAAAGTGGTAGGGAATTAACAATGGTGGTTGTATTACATATTGATATCTTCAAAGTGGCTTCTCATGAAAACAGATATAAACATGCAATACTGGTCAACCAAAGGCTCATTGACAGTTTCTTTCATTAGCTGGATTTTTTAAAATAGCAGAATATATTTATTGAGGGAAAGAAAGCTTCTGTCCAAGAGAGGGACAGAAGGGTGCCCGAGTGGGTTGCCCAACACTCTGTCTTTTCTAGGAACTTTTATAGAGCAAAACCATGAAGTGAGGAAGGTCCAAGGCAAGGGAAAAATGGGAAATCACAAGGTGAGCATGAAATGGGACAAAACTATGGTCAGCCAATAAGAATTGTTTAGGTAAAATTGATTAAATTGGGATCAAATGGGGAAGCAAGTCACATAGCAAGTGAGCATGAATACATAACAGGGGCTTTTCCTGTAAGAGGTTGGGTCAGTGATTGCTATCTATTTAGAACATCAATCCCTCATACTCCATCCCTAGGGAAGTATGTGGGTTCATTTGTTTAGTCTTTTGTCTGAGGTCTGACCCACAGCAAATATGTCCCCATTTGCAAGGTGTGTTGTCTTCCATATTGGTTCCTTTGAGAGTCTGGCCCTGTCTGACTGCCTATAATATTTTTATCTAACTCAGCTGCCTATAACATTCCCCTCCTCTGAAGAAGTAACCTGAACTGCTGTGGGGGAATAATGGGCAATGACTGCTCTGGCTTCTTCAGGCTGAAAGGGGTCGTAGTTTTGACTGGCAGTCAGAGATACTCTCCAGAGGGTCTATCTAAAGGCCCTTGATTGACACCAGGCATTTTCATCTGGGATAGGTGTATAGCTTTAAATCTGGAGGAGACAAAGCCAAGAAACAATTAAGTATACATGGGCCAAATAATAAGACCAGCAGGATTATTATGAATAAAGTCAACAAAAATTTCCACCAAGAGGAGACAGTAATGGCCTCACATAAAGAGGATAAGATCCAGGGATTTTCAGAATCGGACATACCATTGATCTGTTGCCTAATATCTTGAATAGCCATTGAGACAGTAGCACAGGGATCAGGAATGTACACATAATATTCAGTTTTTATGCAGAAGTACCCCCCTTGCTGCTGTTAGAATGTCTAATGCCATCCAATTTTGGAGGACAGCCTTTTAGCCAGATTTATATTGAGAATCAAGAGCAAAGAGCCCATCAGTATGATTTAAAACATCGTGAATTTGACCAGAAAGAAAAAAGCTCCAGTAAAGCTGTGAACTGCAAAGATAGAGCTGAGGAGATCTCCATTTCTGGGAAGGAAAAAGAGAATGAAAGAGATGGCCTGAGGGGCATCAAAAGTGTGTCTCCACCTTTGCAGCCTCAAATCTGCAAAGATGAAAGACTTTGCTTTGAGGAGAAAGCCACAGAACACCATGTTCCAGAATGCAGTGGCACAGAGAATTTGTCCCTCAGAATCAGATTCAGAGTGCCCAGTGATCCAGGCACTCAACCCCTATGACCAAGAGAGAGGAAAGCTTGGCTACTGCTCCAGGTGGCAGCAGACCTTGGCATGATCCATGTTGCCCTTGCTTTAGGTGCATGGAGAATGCACGAGTTTTGAAGTTAAAGAAGCTTCCACCCAGATTTCAGAAGGCCTGGGAGGCCAGGCAGTGTACCCTTGAGAGGGTAGGGTGCGAAGCTGTGAGTGTGAAGCAAAAGGTACATTGGAGACCACAGAAGTTTGGAAAATCCAGGAAGGTGAATTATCTAAGGAAGACTGCAAGGAAGGAGCAAAGTGGGCCTAAGAGAGAAGCCATGGGAGCTGTCACCACCAGAAATGCTATAGGAATGAAGTCATAAAGCCCTTTGGAGCTCACAATGTGCCATGGATTGCTTCAAATGCTGGACATGGAAGTGCAGGACATGTTAGCCCTGCTGGATTTTGGACTCACTTTGGTCCCAATGCTCTGTTTCCCCATTTGTACCTTTTGGAATGGTCATGTTTATTTTGTGCCACTGAATGTTGGAAGTGTTTAACTTTTCATTATGCAGGAGCTTGCAATGTGAGTCTGCCTTACAACTCGGAGGAGACTTGGGACTTAGACTCTTCAGAAATGCTGAAACTGTTTGGACTTTGGCAACTCTTAAAGATGGACTAAAATGCCTTTGGCATAAAGAGATGTACATGAGTCTTTGGGGGGCCAGGGGTAGAATGCTATGGTTTGTATCTGGGTGTCTACCCAAAGCCTCATGCAGTCATGGGGTAGGCTTCTAGACTTTATGATTGATTCATGGTCTGATGTTGGAATTATGGATGTAAGTGCTACACCTGCACTGGCGTGGGTTGTTTGCATACAATGTAAGGGAGGAAAAGAGGCTACTTGTCACAGCTCCTCCCTTTGTCCTCTTGTTGCTTTGCTGTTTTCTGCTCCCATGAACAGCTGCCCTGGGACATGTGCCACTCTGCCTTGAAGCGAACCAAGTATGGACTGAAACTTCCACAAACTGTGAGTTAAATGAACTTTTCCTTTCTTAATATTGGGCACCAGGTATTTTGACTCAGCAATGAGAAAAAAGTAATGAAGACACACCCCTCCTCTAAGATCTTGCCCTTTAGGCTCATCTCCAACTCTATCCATGTATACTGTAGAATTTCAGGGTAAACATAAACTTTTCTAGTAAACATAAATGTAAACATTCCTAGTAAACATAAACTTAAAATTGCTTTAAAGTCTCTTAAACATTTAACCTTAGCTTATCTAACTCTGCCATGTTAATGTGGCCTAAACAGAACATTTTGACATGAAAAACTCAAGACACCTGTTTTATATACCATGTCATTATGTAATCTAGATACAGTGCAAGCACTGTCACAATATTGAGTTGGAAGTTGTAGAAGACGTAAGTAGTTTTCTTTTCCTATTACAAACGTCTTTCATATCATAAAAGCATTTTAAAATCACATGTAAAATCTCAGTGAGCTGCCTGTGAGCCCAGATCCTCTGGCCCTGTCCCCACCACTACTACAGGAGGGACCCTGGACTCCAGAGGCCTTGGTGAGCTGTCTCGGTGCTGGGGTCCTCTGGCTCCACCCCTGCCACCATGATGGGAAGGGGCCTTGGACTTGGGAAGCCTTGATGAACTGTCTGGCAGCCTGGGATGCCTGTCTCCATCTCCCACCACCATCTCAGGAACAAACCTGAATCCTCAGAAACCTAGGGAGATTAGAAAATGACAAAAAGAAGCAAAATGCAATCTTAGCCAAATATTCCATCTAGAACAAGTCCAGGAAACATCAACATGGAAGAACATGGAAGTCACAGAACTGAAATTTCTGAAATAATAGCAACTGAAGTGAAGAACCAACTACATCAGGGTATAGAGGAGATCAGATTAGAAATAATTTCTCAGGAAAAAAAAGGAATTACAACCATAATGAAAGAATTGCTCAGTATATCAAAAGAAGACATAGATAAAAAAAAATAGAGGAGCACAGAAAAATGATGGAAACCTTGAATGAACAGTATGGGAAAGAATTAGAATGCATGAAACAGATTCAAAGAGACATTCAGGAAGATAAAAATTCCATTGAAAGCTGGAAGAACCGCTTGAATGAAATGAAACATATGGGGCTGGGGATTTAGCTCAGTGGCAAAAGCGCCTGCCTGGCATGCGCAAGGTCAGGAGTTCGGTTCCCGGTACCGGAGAAAAACAAACAAACAAAAAAAAAACAAAAAAAAAGAAATGAAACATAGACTCTCAGACCTTGAAGACAGCATTGCAGCTAGCGATTGTGAAAGAAAAGATCTCTTAAAAATAACAAAGGAACAGCAAATAACAATTCAACAGCTGCAAGATGAGGCAAGGAAAAACAATATAAGGTTGATAGGTGTCAACTAAAGAGTAGGAGGCAACATGAATGACTATATGCAGAAATAAAAAGACTATATGCAGAAATAATAGCAGAAAATTTCCCAAGCATGGGACAAGAACCTTATATACACATAAGTGAGGCATAGAAAACCCCAATTAGCCATAACCAAAATAAATCTACACCCAAACATATAATAATCAAGATCTCAGAAATTGAACAAAAGAACAGGATATTAAAACCTGGTAGAGAAAAGAAACAGATCACCTATGAAGGACAGCCCAACAGAATCACAGCAGACTTCTCAACACAGAGCATCAAGTCAAGAAGAGCTTGGAGTGAAGTACTTCAGGTCCTGAAAGAAAACAATTTCCAGCCCAGAAATAGCATCCAACCAAGACTGATGTACCCTGCCAAACTATCGCTCAAATTCAACGGAAAAATAAAATATCTCCATGACAAAGAACAATTGAAGAACTTCATGAGTGACAAACCAGCATTACAGAAAGTACTAAAAGATACTCTAGACAGAGAAAAATCTGACCGCAACTTCCAGAACAACAGTAGAAAGGAAAGGTCAAGAAGAGAAAGCAAGTAAAGAGGTAGAAAAAGTAGGAAACCAATGCAAGTAAATAACACGACAATGATAAACCAATACATATCAATTATAACCATAAATGTAAACAGCCTCAATTCTCGAGTCGAAAGAAACAGACTGGCAGAGTGTATTAAAAAACAAAATCCAACGATATGCTGTATACAGGAAACACATTTTACTCAAAAGGAAATCCATAGACTAAAAGTGAAAGGATGGAAAACAATCCTCCATGCAACAGGAACCCAGAAAAAAGCAGGGGTGGCTATTTTGTTTGTAGACAAGGTCAACTTCAAACCAACAACAATCAAAAGAAATAAAGAAGGTCATTATATACTTGTCAGTGGAAAACTGCAAAAGGATGAGATAACAATCATAAACATATATATACCAAATATCAGAGCTCCAAATTATATAAGACAAATCTTAACAGGCATGAAAACCCATATAATTAATAACACTATTGTAACAGGGGACCTCAACACCCCATTGACACAAAGAGGTAGGTCAACTGGACAAAAAATCAGCAAGAAAATAACAGATCTGAACCAAAGCTGCAAACAAATGGACTTAGTAGATGTATACAGAGTGTTCCACCCCACAACATTAGAATACACATTTTTCTCAGCTGCACATGGGTCTTTCTTTAAAATAGACCACATCCTAGCCCATAGAGCATACCTACCTAAATGCAAAAGAACTGAAATTATCCTGTGCATATCATCTGACCACAGTGCAATGAGCAATCCTGGGCAACACGGATAAGTCAGATGGAATCACAATTCCTGACCTGACATTATACTACAAAGCTACTGTAATAAAATCAACC